>NW_026000037.1:35809697-35817918 GCF_001458135.2 Marmota marmota marmota
TATATATATATATATATATATATATATGTTTTCTAATGTATATATGTAGTTAGGGGTTTATATACACCCCTGGGCCTACAAAAAAACTTTCTGACTCACAGTACTATACAACCAATATTTAGACCTTTGTTGGAAATACACAGTCTTTCCTAAAATTGTCCTGACTGAGAAAGCAACTACAAAAAGAACATCATACAGGCTTTCTTCTTTCATCTCTCCATTCAATACTTACCCTCTCATACGTTATCAAAGAAAATCACATTTTCTAACTCTCTCATATCTCAGTATTGATATGCCCAGAATGTAAAATCTTCAAGCCCCAAAAAAGCAAGGAGGAAGAAAAATTCAAATATTGATATTAAAGACAACCTATCTCATAAAGGCACCATAACATAAGGTTATACCACAATTTTTAAGGATTAAAAAAATGACATTAGAATAGAATACAAGCAATAGTGAACTACAACTAAGAAAAATAATGCATATGAACACATCTAATGAATGAATATAATTTTATTTCTTGTATTTAGTAAGTACCTACCCAAAATTATATGTGTGTATACATATTTGTATTTATGTTCTGATAACATATGCAAATATGTCCTGATAACATACATAAAAATGTAATTATAGTTGTTTCAAAATAAATTTCTTAAAACATGGGTTCCAATGGTACAGGAAATTTAAAAGGCTAATATCCAGATAAATATGTAGATAATAGTTGTTGCAAAGATGAGAAAACATGTATAAGAAGAAGTAGTTGTAAGAAAAAAATGTAAATAGTTTTGCTATATGAGGGAATGAAGCAGAAAGTGAAAATTTTAACTGGCTAAAAAATGTTTGTCCATATATCTTAAAATTTATTTGGTTGTTATTAAATTGTTAATATAATTTGGTTCTTTTGGATACATTTTAAGAGCTCAGCCATTTTATTTTAAATACTAATAATTGCAATATAACAAATTGTATTTATTGCAATTATCTTAACATAAAATAAAAAGTTGTCATTTAAAGTGTACAAGGAGATAAATTATTTTTAATATTTTTTAAAAAGAATGAGCAAAAATTATGAAGTGATTTCTGTATGCTATTATGGTCTATCATTAATGTAAGGGAGAATAGAGATTTGCCGGTTAAGTTAATAAATATTGCTTTCCTTAGAATTTCCATCACAAATTTTTAGTGTTTTCATTATTATCTTCAGCTTTCTTCTGATTATGACATAATAGAAATAGAAATTCTATGTAATCTACAAAAAATTTATGGGACATATCTTTTATGGAAAGTTCTTCCTGGTATAAACCTCTCTTATTGAATGCCAGAGATAGTTTCTTCATCCAAATAGATTCTAAATTCTCTTTGAGATGAGAATGAGACCATAAAAGCTATCTAATTCATCTTATTTTTCTTTATGATTTGCCTGTTAGAAAGTTCAGAACTAAATTTAGCCCTTAACTCTTCAGTATAATGATTTCTCCTTTCACTCAGTTCATGACTGGATTTTTTACATTTTTCTTTTAATGGTCTTTTTGTGTGTCTCTTAATCTAATTTAAATCTCTTTAAAAGTAAATGGCTGAACTTTTCATGGGTATTATATGAAAAAAAAAAAAAGTAAATGATGGCTTTACATTGTGGTGAGAGCACATAATTTGAAGTCATACTGTCTCTGCCCAAATATGATATGTTCATTTGTGTGGTATGACCTTGGGCAAAATTAAGATTCCTGTGATTGGCTTTGCTCTGGTAAGATGGGAATGAAAAGAGTAACTACCTCATAGAATTGTTCGGAGAATTAAATGAATTATAAAGCATTCAAACAATGTCTGACATATAGTAAATGCCTTTTAAATGTTTATTAAATATATATTCCATAAACATTAAATAAAATATTAAATAAAAGGGCGACTTAAATCTTTGTGAACTCTGAAAATCTGACATTGTATTTCATCCTAATTAATCACATGCCAAAGTAAGCATTCTTTTACTCTGAAAGTTCTATATTATGGAAAAAGTACCAACATGCATTTGTGAAGTTTATAATGATTATTAAGTATATCAATGCAATAATAGTGCATCAACTTGAGTTAACACTGGTCAGTACCAACCAACAGAAGTATCCCTGTCTAGCCATAAAAACACAATTCACAAAATTTTTTAGACAATACTGAGAGTTGTTCTCATTCTCATCAGTGATCTTAGGAGACAGTGATGCCAAACTTCCCTGTTTGCTAAATAGGTTACAGCTCTCCATGTATAAGCTCAGTCATTGACTTAGCATACATAGCATTCCAACTGAATCTGTAAAGAATGTTTGGGACTGAGTCTGAGGTCTCAAATTTTCAGCAAAACTCTAAAGCTGAGAACAATATATGGGATCTATCCACAACGTAATAAAACCACCCAGGCAACACTAATCAAAATGGAGCAGAACCAGGCAGTGGATCATGTCCCCAAAGAGTGACTATTAGGGAAAACTGGAAATTTTAAAACTAAAATGTTTAAAGAAATTTCTAGAAATACAGAGTGCTTTAACTCTACTCCTCTTCCTGGAATGAGAAGATATATATGCCCCATTTAGATGAAAGTGATGGATACTCCAAGAGAACTACTTATTTCATATTGGGTGCATATAAGGGGAAAGTATATCATTGCCAAACAAGAGGCTTGTTAGAACCCATTTTGCTTCTGTCATTTGGGTAAAGTGAGAACTCCAGAAAAAAATCTGACTCTAGGAGAGAACATGATAGAGATGATTGCCATTTATACTGAAAAGTCTAAAAGCAGGAAGCTGACTGGGACTGCTCTCAAGGCAGGAAGAGAGAGGAGTGAGTTAGGAAAACTGACTTCCATAGAGGTGTGAGAGAAGGATGCATGAGTTTGTAGTAAACAAAGTACATGCATGAAAGAAGACATGAGGCTCTTAAGGGGCTCTCTCAAAGAGGGGATCTGCCAGGGAAGAGAAAGCTGAGTACATCACCAGGAGTGTGACAAGACCTTGGGAGGAAACTCTCAAAATCCTAAAATCTACCAGGTTTCAAATATCCACCACTATCAGATCATTAAAGATAGAAAATGCCCCCCAACAGAAAACCATGATGATATAAACCATTTGTACCTCTTTCATAATCTTTCCTTCCCACCTTTTTTCCCAACCCTGTAGCAGAGAGGATGGAAGGGCAATGGAATTGTAAGTGAAGAAAAGTGTTGAAAGAATGGATCCCTTCTTCCCACCATCTGGCTCATGGAGGGGTCTTAAAATTAAGTGTAGATTGTGCATGAACTAATGAGAAGGGGAAAGTTTTTAATTGGCTGAGAGACTGAAATTTTAATTCAAGTGATACCAAACTTTTTAACAACTGGAAATGGAACTACTTTTTTTTAACTGATTTTATTTTTTAAATACATGACAGCAGAATGCATTACAATTCTTATTACATATATAGAACACAATTTTTTATATCTCTGTATATAAAGTATGTTCATACCAATTCATGTCTTCATACATGTACTTTGGATAATGATGTCTGTGGGAGACCAACCTTACATGTGACTGAGTCACACTCCCTGGCTGGGTGCTGAAGCGCTCAGTCGCAGAAATGTGGCAGAGCTTTCTCCACCCTTCTTGGGTTCGAAGGTCCACGTGCATGGGTGTGTCTTGCTGCAGCCCCATGGGTGAAGCTATGCTCACCTGTTCCTTTGTAATATAACCCCTTGCCCTTTTTAGGATAGAATCTTCCATGGAAGTCCCTTGTGTGTGTCCCCTTCTCTTACTGTGCCCTTGGGTGTGGCCTACCCAGGTGTCAGTCAACCTGCTGACAGTGGACATCATGAAGATAGACTCAGCCCCCTGAAACCTGACCCCTTGCCTCATTTGAATAGCTTCTCCTCAATAAAAGGGGTCAGCAAGTGCTCTTGCTCTCTCTCTTCCTGTGGACCCTTAAGGTCAGAGGAGCCGTCACAGTGAACCCAAAGAAAAAGATATTGTGTCTCTTGTGTGGTTATTTTGTGCAGCCCAGTTAGACCAGTTTAACTGGAATGACCCCTGAGCCTTTTAGTCTGGAGAACAGAAACCCAGCAGATGTCTATCACATTCCACCATCATTGCTAACCCCCTGCTCCCTCCCTTCCCCTCCCTCCCCTCTGCCCTATCTAGAGTTCTTCTATTCATCCCATGCTCCCCCTCCCTACTCCATTATATTAGAGAAAATATCTGGCATTTGTTTTTTTGGGGATTGGCTAACTTCACTTAGCATTACCTTCTCCAACACCATCCCTTCACCTGCAAATGCCATGATTTTATTCTCTTTTATTGCTGAGTAATATTCCATTGTGTATATATGCCACATTCTTTTTAAATCCATTCATGTACTAAAGGACATCTAGGTTAGTTCCATAGTTTAGCTATTGTGAATTGTGCTGCTATAAACATTGATGTGGCTGTGTCCCTGTAGTATGCTCTTTTAAGTCCTTTGTATATAGACCGAGGAGAGAAATAGCTGGGTCAAATGGTGTTTTGATTACCAGTTGTCCAAGAATCTCCATATGGAAATGGAACTACTTTGATAGTAAAATTAGATGAGAAAGTTATAAAATCTGTTGGAGATGATGTCTAAAGACAGGCCAGGGGGGCTGGGATTGTGGCTCAGTGGTGGAGCGCTGGCCTAGCATGGGCAGGACCCAGGTTCGATCCTCAGCACTACATAAAAAAATAAAAATAAAGGCATTGTGTTGTGTTCATCTAAACCTAAATAAATAAATATTAAAAAAAAAGACAGGCCAGGGAGATTTGATAGATTTTGGTTAAAAGTGTAGCGAGGAAAATAATGAAGGTGCTTCCTGCTTATAATTGGAGTTCACTCTGAACAACTTACCTTATATAGACAGGTATATAACTCACATCACCAAGAGCAATGTTAATCTGCCCCTCCCCAGACAGTTCTTCACAGGTTATAATCTGAATAAGGAAATAAAAGATAAATTGAAATTACACATTTTATAATACAAAACCTCACCAATCCTAGGCATTTATTCATGAAGATTTGCCTAGCAATAAAACAAGCTACCCACACAATTTCCCATTAATAATTAAACATTTAGTAATAATTCCTCCACCCACCCTCCACTCAAGTTTTGCAAAGCAAAAAAAGGTTTTATATTAATATGCATGTACATTTTCACTTATTTAAAATCTGTCATGAAAAATGATCTCTTCTTGATAAAAATAATCCAATCAATTTATTCAGATTCTCACATTAACAATTCTATAAAAAGAATTTGCCATCTAAGTCTTCACCCATTTTTTCCATTATTGCACTTTTGTCTATTTTATAAAGCTGGACTCTCCACCTAATTCAAGGTGAATTTTGTTTTATTCTCTTTTTCCTAAAAAACAAAATCTCTCTACTTCAACAACCCACCAACCTAGCCACACATTTCTTCTTATCAGTTTTTCAAACTTCTTTATCTCCAGGGCCTTAGACTAAATCCTCCTCCTTACCTTAATCAGATATCACTGCTAAATTTGGGCTTGTTTCTCATCAAACATTATAAATGTTTTATTTTTTCTGGTTCCCAAGTTCATTTCATATTTTATTATCTTCCTGGATTCTTAACAAGCTCCAGAATCGATGTCAAGAAATATTATTGTGCTTCACTTCTACTGAAGAGTTTTTCCATTTAATATTTTGGACCACATGGTGGTGGGGTTGTGGCTCAGTGATAGCAACCTTGCCTAGCATGTGTGATGCACTGGGTTCGTTGCTCAGCACCACATACAAATAAATTAAATAAAGGTCCATCAACAACAAAAAAATATTTTAAAAAATATTTTGGACCACAATTGACTATAGGTAACTGACCTCTGGAAAGAAAAACCATGGGTAAGTGGGGATTGCTGTACACTGACAAGGGTCACTCAAATTTGTGTTTCCCAACCTCAGTTGTCTTTACTGCAATTCACACGCAAACGTGCACACATATAATTAATATACATTATATATGAATATATATCTTTTATCTATTATATATGAGATGAATTAAATATATAATATATAAACATATAAATACACACACATACACACACACACAGGCAATTTATCTGCTGTTGGTACCAAAGCAAATGTATAAGGCTGGCTTTTTTCTTTTCACACTTTTCCCCTATCATTACTTCTTACACATAAAAATCTTTATGGCATCGTAAGGTGAGAATATGGCATTGTATCTTAATTTTCCAAGAAATTAAGAATAAAATATAAAATATATCCCAAACTGTGGAACTGGTCTTTTATATTTATGCTTTTTGAGGAGAAATGTATCCCCTGCTTTTGACAGTTTCCTCCCTCTATGTAGCATATTGATGGCTTCTTTCCATTCTTCTTACTTTAAATCTAAGACTTGCTCTATCTGTTGTTTTATTCTCTTGTATTTCTTCCATTTCTTCTCCTCTGTTAGGGTAATGATTCTCCTAAAATGAGCATTAGTTCTATAATCTCTTCAAGCCACTCTGTTCTTTATCCATCTTTTCATCATTGTGAATTCCTTCACAAATATGTCTTCACAAACTTCAACAGATTCTAGCAATCTTGTTCTTGAGCTCACCAATCTAACAGTTCTTTAAAGTTCACCAGTTACACCCTAATCTTGTCCTCTTCTGTCCTCCCAGCTCTTCTGCATGATACCTATTTCAGATTGAATTATATCCCCTAAGAAAGGCATATTGATGTCCCAACTTCCAGCCTTCAGAATATGGCTCTTTGGGGAAATAAATTCTTTACCAAGGTAGTTAAATTAACTTGAGGTCATTTAACATAGGCCCTAGTCTAATCTGATAAGTATCCTTATAAAGAGGAGAAATTTGATAGAGACAAACATATGCATAGTGAAGATAATGTGAAGACACACAATAAGAATGTGTCATAACTAGGGTGATGGATATTGAAGCCAGGGTCTACCAAGGATTGCTGGAAACTACCAGAAGATAGAAGAGGCCAAGGAAGAAATTTTCCCTGGAGTCATCAGAGATAGGATAGCCCTGCAGAAACATTAACTTTGGACTTCTGAATTTCAGATTTATAAAGAATAAATTTTTATTATTTTGAGCCAGTCAGTGTTTGGTACTTTGGTATAATAGCCCTAAGAAATTAAACCAATACACTCTTTAGCAGTCTTTACTATCAACCATCTGCTTTATAACTCTCTTCTCTTTTGATACGCAACATCCTGATAACATCTCCATCCTTTTTCTCTCAAGTGTACTCCTTATTCTCAGTCTTTTCACTCCTGAGTTGTCTTCTGTTTGTTTTTCCTAATCTCAAAATTCCCATCTTCAAATTCACTACTTCCTAATATATTACCCTATTTCACTATTTGTATCAAATTGTCTCTTACTTATGCAGTCTTTCTTCAATATTTCATCCCCAAATTATCATACCACCCTTTGTTCCTCTAAAATATTTATTTCAATTTTTGTTTCTTGCTAATATTTGCATTTTATACTTTTTTCTATTTTTAACTATTACTTATTCCAAACCAGAGGTCAGCATATTTTTTCCTTAAAGGAGAGTAAATATTTTTTGCCTTTGCAAACTGTGAAGTAACTTAGCCAACTGCTAAACTCTGCTTCTGCTGTGCAAAATCAACCATAGAAAATGCATAAGGAAAGGACATAGTTATGTGCTGGCAAAATTTTATTTACAAAATCAAGCAGTCAGCCTGCTGGCCATAGTTTACCAAACCCCATCTAAATTATAGACATCTTGAATGTATATGTTAATTTACAGTTCTTTTTTTATATCTTGCAGAACTTCTGGTATTTTGTCTTTCAAACTAAATATGATCAATAATTGTATCTGGAATAAAACCTACGCTTAAATATTTTCAGTTTCCATTCATTTTATCATCTTATAAAATTTAAGAACAAAATGTATAAGGAAATACAAAACCAACCAGATTTACCCAATCTGGGCAGATGACTAAATGTCTGCAAGAACACTAAATAAAGAATAGGGGTCCTTTCTTCTCTCTTTAAAATATGGCATTTGAAAACAAAAGAGCTTACATAATGGTTGGAAGTTAGAAGAAGTTTCTTACAATATGAAAATTACAATGGAAGGAGACCCTCAGAGTTATACAAAAGTACATACAAGAGGAAGTGAGGGGAAAGGGAAAAATAATACAAGGGGGACAAATGAATGTCAGTAGAGGGGGCAGAGAGAGAAGAGG
>NW_026000037.1:35818737-35988127 GCF_001458135.2 Marmota marmota marmota
TATATATATATATATATATATATATATATATATCCTTTATTTTTTAGTGTTTCTTCTTTCCCTCTTCACAATTATTTTGAGAAGCATGAATGTGATAACATGTATCAGTAGTGATAACATTTGTTAGTTGTATTCCATTATGTTCTAACTATCATCTGTCAAAAGACGTGGATTTCTTCCACTTAGGCTATTAAAATAACACTATGAAAAGTAGCATGCAAGTCTTTATATGTAACACGCTTCTCTCTTGAATAATATCTAGGGGTAATGTCTAGATCATGTGATAGGTATATGTCTAACATTTAAAACCATTTTTACCCTTTGGTGTTGGAGGTTGAACACAGGGCTGCCTCACCACTGAGCTATATCCCCAGACCTTTCTGGTTTTTACTTTGAGTCAAGGTTTTGATAAATTGTTATACTGGCCTCAAACTTCTAATCCTCCTGCATCAGTCTCCCAAATATATGAGATTACATCATACCCCACAACATTTAAAACCTATAAGAAATTACCAAACTATTTTCCAAAGTCATTGCCACAGCTTAAATTCTGACCTAGCATATGAGAGGTCTAATTCCCCCATATATCTGCCAATATTTGGTGTCAGCAGTCTTCTAAAATTATGTCATAGTAATTGGTAAATAGTAGTACTTGATCATAGTATTTCCCTAACAATAATCTTTTACCTTTTCATATGTATGTTTTCTAAATGAATAGCTTTTTTTTTAGTTGTAGTTGGACACAATATCTTTAATTTATTTGTGTGTGTGTGTGTGTGTTGCTGAGGATTGAACCCAGTGCCTCGCACATGGTAGGCAAGCACTCTACCACTGAGCCATAGACCCAGCCCCTAAATGAATAACTTTTTTAATCAGATCTCTTTGATATCCCCATTTATATTGATTTACCTTCTTGAGAGTTCCATGTACATTACAGATATAAGTAATTTTAAAATGTTCTAAAGTATTTTCTCCCAGAGTGTGACGTTCTCATTATGTCAGCAAAGTCTTTTGATAATGTTCAATTTATCATTTTGTTTTCTATGAATTGCTTTTCATGCTGTAGATAATACATCTTGACTAATTCAATTATTCTGGCATCTTTGTTCAGATGCTATTTTTATCCTTTCAACATTCTATTGGAAACCTGTTTCCCATATATATATGTGATCATGTCTGGATTTCATTAATCTATCCTTATGCACATAATATATTAATTTGATCAATATAATAGTTTAATAGGAAGTCATAATTAGGCAAGAAAGTCTAAATTTGTTTTTATTTTGCAAAAAAAAATAGGATATGCTTATTCCTTTGTATTTTCACACACATTGTAGAATCAAATTGTATGTTACCATATACTTTTTTGAATTAAAAAAAACAGATTTTTATTGAGATTGCACAGAATCTACAGAACAATTAGTGGAGAACTTATATCATAACAATATTGAATGCTCTGATCCATCAATGTGGATCAGAGCATTCAATATTTATTTAGATCTTCTATAATTTTGCTTAACAAATATTGTAGGGTTTAATGTATAGGTGTTGTAGATATTTTAGAATTAATGACCAAGTATCTAATAATTTTATATTAATTTAAATGATATGGCTTCTAATTTTGCCGCAGTCTGGCTGGGCACAAATCACGAGCCACTGAAGCAGGAACAAACTTTATTTTTAAACTGCAGGAAAACACTTCACACAGCTCCCTGGGAATCCTCCCGAACACCAGGAGGCTTGTCCAGGAACCCCCAGCCGGAAATATCTCTCCCGGAAATCCCTCCTCCTGCACTTCCCCAACCAATGGGAACTCTCGGGGAATCCCCGGAAATCCCCACGAGAACTCCAAAATAGTGCGAGAACTCAAAAGTTGAGGCAGAGGCGGATAGTAATGCCTCGCCTGTCAATCAATACTGTTGGCAAAATGCCAGGGGCCATATAGACTCAGCCGTGGCTCTCAGCATAATTTCAATTTTGGTTACTGCCAGTTTATACAAGTACAGTTGATTTTTATATACTGAATTTAAATCAGGTATTTCTTGAAGTTTTTCCTTTGAATATTAAATAGTCATGTCTTCTAAAGATAAAACATTGATTTATTTTTTTGTATAAATATTTGGAGTTTTCTTGGTGAGACGACTTTAAATTTTGAATTGAATTTCTTTAGCAGAATTATCTAGAAAATCCTGCTTCTGTAGAAATTATCACTTTCTTCTCAAGATTCTGACATGCTACCCATTCTCCTTCAGTGAGACATGGAAACTGCCTCCTATGTACCTTCTCTTAATAGTAACAATTCCTTGCTGCTTAATGTTTAATAACTTGAAGCTGTTATAATTTCAGCTTTTTTATTCTCACCTTGACACAAAGCAGAAGTGTCAAATACTCCCATCATGTTCTGTCCTCTATTTAAAATAATATATTCTTTATTTTATCTCTCTATCAAAGTTACCATTTTCACTGTTTTTTTTAAAAAAAGACCTCAGCAAATTATTTATTATCAATTTGAATTCATAGAAAGTGTAATGTTCCCATCTATCATTTTAAAATCATAGCATTGTTTGCTATAAGAATTACTTCACATTACAGATGGTAGTCCAATGCAAAAATATATTGTATAATATCTTTAGGTGTTTGTTATGTGTTTAAATCTAGTGTTAATATTCAGTTTCCAAGAGTTATTGTTTTTTGTGCTTTTCAGTCATCAGAGCAGGTAAAAGATAAATAAAAATACATACTTTTCTAATAATGTAGGATGAATTGATTAAAATCAAGAAAAAATTATTTCCTCATGCATATCACTGATACATCACTGGATGAAAAAAAACTCCTCGTCAGTCTTTCATCCTATTCCTATCTGATAGAAGTGAATGTAGATTAAAACTCCCCATTAAAATATTTTTAAAGTCAATGACGAGCAAAGAGGACAGACCTCATTTTCAATGAGTTTCCCAAACCAAAATTCAGTAGAAATGAGGAAAAATTGTAAGTTCATCTCACCTCTTAGACACATATTAATTTTGCTAATTGTGATCCACATGTTATCTATATAGACGAAAATACGTGAATCAAGGATGTGACCAGGTTTGGGGTATAAAAACTATTTTAAAAGTCATAACATGTTTTAGTCACGCATCAGGATGAATGAAAGTTCATCTTTTGCTAGTAAATGGGTGGAACTGGAGAAAATCATGCTAAGTGAAATAAGCCAGACTCAGAAAGTCAAGGGTTGAATGTGTGCTCTCATATGAGGAAGCTAGAGGAAAATAAGGGGAAGAAAAACAGGGTGGGGAAGAATCCCGTGGAAACTGAAGAGAGATCAGTGAAGTAAAGGAAGGAGATTGAGGGGGAGAGAGACGGATGGGAAAAGAGAGGAATGTTGGAATGAAAAAGACCATATCTTCTGTTTTAGTCAGCTATTTTGCTGCTGTGACTGAAAGACCTGACCAGAAAAACTGTAGAGGAGGAAAAGTTTATTTAAGGGCTCATAGTTTCAGAGGTCTTAGTGCATAGAAGTTTAGATCCATTCCTCAGGGTTCTAAGTGAGGCTGAACATCATGGCGGAAGAGTGTGGTGGAGGGAAGCAGCTCACATGATGATCAGAAAGTGGGTGGGTGGGGAGAAACAGAGAGAGAAAGAGACTCCACTCTCCAGATCCAAAGTCATGCCCCAATTCCCACCTCCTCCAGCCACACTCTACTACTACAGTCATCACTCAGCTAATCCCATCAGGGATTAATTCACTGATTAGGTTAAAGATATAACCCACCCATTTCCCCTCCAAACTTCTTGCATTGTCTCACACATGAGATTTTGGGGGACACCTTACTCCCAAATCAGAACACTGTCCTATATACATATGTGAATATAGCAAAGGAAATCTCACCTTTATGTATATCTATAAGTGTACTAAATTTAAAAAAAAACTATAAAAAAAAGAAGAAAAATTGATAGAATAGACAAAAGGGAACTAATGGAGGGAGAAGAAGAGGGAAAGGGGAAGTACTGAGGACAGAAATGAAACAAATTAAATTTCAAACTTGCATAATTATGTCAAAATGAACTTTAATATTATGTATGACTCTAATGCACTAGTAAAATAGTCATAAATTTTCAATTCATATCCTACTATTTTGAACAGATTGGTTGACATTGAATATATTAAAGCCTCTATAAGGACTTAGTGACTTTTATATGTAAATAAGAAAAAGTATTTTTACAATTTTACAAACTTTAAGGAAACAAAGTTAAAATCAACGTAGACTCATAATATTGTTGTCTATAATTTGCAATCCAAATTATGGTCCTAATTTTTATCCCCTTCCTATCATGGATTGAGAGTACCATAAAATTACATAATCTTTAGAAACAGAGAAGTTAAATACTTTGGATTTCAGGGGGAAGAATGGGCTTTAATGTTATCTATGTATTTTAGAATCTGAAGGCAACACCTTATTAATGGCTTTGAGTGGTGAAAATAAGAGAAAAATTTTGGTGTGTAATTTCACTCCTGCCCAACCATATCTGATTCTTCCTAAGTAAGCTAAGTTTAGAAGTGTTTTGAAGTAAATGTACACATAAACCCATTTTTTTTTCTCATGCAACTATAACTTTTATAAACATCAAATCAGAAAGCGCAGAATGCTGTATACTGAAATCAATATATGTAAGTGGTATTTTCAGATCAAACACACCTTTCATACTCTACAACTTTTGAAACCACATTTTTTCTATTTTATAAATACGGTCTTGAAAAAAAAAAGAATTTTGTTCTTCAGGGAGCATGTTGTCAGTAGGAAAGAGCACTGCAGTAAGGTCACAAAGCAGAGTGTGGTTCCCATTCTAGGTCTGTATTTTGTCACTTAAAATTCATACAGCGGTGTTAGAAAATATGGATACAATTTTCTGATCAAAAGATTTTAAAATTCAAAAACAAAGAAGGATGAGTCTCACCCTGAGTCCATGTTACCAGTACCCCAAACCAAATCTTAGTATTAATTGAGAAAAATAAGAAGTTGATCTTCACTCTTAGATAAAATATAAATAATAATTTTGCTAATCATGATCCACATCTATATCTATACAGACTAAGATGCATGGATCAAGGATACAGTAAGTTTGGGGAGTAAAAGATATGTTGTCTTCACTAAGGACTTCTTTGTAGAAGAAGATAGTGAAGGTAGCACTGAGATACTACTTCTTTGTAGAAAGTCCTTAATGAAGATAGCAAGTTAAATCAGCACAGAATCTCCTTCTTCCAAACTAGATCCAGATGACTCTTGCTGACAGCATAGTTGAAGGCAGAATACACAGCCTCATTACACATTCCTAGACAGTGGAGGCCAGAAAGAAAACCTGAAGGTACTATAGAAGTTTCGGAATTGTGATGGGAAAAGGGGATAAACTGACAAAATCCTGACTATTCTTTCTGGCCCCAATTTTGAAGAAAAATAGGAATAATACAGAAGCCTCAAGAAATAATTTCTGGAGACAAGAACAATGATAATGTTGAAATCCTCTACTTAAAAACATATTTCATTAGTTGGGCAGCCCCCAAAAGACTTGTAATTTTTATCTTTATGAAATAGAAAAAAAATAAAACAGTAAACAAAAGAGTTTTAATGAACATCAAAAGCTCATTATTTTCAGGGGTATGGTAATTTAGAAATGTTTCAGCAAGGTATAATGATGCACACCTGTAATCACAGCTATTTGGGAGGGTGAAGCAGGAGAATCCTGTGGACCCAGGGATTTAAGGCCAGCCTGGGCAATACAGAAAGAAAATATCTAAAAAATTATATCTGCAAGTCTTTGGACATTTCATTCTTTGGGTAAACATAGTTCTTTTTTCTTGAATGGTTATTATATGCCTATCCCATTGCTAACTGTTGTATGTGTGTTGGGTCAGATAACTGTTCTTGTTGATTCATAGATCTACAGATAAAAAAGAATCGTGATTGAATAGGTTTAAATAAATAAGCAATTATTCTAGATGGGGCCTCATCCATACCTGGACCTAGTTTAGATGCCTACTTCCTAGAGTTTAAGCTTAGATTGTAAAAGGATGAAGATTTGGGGGTCTTGCAAGAGGTAAGTAACATTTTTCTTGTGAGAAGACTGAAAATAACTGAGGTTCAGAAGGTTGACTTTGGTGGTTCTAAACTCTATAGATAGACCCTCCCTCAGAGAAAGCCTAATTCCCTGCACCTTGGATGTGAGTTTTACTAAGTGACTTATTTTTACTGAATAGACTCTGACAGATATGAAGAAGTAAACTTCCCACTGTCCAAAGAGGAACGTTTGTGATTTTTCTATTATTCTCTCTCAGATTTTCACTTGAAGAAAGCTATTTGCCATGAAGTGAGGATACTCTGCCAACCCTGTGGCCTGCTTATGTCACGCGAAACTGATGCTCCTGGCCACTCTGTGAAGGAACTGAAGATTTCTGCTAGTCCCAGCTGAACCTTTAGTTTCTAACCAGGTTGAGAAGAAAATCTCATAATTCATGGGGCGTTGGTCAAGTATTCAAAAGACGTCTGCCTTAGTAGAAAAATAAAACCAGCCATAAACACTATTTTTTACCACCTAAAATTCAAACTGATTCTAAGTAATTAAATTATGCCCAAAACAAAGTTCAAGAGTGTTTGCTAGGATTCCAAAAATAGAACACAATAATGTAAAATTGATGCTATTTTATATCTTCTAGAAGTTAGTCAAAGAATCAGTTATCTGTGATCAATAACAAGGACAAAAGCTCAATCAAAATAATGAAGGGACACAGATTACAGTACACAAAGACATTAAAGCAGTCATTAACACTATATTCAAATGTTCAAGAATTTAGAGGAAGAGTTTATTGTATCAGACATACATAAGGGAAATAAATATTAATCACATTAAAATTTTAGCACAGTGAACTACGATTTTCAAGATGAAAAAAGATACTAGGACTGAGAGTTAATTAGACATTGCAGAAAAAATGATTAGAAAACATGTTAATAGAATATATATAAAACAAAACATAGGAAGAAAAATAAACTAAAAAGAATGAAAGGAACTCAGTTCTGTGGGACAACATCAAGATCCAACATAAGTTCATGTGATAGGAGAATCTTAAGGACAGGAGAGAGAGGAGAGATGCAAAAGATATTTGAAGAAAGTGGTCAAAAATATCCTGAACTTGGGGGAAAACAATAAACCCACAGATCAAAAGAGCTCAATGACTCTCAAGCTAAAATATATGAAAAAAATTACACTAAGGTACATTATAATCAGATTTCTCTGACTCAGTTATTAAAAAAAAAACTAAAACAGGTAAAAGTAAAAAGGAAACAAAAGACACATATACGGTAGAAATATATAATAATCACAGTTAAATCTGGGTGCCGTGGCAAGGTACTCAAGAGTCTGAAGCAGGAGAATCACAAATTCTTGGCTAGTGCAGGCAATTTAGTGAGTCTCTGTCTCAAAATTAAAAATTAAAAATGGCTGGGATATAGCTCAGTGGTAAAGTACCCGTAGGTTCAATCCTCAGTGCAATACCAATTTAAAAAGATAAAGAAAAGAAAAAAAAATGACAGTGGAGTTTTCATCAAAAACAATCTAATTCAGATGACAGCTGAGAACCATCTTTAAAGCACAGAAGTAAATAACTAACAACCTATAATTATTTATTCAGGAAAAAATATCTTCCAAAAACAAATGTGAAATAAAGGCATTTTTAGAAATAAAAAAGGTGAAAGAATTTATCACCATCAAACTTCACTATAAGAAAAAGGAAATAAATCAGAATAATATCACACATAAAACTGAATCTAACAAAGAATACAAAAAAATGCCAATAGAAATCGAGTGATTATTGTTAATTATTTATTATTATTATTATTATTATTATTATTATTATTATTATTATTTGAATGTCTTTAAATAGTCATGGTAATTGACCATCTAACACAAATATTGGGTTGTTGGCTGAATAGTGTAATCCCCAAAAGCTGTGAATATATTAGGCCACACTGAATAGGAGAATTCAGATTGCAGATGAAATTGAGGGTGTTTATCAGTTGACTTTGAGATGGGATGCTTATCCTGGATCATCCAAGTGGACCCAATGGGATTACTAGGCTCTTTATAAGTAAAAGAAAGAGGCAGAGAGGGGGCCTGTCAGAGGATAGCAATATAAGAAGGCATTTACAGGCACCACTGATTTGTAGACAGGGACAGTACCAGGGACCAAAGCATTGGGGTCACCTCTAGAAGTTGTCAAATGCAAGGAGACAGATGCTCACTTGGAACTCCTAGAAGATGCTCATTTTCAGCCCTGTGATACCATGATTCTAGCTTAATGAGACCTATATCAGATTCATTTTTACAAATTTCAGAGTAAATTTGTGAAAAATACCATACACACAAAAAAGAAATTGAAGAGAAATAATTGGACTATACTATTGTAAGTGTCTAATTTTATACCTGGAGTCTAAAATTAAACTACCACTTGAAGTACATTGTTATCAGTTTTATATGATAACAACAAATCCTAAAATAACCATGAAGATAACAAAACAAAGAATTAGCTAAAAAAAAGTTACGATATAGTAAGTGAAATCATAAAGAATATGCAAGAGATGGAGGCAAAGAAAATGAGAACAAAGAACAGATGGGATGAGTAGAAAACATTTTGTTCCAGCAATAAAACCTAACCATACTAATTAATACATTGGTTATATATCCTTTAAATGTGAAACAACAGATATCATCATAAATGCATGAAAAATTTGTAAGATATTTATTAATCAATGAATAATTTAAATAAAATCTCCCTAAAATGAAAACAAACAACACAGAGATGGCTCAAAATAAATTTAATTGGAGAAGGTACTGTAAAGAATTAGACTATATATATAGGAATAATTATTTAAATTAACATTACAAATCTTAACAAATTAAAGCAACTAAAAATCAGTGAAGAGTGGAGTGAAACAGAAATATGTGTGACCAGAGATATTTTCCTTTATCAACAATAGGAATTACACTATACCATCTCCAGGCAAACTGTGTTTACTAACCATAAAAAATTAATTTCTGTATTTATAGTCTTTTTGACTTAGAAAATTTAGGTAATTTGTATTGAGTTCAGTAACTCTTACATTTTAATATCTAGTGATTTTCACATGTTAAATTAAGCATAAGACTATTTTATAAAATAATTATTTTATTTTACTTAAAGTAACAGCACCAAATGTCAGAATCTCATTCTTTGGACTGTTTCTTATGATGCGTGTTGGGGTGGGTGAGTGAAAGCTTATGAGTCTCAGAAAAGTTTGAATGAGGTACATTTCAAATTGGTAATATTTACTTCTAAGAGTTGGTTTCAGGGTTTTTCTTTTTTCTTTTTTTTAAAGTTTGTTCTTTTTAGATATACATGACAATAGAGTGTATTTTGACATAATGTACATACATGGAGTAAGACTTATTCTAATTGGATCCCATTCTTGTGGTTGTACATGATTTGGCATTTCTCTGGCACTGTATTCATATATGAACATAGGAAAGTTCATTCTACTGTCTTTCCCATTCCCATTCCCCCTCTCTTCGCAGGGTTATTTTCTAGTGATCTTATTTTTCTTATATTTCTGGGTTTTCTTAAAAAGAGCATGTTGAGGGGGCATGGGATTATAAATGATGGTGGAATGTGATGATCATTATTATCCAAAGTACAGATAATGAAGACACAAGTTGGCGTGAATGTACTTTGTATACAACCAGAGGTAGGAAAAACTGTGCTCTATATGTGTACTAAGAATTGTAATGCACTCTGCTGTCATATATAAATTTTTTAAAAAGCATGTAAAATTTAAAAAAATGGCCATTTAAAAAGTCATATAATGAAAAACAACTCAAACTGGTCAGACTCATCATTAAAAAAAATCATTCTCTCTTCCTAAAAGAGATTATATTAGTATTAAATCAGAGTAGATAAAAAGTCAGTGTGAACAAGGACACTGTCAATGCCTTGTTAATTAGTTTTGTGCCTTTCTCAATATATGTAGAGATTTTCAGTCAAAACATCATACCGAGGGGATAGTCATCTTTTTCCTGTTTTAAAATTAGAAATGAGGAACAAAATATGATTTAAATACATGCAGAGAGACAAGCTAATTAAAAGGAACCTGAACATGCTAGCAATAAACAGGGTACCAAAAACCCAATTGTGAGTTAGATTTGAAGCTGAGCTGTCCACAGGGGAACCTAGAGGGCTCTGTGGATGGCCCCAACCTGGATTGGGATCCATGATACAGCAAGAGCCTCCCTCCTGGGCCATGTGTACCACCAGGGTGAGCAGTGAGAACCTGAGCTCTGTCTAAGGGACTGATTAGACAGAAAAGAGCAACAAAGCTGGTGGACTAGGTCAGGTAAAGAGATGCCTTGGACGGAATGGGTAGAAGCATAAAAGAGGTACCCAACTCTGGCCAGATAAACTCCACAGACTTCTCAGTATGTGAAATAAGAGTCAAGAGAAACAGGATCATCTTAAGGCCTGATATATGGTTAAGAGCTGAATAAATGCTAGGAATTATAATTATTAATCACATATTTTATTTAGAGAAGTCAATAACTAGCTTCCTTCCAGCATATTTCACATAGGAATATTCCAATCAGACAACTCTAGAGGTGAAGTTCCTTAGCCTGAGTGTCCCGGGCCAGAGGTCCAAGTTAGGAATCTACCTCAGGTGATAATTCTTTATTCAAATAGCTCTCATGAAGACAGCTGGCCTAGGAACTTGCTTCCCCAGAGATCAAAAGCTGGCATGTGGAAATAAAGGTTATAGCAGAGTTGATGTCTTCTGATCTTCTAAAATACGAAAGTCAATGCTCAGATTATACCAACAAGCATAAAGCAAATCTTCATCCAGAAAATTTCTGTTAGAGGATATGTAAATCAATTTCAGGAAGCTGAAAAATATTGAGTATCCTAGCTACTACCATTTCCTCATATTTTTATTTACTAAGTTAATATTATTAATCCCTCACCCTTTTGAACTCCTCTCCCATATCCACAAACAAAAGAAAAACATAAATAGATTTCATCCTAGAATTCAAGTGATATCATTGCCTATGAGGTACCTCCATGTATTTCCTATTATTTCAATTTTTAAATTGAAGTAGAAAAAATACAAGAGTACCAAAAATTACATAACCACATTTATTATACATGAGATGGGTACACAGCTCTACAAATTCTCTGAACTTAAACATACTCATAAAACTTCCTCTCAGAACAAGAACTAAAATACTACCAACCTTCCTACAAGTACCCATTAGACTCTTTCCTATTTCTGAATCCTCTTCACAAAAAACTACTGTCTTGTTTATTATCACCCTCAATTAATTTTGTTGGGTTTGGAAATTTGCCTAATAAATCACACTCAATATATTTATTTTGTGTCTTAGTTTCTTTTACTCGTTTTATTATTGTGATTATGATTACAAGATTAATCTATAATGTTGTTTGTAGAAACATTATGTTCATTATCATATAGTATTCAATTGTATGAATATACTGCAAACTATCCATTCTTTCTAGACATTTGGATGGTTTTCAGGTTGGGACTATTATAGATGGTGCTCCTATGCACTCCTATGCACATTCTCTATCTATCTATCTATCTATCTATCTATCTATCTATCTATCTATATACATGTAACTAACATATATATATATATATATATATAGTATACAGATATATATATATAACATATATATATATTGTATACAGATATATATATCTGATATATATATATATATATATATATATATATATATATATATATATCTGTTAGTTCACATAAAGCATGCATTTTTGTTGAGTATATCACTAATTATCCTAAAAGAGATAAATAATGCTCAGGTTAAGGACAAAATGTATGACAGTTTTATATATAATCAATTCACATTCCCAAGCAACAAATTAAATTTTTAGTTTCCCCACATTCTTGACAATACTTGGAATCATAAATTTTTACTCCAGTCTTTGTCAAAGATGTGTACTGATACTTTATGTTTATATCATTTTAATTTCCCTCATTACTAATGAGTTTGAAACCAATTTCATATATTTACAAGACATTCAAAGAATCTGTTTTGTGAAATACTTGTTCAAGTCCTAACAGCTTTTACTTTAAAAATCAAGGTTCTCCATATAGATTAAGAAGTATGGAAATGAGGATAATAAGCATGTTGGTAGTGATAAATAATATGTGTGTATATATATGAAAAACATAAATGTATATGTATATATGTGTAAAATCTTGAAAGAGAAAATAACATTTACTGATAACTAATATGTTCTATACTAAAAGGTTTTATCTATAGTTTCCTTAAGTATTAAAAAAAATAAGAAGTACATGTTGTCTGTTTTCAACAATGAAGACAAGTGTGTTTAAAGAAATTACATAATTTGCCAAGGTGGTATGTTTGGGAACATGGCAACATTTTTATTGTAATGGGCTGCTTCCTAGTCATAAATGTATACAGGTAGCCTAATGATCAAGAAGAGAAAACCATGGGGTTTTAAAAGAAACCAAGTGTTTATGCTTGTGTTCCATAAGAAAATGAAATTTAACATCACCCCCTCACCTTCAGATACTGTCATAGGGAAGCGTTTTTTATTAAACTTATATTACAAAGCACTGAGTTATTTCCTAATACATACTATGTGGCACACAATAGACACTCATATTTCCTGAACTATAAAACAGAATTTTAATTTTAATTTTTCTGTAGCTACAGAGAATTTCTAAATTGTCAATGCAAATTGCCTTTCCTCAAATCATAATAATAGGGGAAGGAGACATTAAAATATTGTCTAAGTATACCATAGCAAGTCGACAGTTATTGTACAATGCAGTGCATGGCCTTGTAACACCTTTTCTGTAAAAGAATTGCTTGCTTTGGATTTCAACTGGCTTAGAAGATGACAAAGGAAAGCTGGCTTCTTTCTTTTTAAAAAAGAATTTACACCTGAAGATCAGTAAGTAAATTAAATAAATAAATCGGGTAACCACTCCATTCCTACATCAAAGAAAAAAAAATCACACTACTAAACTAAAATTAATATGATGCGAATTTATCCAGTTTTACATGCATAAAAGTGTACATTCTCACACATAACTTTCTCATTCTCTCTCACACACAGACACACATATTCTGAAAGAAATATAGTCACTGTGTAGAAAAATATAGAAATATGTACAGTGAGAACCCTAACTTCCTTCCTATACCCATATATACCCCTCACCCCCATAAATAACCATGGTTTGACCTATAATTTTTAACATGTATTTCTAAGAGTTATTTTTTCTATTTCCTCAACTTCCAGTTATATCAATGTGTCACAACTTCTCTGCAGAATTGGGAGCTCACGTCTGCTCTTGGGAACTTCGCTTGTGTTTTAGTCAGCTTTTTGGGGGGCTGTGACTACAGGATCCAACCAGGACAACTGTAAAGGAGGAAAATTTTATATAGGGGCTCACGGTTTCAGAGGTCTCAATCCAAAGACAGAAGTCTCCATTCATTGGGACTCAAAATGAGGCAGAATGTCATGGCAAAAGAGTTTGGCAAAGGGAAGCAGTTCATGTGAAGAGCAGGAAGCAGAGAGACACCACTCTCCAGATACAAAATATACACCCCATAGCCACACCCCCAATGAGCCACTTCCTCCAGCCACACCCCACCTGCCTCCAGTTACCACTCAGTTAATCTCATCAAGAACTAATTCACTGATTGGGATAAGGCTATATAACCCAATCATTTTTCCTCCAAACCTTGCATTGTCTCACATGTGAGCTTTTGGGGGGGTGCCAAAACAAAACCATAACATCCAGTCTTGATTTAGTTTTTCTCATACATTCAGGTTGTTCTCTGGAGGAGCAGGTAAACACCTGTGATTGTAGGTAATAGAACAGAGGTTCGTCTTCCCTATAACCTCACTACTGTTAGAATGTTATAAAGAAAGCGAGTCCAATTTTTCCCTGCATGTAAACATTTTATTTTATGAGAACAAAAATCATATAATCTGTACACAAGCTCAACCTAGTCCCCACCTTCTCTCTATGGTTTCTGACAAACAACTCCTATAAAAATAATTGTTTAAAGGCAAATATAAAAATATACTAGAGACAGGATGAGCTAACATTTGAATTGTGACATAAGACAAAATTGTCTATTAAGTAGAAGAACAGAACAGTTTTAACCTTGGGTCCTTCTCTGAAGTTTCCTATGTGACAAGTTTCACATAACTTATTTGTCATCCCTCTTCTCAACTACCTTTTAACTACCCATATCTCGAGTGGAGACTCAATGATATTTTTGCAGCTTTTGCTCTATCTACTTCTAGAATACGGATTAATAATAAGAATATTTCAAATGCTAATTAACCACATCACAGCCTATTCTCAATTATTTTAAAGAACATTGAGTTGGAAAATGGCAACTAGGGAGATTGCAACTCCTGCATAATCCATGAGCAATAATGGGTCCTATTGCAGAATTGATTCCGGTATAAAAAGTAAAAAAATCTCAGACTCCTGCAATGACTAGAAGTTTTCTGGATGGCATATTTGCAGCACAATTGGATTCTTTTTGTGTGTTAGTCAGCTTTCTGTTACTGTAAACAAAGTACCTGAGATAATCAAGTTAATAAAAAGGAAAGGTTTATTGTAGATCACAATTTCAGAGGTTTCAGTTTGTAGTCACTTGGCTTGTGGCTTTGGGTCTGTAGTAGCACAGTACATCATTAGCAAAAGCATGTAGCAGAGGAGATCTGTTATTCTCATGACAGAAAGCATAGAGAGGAAGAGGAGAGGCCAGTGTCCCCAAATCCCATTCAAGCAAATATCCCCAATGAACTGGCTTGCTTTCACAAGGCCCAACCTTCTAAAGGTTCCACCACCTACCAATAATGCTACACACAGGGAACCAATCCTTCAACACATGTGCCTTTGGTGGGAAGTCAAAATCCAAACTGTAACAGTGTGCTATCCTGTGATACAATCAGAGGACTTGCTTCACAAGTTCTGTCTGACCACTGCTTTGCTATTTGCATGTTCCTCCAGAATGTTCCAATCCTTAGACATATTGTAGACAGGGAAGTTCAAATGTCAGATTTCCTAAAAGTTAGAGGTATGGTTTTTTTCCTTCATTTTCTTCTACTGACGTCTGCCCTTATTACTTTATTAGCTTTAGTATCAATGATTTTCTTCTTACATTTTTTGGGGGACAGTGAAGCCTAATTTCAGATAATGGGCTCATGCCTTTAAGAACAAAACGTTCTTATTACTTTTTTTCTTCTTTAGTAGCTTGCACTCTTTGAGTAATATCTCAATTATAGCCCTTAAATGCCTCTGGCTATTTATTTTCCCCTTTCCTAGATAGCAGAAATTGCTGCCAAGAGAGCCCAGAATTTCAATACAATAGTTACTTATTTATTTTCTCCTGAAAGGAAAATGCCAAGCATATTTTGATAGAGAGGCATGAGAAACAGGGTTTTCTTTGAGACCTCTGTATTTTTAATAGAGAAAAATCACAAGTTTATTTTCTAAAAGCGTTTTTGAACATTTGCATCCATGATGTCAATTTTTAGCTTTTATTTTGAGGCATCTTGCTTGAGAATCTGGTTTAGAAAATGAAGGCAATGAACTCTCTCTTTTCCAAATATATTAAAGGGTAAGGAACTCTAGGAGGATGCTTTTTTATTTTGTTCTTGCTTTTCCTAAACGTGCATTTAATATATAATTATTGAGAGAATATTTTGTCAGTCACTGTTCTAGAAAAAAAATACCAAATATTCAATGATGCGTGGAGAAAGAAAGAGAGAGAGAGAGAGAGAGAGAGAGAGAGAGAGGTGTGGAGGGGGGGGGAGGAAAAAGGGGTGAGAAAGGGAAGGGAGAGGGAGAGAGACTCTGCACTCACAGACTCTTGAACTTCACTTTGGGATGGTTCACACCAAGCATTCCTCTGCAGGTTTGTTTTGTTGTTGTTGTTTGTTTGTTTATTTTAAATTTAAAATATGTAATGTTACAAAAGAATTCCAAGTAATTTATGTGGACATTTCCTTCTCCAGAACAACTTAAGTCATGTTCTTGTCCCCTCCTGAGCACGGGCTGCACTTACTGATTTGCCTTCAAAGAGTAGAGAATGAACAGTCCAGTGTGAAATTTTACAGTGAAGAATTCTAGGGAGCACTAATTCAGCTGGTGATCAAATGTCATGCTGTGAGTCATAAGTTGTAAGTCATATACCTGGTAACCTTAATCTGATGGAATGAAAGACTTCACTCCTGCATTGTTCCTTCCAAAAGGCCAAAATAATCCCAGTCTAATCATGAGAAAAACATAAAACAAATTCCAACAGAGGTGAATTATACAAAACACCTGATCAGTACTCCTCAAAACTTCCATGGTCTTCAAAAAAGGAAAGAGAAATGATCACCATTGAAGGGAGCCTAAAGAGTAGTGACAACTGAATATCCAGTACTTCAGTGGCATTTCGGATGAGAAGAAAGGACTTTAGGAGAAAGCTAGTTAAATATACATAAATTGTGAGTTAAGTTATTAGTAATATATTAATACTGATTACTAAAGTATAACAGTTAAACCATAGTAATGCAAGATGATAACAATGTGTGAAGGGAGTGGAGCATATAAAAACTCCATTATCTTCTTAACATTTCTATAAAATTGAAACTATTCCAAAGTAAAAAGGTCATATGAAACACACACACACACACACACACACACACCCCTTCATATTTACCTATGTAGTTGATTTTTTCAGTACAAATGCTTCTCAACTTACAATGAGGTTATATCCTGATGAACTCATACTAAATTGTAAATGTAAGTCTAAAATACATTTAATAAATCCAACCTACTGACATCATAGTTTACCTCAGCCTAACCTACCATAAATGTGCTCAAAACACTTTTGAGTTGTGGAAAATCATGTAACACAGAGCCTGCTATTTAATCCAGTGTTGAACATCTCATGGGCTGACGGGGAGGAGATACAGCTCCCGGGTACCTGGCATCATGAGAATATCAATTATAGGGCACATCACTGATGCAAGAAAAGACCAAAATATAAAGTACATTTTCTATTAAATTCATGTCACTTTGTACCCATTGTAAAGTCAAAAAAGTCTAAATTGAATCATCATAAATAAGGGTCCCTTCTCTATTTCTTATTCTTTTGTATAGGTTTTCATTGGGTGTCATTTCCCTTCTTTTGAAGGATTACCTTTACTATTTCTTGTGCTTCTGGACTGATAAGGATTAATTCTTTGACTGATTCATTGATTGATTGATTGTCTAAAAATATTTTTTACTTCATATTCAATTTTGAAAAAAATCTTTTTACTGGGTAAATAATTACTTCTCCTCCTCCATATTTTAAAGATATCTCATCACTATTACTTTGTTTATATTGTTTAGGCAAGAATTTTGCTGTCATCTTTGTTTCTGTGTACATGTGGTTTTTGTTGTTTTCTACTGGGGATTGGACCTAGAGGTAATTTACCACTGAGTCCCATCCCAGCCCTTTTACTTTTTATTTTGAGACAGGTTCTTACTAAGTTGCTTAGGATGTCATTAAGTTGCTGGGCCTGGCCTCAAATTTGTAATGTTTTTGCCTCAGACTCCTGAGTTACTGGGATTACTGAGTTACTGGGATTATGGGCCTGTGCCACCATGCAGGTCATACATGTGCTTCTTTTAAAAATCTATATAATATAATATTTATAGATTTAATATTTAATAATTAATATTTAATATTTTTGTATTACTGATTTTAAGGTGATCTGATTAAAATGTGCCTTGGTGCAGTTTTCTTCATGTTTTGTGCTAGGAATTTCTTGAGAATTTTGGACCCCAGGGCATAGTGAATTGAATAGTGGTCCCCAGAAGTTATGGCCACTACCCAGCACTTGTGAATATGGCCTCATTTGGATAAAACATATTTAAAGATACAACTAAGGCCGGGATCTCAAGATGAGATCATCCTGGATACTCTAAATCTGATGACCATTGTTATTCCTAGAGAAGAGGGAGATTAGAGACACACAGAGGACAGGGACATGTAAAGACATTGTCAGGGATTGGAATTATGCAACTGCAAGCCAAGGAGTGCCTGGACCCCTAAGAACTGGATGAGGTAAAGAAGGATCCTCCCTTAGGACACTCAGGGATCACAAACTTGCAGACACCTTGATTTAGAAATTCTAGCTACCACAAACGTGCAGGAATAAATTTCTGTTCTATTAGGTTATCCAGTTTGTGGTAATTTGTTATGATAGCCCTAGAACACTAACAGTTTAAACCAATGACATTAATCAAATTTGGGGGAAAAATTAGCCATTATTTCCTCAAATTAAATTTATTCTCTCCTTCTTTGGGGACTTCGATGACATGTACTTAGCCACCAAAAGTTTCCTCAAAACTTTCTAATGTTGTGTTCATTTATTTTAGTCTTTTTTTCTCTGTGTATTTAATTTTGTATAGTTTCCATTGCTGTTTCCAAGTTTACTAATCTCTTCTTCTGAAATGTAAAATCTGCTATTATTCCCATCCATTATATTTATCATCTCAGACATTGCAGTTTTCAACTGTACAAGTTTATATTGGGCCTCTTCTAAAATATCCTGCATACCTCTATATATTCCATCTTCCCCCCTAGCCTCTTGAACATGTAGAACACAATCATAGAAACTTTTTTAATGTCTTTGTCTCCCAATTCAATTTCTGCATCATCTGGGTGTGTTTCAAGACTTTTTTTTTTTTTGTCATTATGGGTTATATTTTTTTTCTATTGCTTTACATGCTGATAACTTTGATTGAATGCCAGAAATTGTGTATTTTACATTTTAGGTGCTGTTTTTATTTCTATAAATATTCTTGGAGTTTGTTTGTTCTATGAGGAAACAAAGTTACTTGGAAACAGTTTGACATATTTGTATCTTTCTTCCCCACCCCCCACCCAAGCATACTTAGGCAGGACCAGGGTAGCATTTCCTTTTTGGTTAATTTTCCCCAGGACTGGATCATCTTAGTACCGTAAGCAATTCTCTGTTCATCGTGAAGCAATCCACTCTATGTTGGCACAGTCACTCTGTTCCTGGATCTGGGGATCTTTAGCTACTGTTCCTTCTCCTGGCCTCCAATGGTACCTTAGAAGTATACACCTACCAAAATTCTGGTGCAACCTCTGGAGACTATCTGAAAACCTCTGGAGTTCTCTCTGTGCTACTCTCTCCAATGTGATGTTAATCACTGGAAATCTTGCTACCTTGACTTCCCTGGAGTCATATGGAAACATACTGAACTTAATAAGTCCACCCTTTGGCCGAGGGCTGTCTTGCCTGTTCCTTGGCTTGAAAATTTTCTCCAAGCAGACAGCTGGTTCTTCAGTTTCATCTCTCAGGTCATGCTCTCCTCCTCTGATGGTTGTGCAACATTTCCAATGCTGTTGATTCCTATATCTCCGCCGGATATCTTTGTTGCCTCTAGGTGACAAAGCAAATCTCATTTCATTTAACGCCAACTTGACTAGAATAAAAATTCCTCCTTACTTTTGATAGCATGCTGGTTACTGCAGATGAAAACATATAGAGTCTCTAAATAAAGCTATATTCCTCCAAATATAAATTTTCCGTTAGAAAGCAGAAAAAAATAGCTGCATATCATTTTGACACTGTATGGAGTTTAAGTTTCATTAGTGTCTGGTTCGCTTTTTCTTCCCCTATTGTCAAGGAATGGTACTTCTGAGAAATTTTACCAAGTCCCTCTACTTTTTCAGGACATGAGCTAGTGTATCTCCCCACTGTGGCAGCTGCTAGTCTTTGCACCAGTTCTTCATCCTCCAACCTATTGCTTACTGCTGAGTTATCTGGAGTATAACCCTGTGTATGAGCAGTTTGAGAGAGGCTAACCCTTCTAAATAAGTTCTTTGCAGACTTGGGGACTACAGGCACTGTGGCCTCTTCTAACTTTTTTTTTTCTTTTCCTCCTCAATTATCAACTTCCCTTGCAAACTCCTATACTGGCCTCTTGTTTTCTCAGTCTAGAAAGACTGCTGCACGTTACAGGATCCACCTGCATCCTGAGGAACTCAGATCTGTTCCCAGGGGAAAGGCTTAGTATCTATGGAACTCACCTAGTATGTTTCCTTCTTTCAAGAATCACATCCTTTGTAGTTTATGCATTACCTTTTAGTTTTCCTTAACAACTTGTCTTCTAGATTTTGTCCAGCTTTAATAATTTCCATTGGCAGGAGGTTTAGTCTGTTACTCTGCCATGACAACAACCGGTCTTCTCTCTGTAATTTGGAAAGCTTTTAAAAAAATACCAATGCTTGGGCCTCACTCCAAATCAATTAAATCCCAATATCTGCAAGTGAGGTCCAGACATTCGTATTTTTAAGTTCTTTCCAAGTCATTCAAATATGCACAGAGAGCTGAGAACCACTGGTCTAAGTTGGCTAATTTTGACAGCTGGCCTATATTTCCTTAATCTAAATCAAAATCCTTGTAGCCCAGACTTTAGAAACAAATTTGGTTGTAAGAGATTTAGTGATTGGGTGAAAAGCTCCTCATTCTGATGGGCAGCAGAAATCTTTTGCAACAGCATCCCTTGCATTAATGGAAATTTGCACAGAAACTACTTTCTTTTGTTGAGTAAGCCAGACTCATGCTGATCACCAGAGCTACTGAGAAGGAAAACTGGCATAGCTTTTCTACCTCCTTTCAACTCACCTGCAGTCTTTCCTGTTGCTCATTTCCATTTCTGCACATTCAGATATCCAGGCTATTCTGGAGTTCTGACTGGAATACATATTTTTGGAACATTTCTCTTATAACCATGTGGAGTTTCAAATTTCTTGAAAATGGAGGGTTAGAATACTAAGCAATCACTCTGCTTTATTAATTTCAAAAATGTCTTCAATATCCAAGGCTTGTTATAGGATCCTTCTTAGCTTTATATCAACTTGGGAATGTATTATTAATTTTATATTTCTTTTGTAATTGTAAAAGAATTAAAAGGAGCAAGTAATAATGAACTTTTAGTTTTAAGCTATAATGCAAAGTATTTTGATTCAGACTAAATGTACAATTTTTATTCCCAATGAGCTTATATTATTTCCTCTCCCTCAACTCTTGGGGAAAAAATCTAGATAGATAGATCAAAGGGATCAATGTCCTTCTTAAGACGAGTCATATCAAATGATTCAATAAATCTTGATGCTTAAGTTATAAATAATCAGGTTATATCAAAATTTGCCAATTTCCTTCTCTTAGATTAGTTTACTGGAGATACCTGCCTTTTTCTTTGCTAGGCAACTTTCATTATATTATCTATTTAGGAGGAAATGAAAAGGGATAGCTGAAACCTAGGATTTTCTTTTGGAAGAAAGACAAAAAAACAAACTGTTTCTCTATTAAGACATTAGTTATAACTGACTATTAGCTTCTGAATTACAGCTCTTTGTAAGCATTAGGAACCATGATTTTTAAGAAACACATGAGTTATTTTATCTTCCAAGACAGAACAGTAGGCAAAAATGTTAAAATTCACACCAACACCTCTTGATAAACTTGATAACCCAATGTCAAGATGCTGATTCTTAGGAATCATTTTTCCTTTTCAGTTCTGCTTGTGATTGGATACAATATTTTGTCTTTGCCTCCTTAAAATGTGACTTCTTTTTTAACAGATATAACAACCACTGATTCACTAATTCACCCTTTATTGTAAAAGTTCTGAAATTCAGCAAACCCTAGAAAAAGCCTAAAAAAGACGAAGAAGAAAACAAAATAAATGAAAAGGAGATAAAACTATGATGAATATATAAAAAATATTCAAGAATATTCAAAAATAATGAACTTTTAGTTTTAAATAAAGTGAAGTTCTATGAAAGTTTAGTAACTCTTACAAGTATCTTAAGTATGATTAAAATGTCCTTGATCAGCTGTGCTCCATCTTCCTTGAAAACTGAATGGGGAAAAAATGTGCTTAAATTAATCCATGAAGACTTCTGTTAAAGGAAGGGCATCATCTCTCTTCTATCACCTATTAGCAACTGAAAGAAACTCAGAGTTATCCAGTGTCTGTGGAGGATACTAAAATAGGTGCACAGAAAATCCTTGCCAGAACTGCTTAAACAAAGGGTATCCCAGGTGCATATAATGGTTGCTTTAGAAAAATTCACTGAACTGGTTCATAAAACTTTTTCTACCATATAATATAAGCTCATCATGAGTAACAGAAGAGACCATGTTTAAAAGAAACTTTACTAACACCTGCTTGAGGCTCAAACCACATAGCTGAAAGAGGATAGGGAAGAATTAAGAATAAAAGGACAGGAAGTAAAGAAAAAAAATTTAAAGAAAGGAAAAAAAAGTGATGAGAAAGAGAATCATATCCAAGGCATCAGAATCCTTAAATCTGTTAAAGCACTGGTAGAACTCTGATAGGATAGTTTTAGCCCAGTATAATGGATGTATTATAAACTTCAAAGAAACAAAAATTTTTTGATCAGAATATTCTATGAACTGGGTATGGTGGTGCACACCTGTATTCCTAGTGACTTGGGAGGCTGAGGCAGGAGGATTGCAAGTTCAAAGCCACCCTGGGCAACTTAGTGAGATGCTCAGCAACGCCATGAGACCCTTTCTCAAAATAAAAATGAAAGGACTGAGGATGTAGCTAGTGGTAAAGCACCCATACTTTCAATCCCCACTACCCCAAACAACAAAACATAAAACCATTTGATAATTTTGCCAGTAAAAAACATTCCTCAAGGTAGACTCTAAGGAAAAGTATGGTAAGCCTCAAAAACCTCTTTAGCAAAAAAAGGATGAGCAATTAAATTTCTACCAACTCACCAGTATCAAACTGGATGAAATTAAATTGTTGCCAATTAATGTTGCCAACAGACAGAATCCCTTTGCAGTAATTCCCCTATGCTATTCATTAGAACACATTGACATTCCAGTAAAAACAACAACAACAACAACAAAAACAAAAACAGTATTTAGGAATATGTGCTTTCACTGTAATGAAGATAAGGAAGAACAGTAGAAAGATGAAGCATTCCTAGCCCAGTGTAACATGTCTCAACTAAAACTCATGGGCATGAGATCAAACCACGGAAGTTCTATGACTGCCTCAAAAAAAAAAAAAAAAAAAAAAAAAAAAAAGAGTTTATACCAATCTGCAAAGTGCTATAGAGAAAAGCAGTTGAATTGTGTTCTATGATCAAAACAATAAAATGCCATCAATAAACTGAGTGAGCACCAGAACTAACAAGGCCCAGTTTATAAGCTGTATCCAGTCTCCTCAGACTCCATAAAGATTGCTTCCCACAAGAAGCTAAGTGTGCATATGCATTTATTGTAGACATAAGCTTATCCTCACACAAACATTTGACAAAATTGTTCCCTCTCTGGGTCAAATGTAATTTAATCACTTATTTTAAATAGTAGGAAATTTTAATAATTAGCCTGAAATCCCATTGTTGAATCCCATGAGATGCTCTTGGCAGAGATAGAAGGGTAGTCTACAAGATAAATTGTGGGATAATATAAAAAAAATCTGAAATAGTGCCTGACAAAGTTATCTATGTGTACACACAATAATAAAGAGTTGTTTTTTTGTTTTTTGTTTTTTTGGATTAAGAGTCGAGGCTTATTTGAGGAAATGTAATTTGAAAGGGAAACTTACGGACATGATTCCTGAGTTCAGTAATTGTATGTAAATCTGAAGTGGGCTAAAAAGCTCCTTTCCTAGGGGAAAGGTGACTGGATTGAGGATTGGGAGGCTAGAAGTTTGGTCCTGTTTTGCAACTTTTTGTAAGTATGCACTAAGTTAAGTCATTCCACAAATATGAGCTTTAAACTCATATAGAAATTGTGAGGGTTATGTTGGATCTCTTCTGGCTAAAATTTAAAATCACATTTAAATCCTTTAATCAAATAGCAGAATATACATATTTAATTCACCATTTTGTACATTGTACTTTTATAATCTTAGGAGAGAGTTAAAGAGGCAGCCTAGCAGTAATGAAAGATCTGGAAATTATAAATTCAGGGACATCTGATCATTCCATATATTTTCATCATCACTCCTCCATATATTATTTCCATTTTTTAATTCTCTGTAACCACCTCCCGATGGTTACTTTTATGTGTCAACTTGACAGGGCTAAGAGATATCCCCATAGTTCTGAAACATTATTTCTAGGTGTGGCTTATGAGGGGTTTTTTGAAAGAGATTAGCATTGAGTCAGTAGACTAAATAAAAGGAGAGTGACCTTTACCAATATGGGTGAACATCACTGGATCTACCTAAGGCCCAAATAGAACCAAGCAGCAGAAAACCAATTCTTTCTCTTTTTGAGTGGGATCATCTATTTTCTTCTGCTCTTGGCCATAGGAGCTCTTGGATTTTGATCTCTCAGACTCTAGGTCTTACACTTGCAGCCCCATTGGTCTCAGGCCTCCAGCCTGGAACTAGAATTTAGGCCACTAGCTCACCTGTTTTTCAGGTCTTTGATTCAGACTAAAGTACATCACCCATTTTTCCAGTTTCCAGACAGTCTATCATGGGACTTTTCACCTTCCACAATCATGTGAGCAGATCCTCAAAATAAATACCCTCATATTTTCATGTCTATCTACATGTTTATCTATCCTGTTGGTTCTACTTCTCCAGAGAACTCTAATATACACTGTCATCTCACTTAAAGGCTTAATTTGCATTCTTTGTTTAGTGTTTGCTTGCACCGGTGTAGTAATAAGGGATTAGAACACATCCTTTAAGGTTGTATCTATTCTGATTTACCTACTTATTATCTATGGAACCCAGGGCTTAAAACTCTTTGAACTCAAATTATATTATTTGTAAAATCAAAACAATATATGGACTCCATGAAACCACTTCATTTAAATTAGGTAATTTTTGTAATATGTTATATTCATTAATATATTGTTTTTGTTAATCTCATTAACCCATGATAAATGCCTATATTAGATCTTAAGAATAAAGCTAAGTGGCCTAAATTCATAACACCGAAGTCATAGAAGTCATAGGCAATTCTTAGGATGACCACATAGCTTCACTGTCTTCAGAGGATGACTGAGGGTGGGCAAATGGGAGTTCAGGTAAGGCAGCCTTGGAGACCCAGCAGAGTTTATCTTTCCTACTGGAAATCAACTCTATGCTAAATTGGGAGAGGTGTCTGCTAAATAAGGGATAGTCCTTTGTATTAAACAATTATTGCATTTCAGAGAAACTTTACACAGCTCAACTAAGTCAAAGTGTCACCACTAAAAAAATGTAGACTGATGTAATCAGTTCAACCTACCTAAGCACTCCTATTGTTCCACTTGATTTAAAATTGATTCAATGACTAGAATAATGTTCAACTCCCAGTTTATAATTGAACTTTGATCAAAATTTTGTTTCCAAAGAAAAAGTAAAAGAAGTTGGCATCCTCCATACTAAAGATTAAGGAAATCAAATCAAAAGGCCGTGTGCCAACAGCTTTCTCTATTAATCAAAATGTTTATGTCAAGAATCAGTCTTTTAGTTTTTAAGTCAGAGGAAGCACTTTTAGTTCATGTTAAAACAAGTTGAAATTAATGCAAGCATCCAAACCTATCTAAATTTCAGCATCCAAATATTCATTCTGATGACTTGCAAAAAAAAATAATAATCTCCCACATTGACTACTCTTACAGAAACACATTTCACTGAATGTGCATGCATGCAATAGAAGAGCATTAAGCCACACAGGAGACCAGGAGAGTGTTCTTCTAGTCAGCTTTGTCACTGCTAAGACTAAAAGATCCAACATGAAAAATTTTAGGAGGAAAAGTTTATTTGGTGCTTACAGTTTTAGAGGTCTCAGTCCATAAAGAGCTGGCTCCATTGCCCTGGGCACAAGATGAGGCAGAACCTCATTATGGATGGATGTGGCAAGAAAAACAGTTCAGGACATGGAAACAAGAAGCAGAATGAGACAAAGCATGTATCCCTTCAGCAGAAACAAAACATAAACTCAAAGATAAGCCCTCATTGCCTCATCTCCTCCCTCACACTCTACCTACCTGCAGCTACCACCCAGTTAGTCCCTATCAGTGAATTAGTGCACTGATTAGGCTCAGGTTCTCATTACTCAAATCATTTCACCTCTAAACTTTCTTGCATTATCTTACACATGAGCTTTTTTGGGACAGCATATATCTAAACCATAACAGTGAAAAAAATGTTTAGTGGCTTTATATATAGTTTTATAGATATAACCATATATATATATGGTTGTATCTCAGACATTGTGATAAGGTCACATTCTGTGCTTGTTTTGCTTAACTACATCATTAATCTGTGTTATTATCTTTCTCACCTACTGAGGATAGGCATACCTTTTTTCTTGCTACCAAATATCACTCTGTCACCTCTTTAACCAGGAAGTTCTAATGCTAATCATTATTTGCTAAGAGTTACTTGTTTTCATTATGTAGCTTTACATAATGTCATTTTTTATGTCACAGTTTGTTCATTCCTATGTAGAGGAAAACAAATTCTGTTTAGTAGTGTACAACACTGTTGCATATTACACAAAAATAGGCCCAATTATGAGTTCATTAATTGTCATAGACCTAGATAACTAGTTCTTTTTAGGCTTTGTATTGTGCAGAAAGTCTTGGCAGATGTTCTATATATGTTTAAGTATATCAGTAGTATTTAGAGAAGTGCTTGAAGTTTGGGGATAGACTAAGAATAAATTATTTTCTCATTTAAAAATACTAGATTCAACACATTTTCAGGAGGAGAATATATTTAGATGATCTGATAATTGTCTTCATGGGAAGCATTAGTTCAAAGAACGTTATCTAAATATAATCAGTAACTTGTTATCTTAATACTGGTCTTTTTGAGGAATTAAACTTACTAGTTATAAAAAACTGGTAAGATCTCAGATACATAAATTCAGTTGTTTGGTTTGAGATCTGGAGAAGCTTACAAAATTCGGACATCCAAAGGAATAAGGAGAGGTAGAAAACATGCCAGCAGAGAGCTAATAGTTTGGTTACTAAGGTAACAGAATTAAATTGAATTTGGTAGAAAATGAGCAGAGAACAGTGGCCTAAAGGATGCAATGCACTTTTCCATGTGTTTGGTTTGAGTTGAATTTTTTTTTGTGGTTGAAAAGTATGAAGATAATAAAATCCGTTTTATCAACTCAGTATAGGGGAATGGCCTATTATAACTGGAAGAACAAGTTGTCAAAAGGAAAAATTATGACTTTGTAAGTAACTGAAAAGCAAACCTTGACTCTACCCTTAGAGAATGTAGAAAGAACCACACTTGCCCGCACTTCTCACAAATAAATTAAAGGGAGGATAACCTGTTAGCATCTAAAGCCAAGCACGCATTTAGCAAAAGTGACTAGCAATTATAAGTTTATAAATGTAGGTTTTCCTTGATTCTTGTTTCAAATATGACTACTATCTTTCATGTGTTTGAAGAATGGTTTTATAAATCATGTAAAAATATAAATGTTGTTTTCATCAAAATAATCTCAAAACAACCGTATTGAATGTAGATCTTTAAAATACCTGCAAAGAGTACCTGAAGATCCTTGGTTGGTAATACTTAGGTAATAATAAAATTTATATACCATCTAGTGCTAAAATCATTTACTAGCCCACAAAACAAAACAAAACAAGTCTGGAGACACACAACCCTGACCATGTGTTCAATGAACCTTGTAGCCTACTGGTAGAAATTTTGTTGTAATAAAGTAATTCCATGTATTTTAGCTGTTTCTACTAAAAATTTTAATAGGCACTTTTGTGATAGACTTTGTGGGGGGCAGTACCAGGGATTAAACTCAGGGGCACTTAACCGCTGAGCCACAGCCCAGTCCCTATTTTGTATTTTATTTAGAGATAGGGGTCTCATTGAATTGCTTAGTGCCTCACTTTTGCTGAGGCTGGCCTTGCACTCGGGATCACCCTGCCTCAGCCTCCCAAATTTCTGGGATTATAGGTGTGTGTCATCATGTCCTGCTCGTAATAGACTTTTAATGTAAAGACTACCTCTAACAAAGTACATAGGAATTAAATATTTTGTGAAGGTGAACTGATTGAATAAGATTTGTTGATCTGTAATGATATGTAGATTAATAATCTAATCATACCATGAACTGCTAAAATGTATAATGTATAAGTAAAACCTGGAATTATGACCACTAATTGTCTCGAATCAAATAGGATAATTTTGGTTGCAAGTAACAAAATATGGTACAAACAATTTCAAATGGTAAGGAAACATTGTCTTTCAAGAGTAAGGAAATATTCATCTCATTGGCCACACTGGTCACCTTCAAAGTGTAATCACTATCAACATCATCAGTTTCACTAGAAACTTGTTAGGAATGCAAGATCTCCAACATCACATAATGTACTGGTCCAGAAAGTCAGGGCATGACAATCTGTGCACTAAAAAGCCTTGCAGGTAATTGTGATTCAAACTCAAGTTTGCAAATAGCTGTCCTGATCTAATCACGGATGAGGAAAAGATGACTGTGATTGTTTTAAATTATCAGAATAAATATCCTAGAGTTGAGAATAAGGCCCTTCCTGAGGAATAGATAATTGAATAAAACTAGTATTCCATTGGCAAAGAAGGTATCAGGGAACAGGAATACACAGGAGTGAGTGGATTAATACTGAGGATGCAACAAACATATTTTCATATTCCTTTCCTGCTGAGTAGTATAATTCAATAGAAAGGCCATAGCCTTTGAATCAAAACAGATTGAGTATCGAAACCTAATTCTTCCCCTCAGTGGAATAAATGGTAAGTACTTCATTTCAATGCAGTTCTGCTTCTCATGTCTGAAATTAGAATAATAATTCTTTCTCAAAAATATTTCATGACTGGGCTATAGTAAGCACTGAATAAATTATAATTTTTCATCACATTTGCATTAGACCTATCAATAAGCAAGATTAACACTTCTGTGCTTTCTGAGTCCAGTTTGGATGTATTAGCAAAAATATATCCAATCGTGTTTTTTATTGTCTTCTCATACAGCAAGAGGGCTACCTCAAAATTATTAGTCTTTTTTTCAACAAATGGATTAATAAAAGAAAGCTAAGTCATTGAAAGGATTAGAAACTAGATTTTAACAGACCTGCCTGAATATTTGAGACAGGAATGACTATTTTTGTTTGATAAAATATAGATTATTTCCCAAGATTCCATCAAGAAGACCAGTTTGTAGAGTCACCAGACTTAGCAAATTAAAATAAATGTAGGACACACAGTTAATTTTTAAATTTAAAAAAGCAGAAAAAAATTTTAGTGTATCTCAAATACTAGATGGAAAGTATGCATATTAAAAAGCTTTACTATTTATGTAGAATTCAAATTTAACTGATTCCTATACTTTATCATGGAACCCCATTAATATATTCTATTATATGATCCTACTACTGAGATAAACTTTGGAAATCAGCTGGGAAGATTGATAAGGAAGCTTAATCTTCCCACAATAATAATAACAAATAACGTTAATGTTTTCAGGCTCAATTTCCTCAGGTGTGAAATTACACTATTGGACTAAAGGACATATGAAGTTGTTTCTTATTCTATAATTTTGACCCTGTCAGTGTGGGAACACTTATAGCATTTGGGGAATGATTAGAAATATTTCAATTTTTGTTCAAGTAACAAATTTGTTATTTTCTTGTAGATCATTTACATTTGCCAATCCCTGGCAAAATAATGTAAGGAATATCATGTTTATGTACAAAAGTTGATTAAACAAAGTCTGTGGTTAAATACAAGTCATTAAATAAAACAGAGAAGCAAACAGATACAGTTGGTTTCAATTTATAATATTCCACTTAAGAAAGGAGATTAACTAAACAGAGATAGCAATGGGAGAAAATTAAGTTACAAGATTCTAAAGTATATTTATTTAAAGATATATAAAATTGCATTTTTTAAGGTCAAATACCCAACATCAGAAATTTCATATGTTCAACCTCAAATGTTTGGGAAGTGAAAACTGGTTCCTTAAATTTCATTTTACTTCAGCTTTATGATTTATAACTTCATATTTAAAGGGTTTATTCCAGTAAACTGTAATTCAAAAATTAGGAACAATCAGAATGTGTCCCAAAGGACAATAGCTAAGTATAGTTTCTATATGCTATGGAATATTATTTAGCATTTAAATTGATATATATGTAATTATTAGTAACATTTTTAATAAAAGGTTAATAAAAATAAGAAGCAAAACTATAAGTATAGTATATTCTTAACGACTATATAAATTCTCAGAAAGTGTCTCAGTAAATATATCAGCACAGTATGAATGGATTTTATGTGTAATTTTCCACATGAATTTAATTTTCTACCATAAATATCTTATTTTTATATGATTGTTTTTAAACTTATGGTTCTTCTTTCCAATGGAAGATGGACAGAACTGAGCAAGTGTCAGTTCCACGTTAAGAAGTTTGCACATTTTTCTATCTCATATGCATTTTGCTCTTGCCATGAAGACAGAATACTCAAGTCAGGAGCTATGCCTTCAGCCGCTTCATGTGTGGAAAGAATATGCCAAGAAAATCTGAACTTGACTAACAGCATCAAACAGATTCACCTCAGCTCACTTGAAGAGTCATCAGTGAAGAGCAGATATTTATTGCTGCAAGTCACCACTAAGGGCTGAATAGTGGATCTTATAATCCAGATAGCAAGGGGCATGCATACGAAGCTTGTTAATTCAAAACTGTTGTGCATTTTGTATTTCCAAGAACTTATTTTGTGATTTAAATCGTATCATTTGGGCGTCTCTCTTTCTCCCGCTCTTCAAAGCTGCCTTTTCTTTGTGAGTGTTATGGTAACCTTCAGCAGCACATGTACCCCCATCCAGAATGTTGTTCCAGCATTGAGACCCATGATGCCTCACATGCTAAGGCAATAGGAAAAGTTAAATTAATTCTATAATGGAAGTGTCAGAGATGATCCGGGAAAAAATTTCTTAAACATGTTCAAAATGGCTTGAGAGAACAAGGAAAGAATGGACTGGGTTTTAATTGTGGTTGGGGGTGGGGTTGGCTTGAGAGTCCCCATGGGTGAACAGGTTCTCACACTGTTTGATGCCAAAGGAGGGAGCGCCCAGACTTTCTCATCAGCTTGCCAAGATGCAGTCCATTGGCTGTCCTGGCAAAAGGAAGATGAGTGAGAATTAAAAACCGTCAGTGATCAAACATCAAAAAGAGGCCTGGAGCTGGCATGTAGCAAGGTCTGGAGAGACATTAGAGACAGATGGAAGAGAAATCTTTCATACTGTCTTCATACTACAGATCGTTATTTTACTTAGTTAATATTAGCATTAACTAAGACTAGGCCTCCCCCTCCACCTCTTTAAAACTAATTGATAAACCAGTTCTAGGAAAAAAGAAAAAAAAAAATAGAAGGGAGTGGAAAGAAGGAAACTAACAGTTCCGGAGCTTGTAATGCATTCCAATTGCTGCAACATATGTGCTGGGAAATTTGTTGAGATAGTTGTGTTTTGTTCTAAATTAATTTGTATATTTTTCTGTTCTCTCTACACTAACTTGGTAACCAAGGAAGGCTTTGTCATTCCTTTGCCCAAGGGAGGGATTTATGTGGAAACTTTCAAAAGCAGAGTTGACTAGAAACAAAGTTCCCTTTTCTTTTAAAGGCCTACATTATGAGCATCCTGCTAAATCCTACTGTTTTAGCCAGCTTTTGTTGTTGCTGTTGTTGTTGCTCTGATCAAAAGACCCAACAAGAACAATTTTAGAGGACAAATTTATTTGGGAACTCATGGTTTCAGAAGTCTCAGTCCATAGATGGCTGACTTCATTCCTCAGGGCCTGAGATGAGGCAGAAAATCAGGGCAGAAGAGTGTGGTGGAGGAAAGCATCAGGGAACATGGTGCCAGGAAGAGGGAGGAAGAGGAGGGGTAGAGACAGGAGAAGGGGGGAGGGGGAGAGGGAGAGGGAGAGAGTCCACTTGTCTGATACAAATTATAAACCCTAGAGGCATGACCCCACCCAGGGACCCACCTTCTCCAACAGTACCCTACCTGCCTATAGTTACCACCCAGTTATATCAGAGGATGAAAGTACTGATTGGGTTAAGGCTCTCACAACCCAATCATTTCACCTCTAAGCCTTCTTGCATTGTCTTACACGTGAGCTTCTGTGGGACACCTCACATCTAAACCCTAACACATATCTAAAAGACAGGGACAAGGTGAGGTGGATGCTTGAAGAAGTGCTTCATGTCAGAGAGAGGCAAGAGGGTCTTTCTGGGAACTGGAAGTAGAAAAGATAAATTATAACTCCAAATCTCACCCCCTTTTAATTCCCAAAGAGGGTGGCAGGTCTTAAGGGGAACCTGGTTAAGTCTTGCAAGTTACAAGACTGGTCTGTGCTCTTAGGTCTCAGCAAATATACCCTTGAGCCAGGTGGCACACACCTATAATCCCAGTGACTTCAGAGGCTAAGGCAGGAGGTTCACAATTTCAAGGTTAGCCTCAGCAACTTAGTGAGGCCCTAAGTAATATAGTGAGATCCTGTCTCAAAGTAAAAATTAACATGGTTTATAGCTCAGTGGTTAAGCACCCCTGGGTTAAATCCCAGGTTAAAAAACAAAAACATACCCTTGAGTGCATTTAAGTCATTTAACAGGAGGAAAACTGCAATGTCAAAGAATGGAAATATTAGCAATGACCAATGTATATGGATATCAGAAAGCCTTACTTTAGATGTTATATCCTATTTATGATCCTGAGAACTAACTGTTCCAGACTGGAAATATGTGGAGAACTAATAATTCCAATGATGGAACTGTTTGTATACCCAATATGACGGGAACATAGTCATATTTCATTTGAATTTTGAAAAAGAAGGCATGTAATATTTTTTCTACACTAAATTTGAATAGAAAAATTCACTTGTTCTAGGTTATTTGACTAGTAGGATTGACAAAGGAAGAATGTTGACTTTGTTGTTGTTGTTGTTTTCTTTTCCTTTGTTTTTGTTTTTGTCTGTTTTTGCTTTTGTTTGCTTGCTTGTTTTTTGTTTTGGTATCAGGGATTGAACCCAGAGGTGCTTAACCACTAAGCCACATCCGAGGCCCTTTTCGTTTTATATTTTGAGACAGGCTCTCACTAAATTGCTTAGGACCCTGTTAGGTTGCTAAGGCTGACCCTAAACTTGTGATTCTTTTGCCACAGCCTCCCCAGTTACTGGGAAAACAGGCATATGTGACTGTACCCACCTAGTGCTGATTTCTTAAAGTGTTCCACCATCAATCCAGCAAACAATTAGCACAAAGAAAATACACAAGATAATGTAAGTAGACATTCTCCTCCATATGTCCTTGTTCTCTCAGGGGGTGTGGTCAAAGTCACTGGAGGTGCAAACAGTGCAGAGAGAGAAGTTTACCAGCTCAGAAATCCTGCAACAATGTCTTTTATATCATAAGCTGATGGAGAAACTGAGTCAACACAGGCTGCTATAGCGAAATATGCTGGGTAGCTTAAACAACAGAAATGTGTTTTCTCATTTTTGAGGGAGACTTGGGGAGTACATGATCAAAGTGTCGTTCAGTTCCTGATGAAAACCTTGTTTCTGGCTTGCAGATGACAGCCTCTCACTGTGCTCATATTGCAGGGACCGAGCTCTCGTGTCCGCTCCTCTTCTCATATGGACCTGGGTCCTATCAGATTAATATTCTACCCTTGTAACACTTCACCTTCATGACCACTTCACAGATTTTTTCCTACATATAGTTACATAGGGAGTTAGAGATTTACTTCAACATTTAAGTTTTTTTTTTTTTTTTGGGGGGGGGGCCCGCTGGGCAGAGCATTCAATCCATAAAAGAGGCCAAAGATGCTAAAGGATTTGCATATCACTATCAACAAAATATACAAGCTTTACTACAGTTAAATACTTCCATAGGCTGTCATAAATTTTAATCCAGGTTCATACATGTGATCTTGAATAATAGATGTTCTTCTTTTATAAGACTGAAGAGTATTCTATAAGTATATGTGTGTCACATTTTCTTCATCTGTTCATTCATTGTTTGACACTTAGGTTGGTTTCCATGGTTTGGTTAATGTGAATAGTGCTACAATGAACTGGGAAGTGTAGGTCTCTCAACACACGATTTAATACCCTTTCAATATATACCCTGTAATAGGATTGTCAGATGTGGTAGTTGTATTTAGACCTTTAGAGAAATATCCATATTGGTTACTATAATGGATATAATAATTTTCACACCCATCAACACTGCACAAGAGTTTCCTTTGCTCTACGTCCTTGTCAACCCTTGTTTTTTTTTCATTTACTTTTTATTACAGCCATTCTAACAAGTGTGAGGTAGTATCTCATAGTAGTTTTTGATTTGCATTTCCCTGATGATTAGTGATGTTGAACATTATTTCAGATACCTGTTGGCCACTTTTAAGTCTTCTCTTGAGAAAAGTTTATTGTTTGATGTAATCCTGTGTGTCTATTTTTGCTATTGTTTCCTGTACTTTGGAGATCACATGCAAAATATCATTATAGAGATCACCATTGCTTTCTGCCTGTTTTTTTTTCTAGTACTTTTATACTTTCAGGTCTTGCATTCAAGTCTTTAATCAACATTGGGTCTATTTCTCAATATGTTGGGAGATAAAGGTCTGATTTTATTCTCTACATGTGGATGGTCAATTTTCCCAACACTGTTTACTGAAGAGATTGCCATTCTCTATGGTGTAGTTTTGACACCTTTGTCAAAAATCAATGGACCATGAATGTGTAAGTTTATTTTTGTGCTTTCCTTTTTGTTCTATTTGTCTATGTGTCTGTTTTTATGCCAGAACCATGTATTTTTAAATTAAATTTATTTTTGACCTATATATAAAACAAAACAATTATATATATTTATGGGGTACTATGTGATATTATAATATATGTTTTGATTGCTACAGCTTTGTAGTATCCAGTCATGAGTTTTTTGTTTTGTTTTGTTTTGTTTTTCATGAGTTGTTTTTGAAGGGAGCTTATTGTAAGAACTACGTCCTCAGGTGATTTTATCATTATGCCAACCATGGAGTATACTTACACAAACTAAGACTATTAATAGGTCATTAGTAGGCTGCAGCTGTGGTTCTGCGGTAGAGCGCTTGCCTAGCACATGCAAGTCGCTGGGTTCGATCCTCAGTGTCACATTAAAATAAATGAAAAAAAAAAGTATTGTGTCCAACTACAACTAAAAATAAATTTTTTTAAAGAAAGGTCATTACATTATACAATCTTATGAGACCACCCTCATATATGTAGTCTGTGATTGTGAATTAGGAATCTTTTCTTTTTTTTCATATAATTTATTTTTAGTTTATAGAAATGCCACGGATTTTTTTTTTTTTAAATCTAGGATTGAACTCTAGGTGCTTTACCACTGAGATACTTCCCTAGTTCTCTTTATTTTTTTTTTATTTTGAACTTCATGGCCCACTCAGGAAATTGTACTATGGAAGGATTTATAGCTAGTCTTATTTCTGACATTGGGTACTGCTCATTTTCATGACACTATAAACAGTGTGGGAATTGCTAGGATCTGAATCAGACACAATGGGTCATGAGTGGATAAATTTTGCATTTCTTACTGAAAATACAAAAAGTTGTACACAAACATGATTAACTTAGGCAAAGAGGCTTATAAATTTCTATATGTCATGTTTTCCTTGTTTAACCAAGTATGACAAACTGACATACAGTCAAAGGGATGACTGTGAGTAAGCTGTTAAATACTCCTGTTCTCCTTCCTCTCTTCCTCTCTCCCCCTCCCGCTACCACCCACCACCTTCTTCTGCCTGTCTACAACATACAGCATCATCTAGGCATCTACTGTTTCAGGAAATCAGGAAGGCCATGCAGCAATTAAGAATTGAAAAGCTGATTCACTTGTAAACTTCTTTGGGCCCCCCATTAAAATTACTGATAAAATAAATGTTTTAAATATTTAGCTCATATTGACTTGATTCTTTTTTTTTCTGCCTTTTTACTGCCTGGAATCTAGACCCACCTTTATAAAAAGTATGATTTTCTTTAAGGGAAAAACAGAAGCCTAAGTACTTTTACCTTATTGTAGTAATTAGTAAATAGATAAACCTGTTTTTCCTCATGATACCTTGATCCTTTTCTGTATTTTATTTGCTCATCAATAGCACCTGACAAAATACAACTTTATTTGTGGATTTATTCTTAATTAATTTGATAAATCACATGTCATCTTTTACTGTTGTGAAATAATATATTACTAACTTGTTTTTTTGCTTTAAAATGCATTATGAGGTCATGGCAGGTCACAAGGACTCTTTGACATAGTTTCTCAAGAATTTTTGAAAATAACATGTCTAGTGTAAAGTGGCAATTTAATTCTCGGTCTTTTTTCTTTGTCTACAAGTGTTTTTTTTTTTTTTTCAAACTGTAACAGCAGTGAGAATTATCTACAAGATTGTTAAAATGCCCTGCCTCTTGAGGTTCTCATTAGGAGATTTGGCATGGGAACTGAGATTAAGCATTTCTCATATCTTCCCCGGTGATGCTGATGGAGTTCCTACCCTGGTATAGTTCTGCTTTCAGTCTTCTGAAAACATCATTCAGATGTCTTTTTTTTTAAAAAAAAAGTGTTTTCATTAGTTACATATGAAGGGAGAATGCATTTTGACACATCATATATAAATGGAGCATAACTTATTCTTCTGGTTGTTCATGATGTAAAAGCACACCAGTCATGTCAACACATATGTACATAGTGTCATAATGCCGGATTCATTTTAGTATCCTTCCTACCCCCATTCTACTATTCCTTCCCTAAACTCTGCCTGTCCAAACTACATCTATTTTTCCCTACCCCCCCCCCCCGCTCCTCAATATAAATTAGCATCTGCGTATCTGAAAAAACATTGACCCTTTGGTTTGGGGGAATTGGCTTATTCCACTTAGCATGATATTCTCCAGCTCTATCCATATACTGGCAAATGCCATAATTTCATTCTTTTTTAAGGCTGAGTAACATTCCATTGTGTATATATACCACATTTTCTTTATCCATTTACCTGTTGAAGGGTGTCTAGATTCATTCCATAGTCTGGCTATTGTGAATTAAGCTTCTATAAATACTGATGTGGTTACATCCCTGTAGTATGCTGATTTTAAGTCCTTTGTGTATAATCTGATAGCTGGGGTAGCTGGGTCAAATGGTGGCTCCATTCCAAGTTTTCTGAGGAATCTTCATACTGCTTTCTATAATGGTTGTATCAATTTGCAGTCCTACCAGCAATGTACGTGTGACCCCACATTCTCATCAACACTTATCATTCCTTGTATTCTTGATAATTTTCATTCTGACAGAAGTGAAATGAAATCTTACAGTAGTTTTGATTTTTATTTCTCTAATCACTAGAGATGTTGAACTTTTTTATATATTTGTTAGTCAACTATATTTCTTATTCTGTGAGGTGTCTGTTTATTTCCTTAGCCCATTTAATGGTAGGGTAATTTTTATTTATTTATTTATTTTTGGTGTTGAGTTTTTTGAGTTCTTTATGTATCCTGAAGATTAATGCTCTGAGGTGCATGTGGTAAAGATTGTCTTCCATTCTGTAGGCTCTTTCTTCATGTTACTGAGTGTTTTCTTTGCTGAGAAGAAGCTTTTTAGTTTGAATCTATTCAATTTATTGATTCTTGATTTACTTCTTGTACTTTAGGAGTCTTGTTAAAGAAGTCAGTTCCTAAGCCAGCATGGTGGTCTACTAGACCCAGGGTCTCTGTCCTAGTACCTGAGTCCTTGATCCACTTTGAGTTGAGTTTTGTGCAGGGTGAGAGACAGGGGTTTAATTTCATTTTGTTACATATGGATTTTCAGTTTTCCTAGCACCATTTGTTGAAGAGAATGTCTTTTCTCCAATGTCCTTTTAAATACATACAATAAATGCACAATGAAACCTATCCTGGAACATAATAAAATGCATATTTTGTCATTTTGCTCACATCATTAAATCTGCTGAGTTAAATCAACATTTAGGAAATGGTAGTATTGTGGTTTTCACCAAATCTATCACACAATGATAAATTCTCATTGTAATCATGCACCCTTACTCAAAATTAGGCATTTGTATCAGAGACAGGCAATGACTCTTGCAGGAAACAAACCACTGTAGAGTTCTCTGTGAATTACAATATACATGTATTTGTGAATTCTCTTAATTAGCTGACAGAAAATATAAAAGATAGTTGCCCCCACAGTTCCAGTGACCCAGTTCTTCCTGACATGTTAAGATTGAATTGTAAGTTTGTGAACAGACATTTATGAGATACATGACAGCAAGAATAAAAAATAAATGAAATGTGGAACATAAATTATCTATGTGCCATTTGAGGGCATGAACATTTCAGGGAGATGGACCAGAGGAGCCGTAGCTTTAGAGAATAGCTCAGTATTCAAGAAAAGGGTGATGGAAAATTATAAATTCTGCCCTTTTTTGAGCTAGGAAGAGAATGAGTTTGAGGTTTCTGAATGATCTGAGAGAGGGCTATCTAACGTTAGCAAAAGAGACATAACTTTTGCTTTATATTTATAGCAAAAGAGCATAATGTAGACATAGAAAAGTTTATTATTAGCAATATTTAAGAAAACCCTATGCTAAGTACACTTATTGATAATTCTAACATTTTGGAAGAAAGTGTATCAATATAAATGTATAAATTATTTTGCAGTCTCCTAATGTGGTTTGATGCCTGTGCTAGTGGGGAAACATGAGGATTGCTGGTTTCTTGTTTGCCTGTTTTTGCAGTATTATAATACATTCAGATTGCATTCCCTTTGTTGCAATCATTTTAAGCTCTCCGTTCAAACTGTAGTTGGAAGTTATCTCTTTATTCCCCATTTTTCTTGACACTCTTGGTGAGCACATCATTTTGGGGGTAATGGTGAGTTCTAATCCCACATACTCTTGAGCATCTTTTAACATTGTGTCCTCATTACCTAGCATCCAGTCTTATGTATAGCAAGTGCTTAATAATAAATATTTATTAACTAGTGTGTGACAGAGAAAGGAGAAACACGTTTCATACAAAAACATGTTAAGAGACAGAGGAAGCTTCATTTCAGATAGGGATTGAATTTACTGCATTTCTTCATTTAAACATAAAGACTTTAATTACAATACCTTTCTGTAATAGTCACAAAAGAGTATTTTTCTCTGAAAATCCATCCCATGCCAATAGGATGATGACTCATACTCTGCTAGAAACCTGACACATCGCATTACTTTCACTTATTTTCATAGCACTCAAATTGTCTCACATCTGATAAGTTGGCAATAGAACTCCCTGGAGATGAACTAAAATAATTCAGAAGGAACAAGTGTCTTTAAACCTAAAAACTTTTTAGGCAATATCTATTTTGAATGCCATAGACAGAGGGTAATAAGTTGCATTAATGGGTCTCTTTTACTAGTGTTTTACTAGTATATCAAGATATAAGCACATCTATAATTCTTGTGTTTCATAAAAGCATTAATTTTAGTTAAGCAAATTATTGAAGATATTAGTTTTAGCAATAGAAAATGTCTAATATTTCACATTCCACCCCCAACCTCACAACCTAGGGAACTTTCCTAAAATATAAAAGTATTAAAGAATAGCTAAAATCCCATTTAAAAAGATAGCAATGGAGTGAATGAATTCAAAGAGCAATGTAGTTAAATCAAGCAAAAGTACTTGTTTCAAAAGGCAAAAAAAAAAAAAAAATGACTCATAAACATGTTCTTTTTTTCTGAAAGACCTGACACTATGAATGACTGGGTTTACAAATTTATTGTATGATCTCCAGTCAAAATAAAGTTAATGAAAATTATTTTTCATTCAAGTTAATTTGGATATAACAGATTTTAAATCCTCCGAAATCATTTTGTGATAATTTTGTAGGTAACATCCTGGCACTTTTCTTACTTTTTAACTTCATGCACAAAATGTCAGATAGCTACAGGTATCCCTTAGAAATCTTAACAAAGCCCATTTCCTTCTATTTCTTCTCTGTGCTTAGATATTTTCCATTTTTAGCATGTCCATGGACACACACAAAGCATCTAGTGGGACATGAGGTTCTAAATTCAATTTATTTTTCATTTGGAATAAAATAAAAAAGGTTTTGAAAGGTTTTGTACTTTCCATTTTCATGCCATGCATAAAACATACACCAAACTTATGAATACCAAATTGCTGGTGTAAAAAGGAACTTTGAATGGAGTGAGGGGAGGGGAGGGATATGGAAGTGGGATGGATGATGGAATGAGATGGACATTATTACCATATATATATATATATATATATATATATATATATATATNTTTTTTTTTTTTTTTACACTACCAGTGCAGCTCTGCACCATGTACAGCCAGAGGAAATAGAAATTGTGCTCCATTTGTGAACAATGTGTCAAAATGCATTATACTGTCATGTATAACTAATTAGAACAAATTTTTTTAAAAGGTGAATATTTTTTTTTTAAAAAATGTGGCTATAAACAGATTTTCCTTACGGATAGCAACTCTACCAGGTTGAATGTAGGGGGTGCACATGAGAATACCAAGTTCCTTGACATCTGGTGTTGAACTGGTATAGGAATAAAGCTTAAAAGAAAATATGAACAAAATTTGTACCCAAGGAATTCTAAGTATTCTGAAATGTAAAGACTGGTAAAAGATTACCAAGGGGTTCACTCAAGAAAATCTTGTTTTTTAACTCCACCACTTGCATGTAATAACTGATCCTAAAAGAGTACTCAACTGTGGCACATATTAGATTTCTAGAGTCTTCTTCTATTACCTTGAACATGGCTAACGCTTCCAGATCCAATCTTGCAAACACCCTGAAAAGTTGAACAACACTGTGAGTCAGTCCAGAAAGACATAGTTCATAAAAGAGGTAAAACCACAATAACCTCTGAGCTATGCTAAGAGGGGGGGAAAGGAGATGTTAAATTTAAAGGCATTCTTTGTTCTTGAAGATGGAGGAGATATGCTGTAATATCGACAACACACATACCATATGTTCCAAGTTTTACCATTACATAAGGTGATAGATCGTTGCAGAAGTCATTTTTTTTAAACTTTCAATCTTCATTAGCTTAACTGAGTAAATATGTTTTCTGAGTAAATATTGTGTTTCTCTTACAGAGATCATTAATAAAAAAGACCATACTTTTTAGTCAAGTCATTTTTTAAATAGCAGAATCAGACCCACATATACATGCACACATTGGAAGAAAAAAGAATGAGTCCTTTAGTAAAGGAGATATGAAAATGTGAGAAAAGTCTTTACAGGAGATAGTCCTACCCTATTAATTCCTAGTGACAGTGGTGTGATCTTAGAAGCTCTCTCATTTTATCCTGGAAGACATTTCAGAGAGTTGAAAAAACTATTTTTCCCAACCAAAAAAAAAGGTGGGGGGTTTAGTAAAGTATGTGTAATACTAAAAACCATATAAGAAAACAACCTGAGAGATCATCGTTTCAACTTTCATGTGTGTGGCAAAAATCTCTCTTCATTAAAGTGAAACTCCTGTAAACCCCTGTGGGGTGTACCTGAGCACCGAGGCAAGGTGCCTAATCCACACAGAGAGCGCAAGGGCCATGATGTCTGTAGAAAAGGAGGCTAAGGGTGGGTGTCCAGGCAGACAGAATCCAAGGCAGAAGGAACTTGGTGCCTACAATGCCGTATAATCAGAGATGCCCATAGTAAGTCCCTGGGTCAGCAGCATTAACACTGCCTGTGTATTTGGCAGAATAATGTTTACATCCCTCTCCCGGAAACTTGTGAACATGTAACCTTACATGGCAAAAGGGATTTTGCAGATGTGATTAAAAGACAAAAAACCCAATCAATAAATGGGCAAATGAACTGAACAGGCATTTCACAGAAGAAGAAATACAAATGGTTGAAAAATATATGAAAAATGTTCAACATCTCTAGCAATTGGAGAAATGCAAATTAAAACTACACTGAGATTCCATCTTACTCCAGTCAGAATGACAATTATTAAGAATACCAGTAACAGTAAATGGTTGCAAGGATGTGGGGAGAAAGGTACACTCATGTATTGCTGGTAGGACTGCAAGTTGTGCAACCACTCTGGAAAGCAGTGAGGAGATTCCTCAGAAAACTTGGAATAAACAACCATCTGACCCAATTATTCCACTCCTTGGCTTATACCCAAAGATTTAAAATCAGCATACCACAGTGACACAGTCACGTCAATGTTTATAGCAGCTGAATCCACAATAGCCAAATCATGGAACCAACCAATGTGCTCTTCAACAGAGGAATGGATGAAGAAACTGTGGTATATATACACAATGGAATATTACTCAGCCATAAAGAAAAATGAAATTATGTCATTTGACAGTAAGTGTATGGAACTAGAGTATATCATGCTCAGTGAAAAAAAAGCCAGTCCCCAAACACCAAAGGCTAATTCTTATCTCTGATATGTGGATGTTAACCCATAACAAGGGAGGGTAGAGAGGGAAAGTATAGAAGTTCATTGGATTAGACAAAGGAGAATGAAGGGAAGGGAGGGAGATGGTAATAGGAAAGACAGTATAATGAATCAGATATAACTTCCTTATTCTCATATATGAATACAAAACCAGTGCAACTCTGCATCATGTTCAACCACAAGAATGGGATCAAAATTGTAATGGGTTGCACCCCAAGTATGTACAATATGTCAAAATACACCTATCACATGTTTATAAAAAAAACAAATTAAAAAGAAGGAAAAAAAGAGTGTTGGATTTTTGTAGTGGGCCCAATACACAAGATTACAAGATCTTTGTTCTTTTTGATTTTGCACTGGGGAAAGAACCCAAGGTTATTTTACCATTGAGCTATACCCCCAATCCTTTTTTATTTTGACACAAGGTCTTGCTAAGATGTTTAGGGTGTCAATAAATCACTGAGACTGTTCTCAAACCAGTGATTCTGCTGCCTCAGCCTCCCAGTTGCTGGGATTACAGGCATGAGTCAACGTACCTGGTAAAAGGGTCTTTATATGTGAAATAGAGAGGCAGGGGTCAAATCACAAAGAGACTTGAAGATTCTTCACTTCTGGTTCTGAAAATGGAAAAAGAAGTCACAAGCCAATGAAAGAAGATATCTTCTAGGAGGAGGAAAAGGTAGGAAATGAAGCCTCCAAATGTCTCCAGAGGAATTCACCCTGATTTTAGGACACTCTGACCTATTTCTATTTTCTGATTTTCAGAATTGTACGGTTGTGTTGTTTAATGCCGTGACATTTGTGGCAATTTGTTATAGCAGCCAGAGGAAGCTAACATACCCTGGGATTTTTTTCAAAACATGAATTCACAGAAACCAAACAAGACTTACTGAATCAAAAAGGTAGAATAAGATTCAACAAGCTATTTTAGTAAGCCCTTCGGGTGATTTTGTTGCCCATTGAATTTTGAAAACTATTACTCTATCTCAATTCTTATATATTGAGCTTTGCTTAAATATACAATAGATAATATGCTCATATCACCCTAAGAAATTAATCACAAAATGACTTGTGAAATTAAGATTAAGGGATCTGTAAAAGTTATCTATTGCTGTGTAACAAGTATTTGCTATAAAATATTTCTTTCCCAGTTTTTCTGGCTCAGGAATTTGAGCATAGATGAACTGGCTCTTTTATTGCAGAGTCTCTCACAAGCCTTCCATGGGGGTGCCAATCAGTACTGCAGCTTAGTTGAAGGCTCAGGTGGGGAAGTATCTACCTCTAAGTTCATTTACATGAGGTTAGCAGAATTCTATATTTTGGAGGCTCTGGGAGAAAAGACTTCTGTTCTTAATAGGCTCTTGGTCAGAAACCTTATTTTCTCGCCATATAAACCTCCCCAAAGGGGAGTTTCTCCTAGAAAGCCAACAGTAAGAAATTTTTGGAGACTATCAGGCTATTGACCATAGATTTAGCTATCTAGATGGAAATGATGGAAATTGTTGTCCAGTAACCTAATCAAAGAAGTAAAGCTCCACCAACTTTGCTCTGTTGTACTGGTTAGAATCCAGTCAGTGGTTGAGCCCACATTTAAGGGGAAAGAAATACACAAGGAGAAAATACCAGGAGCTGGATATCATTGGAGGCTGTCAGAGAGTCTGCTTGTCACAAGCCTCAAAACAGTAGGAAAACATCTCAATAGAATCTTGAAAGATTTTTATTAGTATTCTCAACATTATCAACTTTTTTTTTAGAGAGAGAGGAGAGAGAAAGAGAATTTTTTAATATTTATTTTTTAGTTTTTGGCAGACACAACATCTTTGTTTGTATGTGGTGCTGAGGATTGAACCCGGGCCACACGCATGCCAGGCGAGCGCGTAGCTACCACTTGAGCCACATCCCCAGCCCAATTATCAACTTTTTTTTCTGATTCATAATTCCTCTAGAAAAATTCATGTCAATAAGATTCCTACTACTCTACCAACAACTATGATTCCCCCTTTCCTTAGACAATTTCTACTTAATTTATACTGGGAAAACATGCAGCAAGACACTGTGCTATGACATTCAACATACTATATGTTATGTATCTTGGACATATAATCTCTTACGTTAAATATATCACTAATAAATTAAATAATTACAGTGACTAGTAATTAAACAATTCTTGTGTAAAAGCATTTTATGAGTTGAAACTTTACTAAAATAAACTCAGCAAAAAAGTTATTCAGAAATACTTTCTGGTGATTTACTTCATTCGGTTTATAATCACAAGAAAGCAGCAATAAATGATTGAAATTAAATCCTTCATCTCTGAAAACATATAATTATTTCGCTAAAAATGTGTCAAATGAATGTATATCTTCACCTTAGAAATTCTTTTCTGTTCTCAGACCTATATACTAAAAGGACTTTTCAAGCGTGTAGAGTAGAATAATTTGTCTTATATGTTAACTAGTGAAGAACTTATTCATCCTCTATACAAAGTTTTTGAGATTAAGTAAAATACAGATATTAAAGATTGAAATTGAAGGTTGTGGGCATTAATCAGTAAAAAAAAAAAAAAAGAGGGATAACTCCTACTTTTGTGAGTTATTGAGCTCCCTAACACCTATGGTGAGTCAATCAAGCTTTCTTAACTTGTTTAAGTTTCCAGTAGTTATTATTATGCCTATAACACTATTTAATGATTTCTTTGTGGCATTGGAGTTTAAAGGGGGACATTGAATTATCCTTGAAGACTCCTAGATCTCCCAATGTGCATTGATTTGTAGCCACTAGAAAATTGTCTAGACCTTGTCAATCAGAGCATAAGTTGCATGGTGTTCTCAATCAGCCCTCCTACTTAGGCCACATTTAGAAATCAGGACAAAGGGATAGCCTACACAGATGCCATAGAAGGACTTAGATCCTGAACTATAAAAAGTAGAAGAAAGAAGGGCAGCCCCTTCCCCCAGCTGTACAGAACAAGATGGACAACACAGTTGGGGAGTGATCTCAGTAAAAAGACATTTTCTGTAGATATATTTGATACTATTAAATAGTGGAGCAAAGTTACCTCTTTCACTTGGTCAATATTCCTTCTCAGATGCTGTTTTGTATACAGAATGATTAAGGACCAGGACAATCCCCCAAACACATTTTATCCCTTGGGATATTTTCAAAATATTGTTTCAATGGGCAGTATAACTCTACAGAGATAAACAAGAAATATTAGGGCATTCTGTTTTAATAAAAAAAATGAGGTGTGAACCCTTGGAATAGAGATATAAAATGGATTAGTGGGTTAGTATATATATATATTTTAGTAAGGTATTAAACAACCAATTTAACCTCATCAAGAGAAAATAGAAAGTTTCTATAAATGAATAAATGCTTTTAAAACTCTTGAGCTGGGCACAGTAATGCACACCTATAATCTCAGTGGCTTGGGAGACCAAGATAGGAGGATTGCAAGTTCAAGGCTAGTGAGGCCCTAAGCAAATGAGTCAGATCCTGTCTCAAAATAAAAATGGCTATAGATGTAGCTTAGTGATAAATTGCCTTTGGGTTAAATTTCTAGTATACACCCCCCCCCCAAAAAAAAAAAAAAAACTCTTCAATTATTACATTACTTTAATATTAGGTTAGTAGGGAAATTAATTTATGACATGACTCTTCTAGTTGTAGCTTACAACTCAATCATCATAGGACAATCTTTACCATGAAGACCAAACTATAGATTGGTAGTTTTTATTTAAATATTTCAAGTCAAATGAAATACAAATGACATCTATAAGAAAAACTTTAACTCTACCTTGTGCTTTAATTTAGATAACAAAAAAGAGAAAGTTAAAATGATTCCAACATTTTGCAATTAAACAAGAAACTTTAAAGCTTTGAGTTGTTGGAAAGGAAATACAAGTATATTTATATTCTGTAATATTGCCACTCTTTTTCAGTAACAAGGCATGTAGAACAAGTCAGTTTTCCACAAATAGAAATAAAAGTTAAATTGTGTAACACGGCTTTCACGACTAGACTGCTAGTATGAAAGCAAAGACAATACACACTTTCCTTTTTCCAGAAAAGGTTATTAGAGACCTTCAGGTGAAGATCCAAGAGCAAAATGCTACAACACAAAAGACTAAAATGCACACAGAGCAGCTGTTGTAGAGTCTCCATCCAGAAGGTATATTTTCTCCAATTCTGTTTTCCTGTTATTTCTCTGAAATCCTGTATCAGTTTTCATTGGCTTATTCCATGGTAGCAAGTGACTCAGTCTCAGTAGCTTGCTCCAAGTCAATTTCATTTCTAATTTTTCTCTCCCTGCTGTGTGTTGCCCCAGTTGTACTTCATCTTCTCTTCCCTTCAGATCCAGGTGAAAGAAATACCCCTTGTCTGGATATTGCCCTTCTGTTCCAAATAGGAAAGAGCCAATACAGCTCCTCATAATGGTTCTTGAGACTCTGTTTGAAGGCAGCACACAACACTTTCAAAGCCAGTCAGCTAACCACGCCTGATGCCAATGAGGTAGGGATGTAGAACCCACCAAGAGGGAAAAAATAGCGCACCATATTAGAACCTGTACAGATTCTAATACGTACCCAAACAGACTACCTGGCACCAGGAGGGATCAGCTCAGGCTTTACTTTATGTAGACAAACTGAAGATTCGGAATTGAGTGTTTAGATTGTAAGTACTCTTTCCCCACAGAGATAATTCACCTCTGCCATAGTACAGAGCTACAAATCCACTCTATCAAGAGTGGATCAGCTCCCTTGGCTCACTGTCATTCTCTTTCTACACCAGAGTATATGAAAGCAATAAGTGATCATGACAAAAATTCTAACAGCAATAGAAAGCCACATGGTGAATAATAAAACAGTCCATTATATCCCTCAGTCTTTCTTCCCAGTGATAGGCATTACAGACATATCCTCAAATAGTCTAGAAACTGTTCATTTCTAGCATACTCTGTATGGGTCTCCTCATTTGAAAACTGGGAATACCACCTCAAATGATTGTTATTATCTAAATGACTTAAGATGTCTAGAAGCATTCCTTGCACACAGTAAATACACATTTCAGTTGCTGTTTTTTTTTTCCTCTGCTAAGCATGGTTCTTAATGTTTTGCATGTATTATCTCCCCTCCACCAAGTTCAATAGCACCAACATTACATCACACATGTATACTTTATTACTCAACTATATCATCTTGGAATACTTTTCCATATTAATTCAAATATACCTCACTCAGTTTTGAAAGGCTTTATGGTATTCCACTGAATAGATTAGGAATAATTCAATTAGAAGTCTTTCTTGAGGAATTTCTTCCCTTTTTCTCCCCATTACAAAGAACATAGAAGCAATCTTGTGCTCTAAGATAAATTATTAGAAATGGAATCACTAGGCCAAAAGTTTCAATTCTAAATAATTCTGCCAACTTGTGCCTGAGATAGCCATTTGGGGCTTTTACCAAGCCTATGGTTCTAGTTGGACTGTGCTTTCCTCCCTCTCTGAAATAAGGCATCGCCACATGTTTTAACTTGGCCAATAAAACGTTAGAAATAATATGTTACATATTTCATTCTAACCTACCCTCTCCCTACCACAGTGAAAGACAATGTTCCAATAGTGGCTGCTCCATTATCTTGGTCCATATGTGAGCACAAGAAGAAGGAGTCTGCCTCCCCTGCTTATCGGAGGACATACAGTATAATGGAGAAATATGCCTTTCTAGCTTTATGTCCCTCGGAGTTTAGGGTTGTCGGTTTTCACAGCTACTTTAGCATATGCTGATTATGACACTATTCCGTCATCATCTGGCAATATAAAAGTGTATATTATTTAGATGACACAGGCACAGTTTCCAAAATGATCAATGTTAACACAACTGCTTCTTCCTGGCTCCAAAAAAATGAATATATACAAGTAAACATAAGAATAATTTGATCAAGCATACAGGTAAATTCATTAATTGCTGAGGATGCTTGACATTACAATTTTTGACTCTTTATGCTGGGATGCTCATACCTATCCAGGTTCCTTTCACATGGTATCCCAGGTAGAATTCTTGAGTGACTCCCATGATTTCCTGTCCCAATCCCTAGGACTACGAATGTCATCAGGTATCACACCGATTGTATTATATTGTATGGAAGAGGGGATTATATAGATGTAATTAAGATCACTACTAAGTTGAGTTTTAATTAATTAAAAGAGAGATTTTCCAGGTGGATTTAATCTAATCACATGAGCCATGTAAAAGCAGAGTGTATTTCCCAGCAGATGACAGAAGGAAGTCAGAGATCTGAGGCAAAAGAAAAACTCAGTGTGAAGGGAGTTCTCTACTATTGTGTAGAAGAACACACAGGGACCTGAGAGGAGAGTGGCTTGTAAGAACTGGGATCAGTGACAGTGAGAAAATGGGAACTTCAGTCCTACAAACACAAGGAACCAAATTCTGCCAGTAACCTGGATGAACATGGTAGCAGATATTCCTGAGAGTCCATAGAGCACAGTATATGGCCAGTACCTTGATTTCAACCCCTTGGGACCCAGAGGAGAGAAACCAAAAAACTATTCTGGCTTCTAAAATACAGAACTTGGACATAAAAATTAGTTTCTTTCTCACACTTCTCTGTGTGTGGCAATTTGTTATTAGCATAGAAAACTAATAATATGTTTGGGTTTACCTGGAATCCACAAAAATATACTTTGGGATGCTATGTGAAAAGGGTGGTTTGCTCCCTATTTTACTTCTTCACACATTCCTTCCCCAATCAGAGAAATTCAGTCAGCTTTGACATTTATAAATGAGAGTTAAACTCCCATCCATTGTAGAGCCTCTCATTTTAAGAATGCATGCCAAACTCAAATTAGGCCCCTTAAGGATCCTTTCACTTTACTTGAGTGAAAACTCCCAACAAATATTCCTAGCAGGTAAGAGGAGGAACTGCACAGTTCATGAATATTTTCCTCAAGGGATTCATCATCTTTGTGTCTAATTGCCACGGATGACTCGGTAGGTTTTATTTCTATCACTTAAGGGTGGGTGGAGGATAAACTTGTACTAAGCCGTTCACTACTTTGGGTTATCCTCCAAAAGTACTCTGTTGCCTCACTTTGGAATGGTGGGTATGTCATATGTTAGGTTGTAGTAATATTGTTCCAAAGTTTATTTAGAGAGGCAAACCCATATAAAGTGTCTGATACATTATAATACACACTAAATATTAGTAATGAAATATAATAACCCACATTAAAAAATTTCAACATGAGTTCAAGCCCACAACTAAGAGGGACATTAGTTTCTTCCTCCTCCTGATTGACAGGTCTATCTCCACAGACATATATCCTTCCTAGTAAGAAATTAGTAATTTTTTTTTCCACATTTTGGTAATATTTTGCTGAATTTTATACGTTCTCAAAGAAAACCATTTAAGTAAAAGACATGTATGAGATTTATTCACCCTATATTTTCTTTAATGTTGAGGTAGGCAAATCTGATCTTTCTTTTTTCATTTCAACAGGACTTTCATATGACTATAGACACAAAGTTGTCTTATTGTATTAAGAAATGAAATCATACAAATCCAAAGAGCACATATTATTTTTTGCAAGTTTTAATTCTAAACATATACTAGGCTTCATAAACCATCTTGTAAATATCTGCTCTTAATTCATAAAATAGTTACTACACAATGCCAGTTATCAATATGTTACTTACTAAATATAAATTCTTTTTGTGAGAAATATTTATTTCGTTAAGTGAAAATATTAGAAAGATATTACCAATATAAATTGTTGGTACTCTATAGAGTCTAGTGAATGAACTCAGGAAACTTTTTTCCTCATAGGTAAGAAACATGTTTAATTACATGTAAACTAAACTTTTGCCTGTGAACTTGTTAACTGCTAATAAATTAGTAAAGGCACATTTTAAAATGCTGAACAAGCTGGGCATGATGGCATATGACTGTAATAAGTGACTTGGGAGGCTGAAGCAAAAGGATCTCAGTTTTGAGATCTGCCTCAGCAATTTAGTAGAAGCCCTAAGCAATTTAGTGAAGCCCTGTATCAAAAATAAAAGATAAAAAGGTCTGGGATGTGGTTAAGTACTTCTGGGTTCAATCCCAAATATCACATATCATCCCCTCCAAAAAAAAAAAAAAAGAAAAAACTGAACAATTCATTTTCAGACGTTTTAACATGTTCATGAAATATTCCTGGTTTAGAATTTAGGAAACTCGTAAAGAACTATGAATAAGTAAATTCATATTTATTACTTATGTAAGAAGTTTGTCAAAATATCAGTATCTATTACAATGGATGCGCACTATATAAAGAAGTTACTAATATTCCTTTTTGAATACTTGAGTTCTTAGGAATAATCAAATTGTAACCTGCTACCTGTTCTAGGGAGTAGGGATAGATGCCTGGGTATTGTAAACTATAGATGACAATAAAAAAGCCTGTTCCAATAAAGACAGATTACTGTTCCAATCAATCATACTGTCATAGTTTCCTTCTTTCTAATTATGCACATTTCAAAGAAAATGTCTCTTACAAGCTTCAAAGAGCAGTTTTAAGGTTGATGTTTCTTCCTCACATGATGGCCATTATATATCATAATGTTGATATACTTGTTGCTTACATTTATTTAGGTACAAATAAATCAACAGTCTAATTTTACTAGAATGATGGAATTGTCAATGGGAACCTGAATTCCATTTTCTGAACAAATGGGACAATGTAATATACCAATTATGCCAGTCATTTTATGGCATGCTACATTTTATATATCTTTCCTAAACAGAACCGTACAAACAACAAAATGATACACTATGTACAGTAAGTGAAATAGAGGAAAATTCTCAAACTGCTCTGCTGTCATCTTCTCTGAATTGAATTGTTCCTGTCCAAACATCTTTTCTGATCTAAGTAGAAAAGATTTGAGTATAAATATTTTAGATTTAGACCAAATCCACAGAGCAGTTGAGTCTTTGTAGTCACTAACATGTTGATTTAGGGCTTAGAAAATTCCTGACTTTTTTCCCCCTGAATTTGTTTATGATCCCCATGAATGTCAGGTAGCCTCTTTAATACTCCTAGAAAAGGGGGCTTGATCTGGTTGATGACTCCATGAATTTCATGTCTCCACCAAAGACATGAGCCCTGTCTACTTTCATGCATTGTTGTCAATACCTCTAAACTAATTTTGTAGTGTACTTCCAGGGATTTCAGTTTAAATATAAAATTATAATTGTTCTTACTGGATATCTTCTTCATGGGTCACAAAATAGAGGAAATGTTTATTTCTTGGGTTGTCTTCTGAGACAAATAGGTATATTTTAACCAGATATCATCTTGAGGTCCGATGAAAGATATCAATCCAAAGCTTGAACTGAGGTGTGAAGGGAGGCCTATTGCATAATTCTCTGCTTATTTCATTATATTATTCAGATCCTAAGATTCCATGAATACTTAAATTTTGTTTAACTTTATTTTGGGACTAAAGGAGAAAAGTCTTATGCATTAACCTACATTGAATGAAATGGGTATTTTATGGAGTGAAAGAAGTTCATGTAAAGGTATCTTTCATTTTAAGATTGAATGGGGCCTTGGGGAACCCATGACAATAGAAAGGATATCAATGGAGTAGAGGAAGGAAATAGAGGGGATGGGAGGAGGGATGGGAAAAGGCAGGGACTGGGGAATTAAATTGATCAAATAATGCTATGTATGTATATGAATATGCCACAGAGAATCTCACCTTTTATGCATACCTGCAAAGTACCAATTTAAAAAAGTATAAATAAAATATGGGAAGCAAGTAGAATAAAACTGAAATGGAGCAAGTTATATTCAATGCATGTATGCTTATGTCAAAATGAACCTCACTATCATGCATAACTAAATGCACTAATAAATACATTGAAAGGATTAAAATGTTCTTCAATTTTTAAATTCTTATTTATTTTTAATATATGTAAATAAAGACCAGAGAACACAGATGAGTGAAAATATATTTTAATGATATGCATCTTTATTTTAGTATTATAACAATTTTTTAGGCTACAAACAATTAAAGAGCTGCCCATACAGTTTTGTTTACAGAAACATAATCATGTAATATTTTAAACACGTAAAAAGTATTGTAGCCCTTTTCAATTCCTAAGCATCAATACTTTTCTTGTAGAGTCAATACTTTTCTTGTAGAGTCCATATTGAAGTGGATGTTATTAATAAAACAAGAAAATCCTGAAACTCACATATCTAAACATATCTATTTTTCCCAGTGAAACCAATTGTAATACCACTCTTCCAAAAATAAATATTGGTTTGCTAAATATTGCATTGGAGCAGTAAACCTATATTTCATTTTTAACTCTTAAAAATACTGTTCAATTATTTCTTAGTTTTGTGACAGCATCCTTTAATTCAATCAATTCAAACCTAGAATTGTATAGAATTTATACTTAAGTATAGAATTTATACTTAAGGAAAGCAAGACCAAAGTGTGTGTTTGTGTGTGTATGTGTGTGTGTTTGTGTGTTTCCTTTGTGGTAAAATGCTAGTTAAGCAATTTAATATGATTATGATACTGGACAACAATAAATGCAATAAATGCAAATTTCAGAGAGGTGTAAGTGCATGTGTGTGTGGTGCATGTGAACTCTAAGGAATACTGTGCTTTTAATTTGCAAAATGTTCTTAACTTGAATAATTCAGAGTCATCTCAAAATTGTACTTTAAGAAAAAAATCAGAAAAAAGAAATTCCTTATAAATAAATATAGAATGAAGTTTTAAATGGTTCTGAAGAAGCATGTAGTGATTTAATTCTCCATTCTTTTTTTTTTTTTAAAGAAAGAGTGGGGGAGAGAGAGAGAGAATTTTTTTAATATTTATTTTTTAGTTCTCGGCAGACACAACATCTTTGTATGTGGTGCTGAGGATCAAACCCGGGCCGCACGCATGCCAGGCGAGCGCGCTACCGCTTGAGCCACATCCCCAGCCCCATAATTCTCCATTCTAATGAATGTGGCCTTTTGATATCATTCTATATCTTCAGCATTGAGTTTTTTGAATATGATCATATATATTAAATATATCCTATGTAGAAAAACTTGCCATAAAATGAAAAAGAATAAAGAGCAAATTTTAATAAAGAATTGAAAGTCAATGAAGTAAGGCAACTAAAGCCTCACATAAAGAGTTTCTGGGCTTGAACACAAGTTTTCAAGCTTTAACTTTTGGGATCTTTATTACAGTAAATAGTTTGCTTCCAGAGATATTCGAGACTTTTTTTTAAAAAAAATGACATTGGTTTGACATCACTAGAGATTTGTTCACATAGTAATTCTTAAAACTCAAAGAACACTCAAAAAATTATGACATCAAAAAATTGCAAAGGCTCTTTTAAAATCAGTATTTGTTTTGTTAACTTTCTAAAGGGGTTTATATATGCTTGGGTTAATTAATTACCTGCTACCTTCTCTTCTACTGTCAGGTAATTGAAGAACAACGACACAGCTTCCCAAATTCATGTCTATAATTTTAATTGAACTTTTACATCTGTCTGATAATCCTTCCAGTTTTATGTTTCCTACTTTTCATGAGCACTATTGAAGTCTTTCTATCTCCTTAAAACTTCCATCTTACCACCTTTCTCACCATTATCAGGAAAGCTCACCAAAACCCACAGAAGATATTAGAAAGATTTTGACACTTCTACTATACATGACATGAGGGATCAACCCATTTTCTTTAGAATGTTACAACCAAAATTGGCGTCAGTGGGTGAGAAGGCTCTGGAGACAGTCTGACTACTACTCACAACTGGGGAAAAAATGACATGTCAGATAAGTAGATTCCTGTGTCAACTCTTCCTCTTCATCATCCCTGTAGAAAATATAAAAATGCAGTTCCTACAATCATGAAAATAATGTCAGTTATCTTATGTTAAAACTTTTCCACAGAGCAGGGTGGAGAGAGAATATTCGGTGCCTGATACTGTAAATTTCATGCAGAAATCTCTCAGTCAAGAACCATTTTGTTTTTAATGAAAAAGGAAAAATAGTGTGCTCATGTTTTATACATTTCAAAGATTTCTATTTAATGTCCTCTATTCCTGGATAACTGAAACTCCTGGAGTTGACACATTGAACTGGACAGTGGGACATTCCCCTTTTCTGCATGGTTAGATTTTAAAGAACATATCTCTGATCAATTCTCTCCACTTTGAGTTGTTATCTTATACTATACAGCAGAATATACACATGGTATGAAAGATCAGCAGGAAACTATTATAAAAGTCAAATGCAAATTTATGTGAACATAGAACCCTTCCAAGATAGTTCTCATTAACTCTGCCCCCTAGAGCCTCTTAGGGTAGGAGTGCCAAACCAATATTATCAGAGCTTAAATACAGGGTGCAGCCAGCATTTAGCTCAGAGTGTCCCCTAAACAACTGTAACCAACTCTTCCAATATGTGTGGAAGGACCTATGTGATCATGGTGTTCCTGGTAAAACAGAAATCTATTTTTGCAGAAATTTCTTCCACTGTAAAAATCAACACGATCCTGTTCTATAGGATGTTGAGAAAATTGACCAGCATGTAGGTTGAACAATTATTAATAAATCAGTTTATTATTAATTGACCATATGCTAGATTAATTAGTTATTGATTACTGGTACATCATGTCAGTATATAATCAAGGGAATTTCTGACTTTTAAAAGTCATGTTGTCTTATAATGAATTAATTCCATTTGTAGAGCTTCTAAGCAAAAATGTAAAATGAAAGAAAAAATTTTGATGATGAAATGCAAGAATTTTAATCAAGTTACACTTGTTTTTCCCCTTTTAGATTCTAAAAATTAGATTCAGAAAATAAAATTATATATTTTACACATTATATTTGTCTAGATAACTTATGGCTCATAAGGAAAACACAATGACTGAGCTAATCAGAAGTTGGTGAATAATAAGAAGATGGAACTTTAGATGATGTTCACCCCTAAAATGGGACTTGCTGGGATAGGTAGGTGGGTCTGCTTTCTAACATCACATTGATTGGTGTTAAGATTTTGATCTCAGTGAATTATCAGAAGCCAGTCAGAGACAACTAATTTCCCCATGATTGTGCAAAGGAGCAGGATGGGAAGTAGGAATATCAGTGGGCACTACCTACTGAGACAAGTAGACCCGTGAGGATGATCAACAGTAGATATTAATATGTGCAGAGGAGAGTTGTGTGGTCAAAATCAGTGTCTCTCCTAAGAGAAAGAGAAAAGTTCTGGTGAGGTCACAGCCATGCTTTTTGTAAGGTATAATAATTACTTTGGGGTATTTCTTCAGAAAACAGTAACAAGATTTGCTGATAGTGGGTGGAATTATCATATTGCAAAACAGCTCCAATTCTATTCTCTGTATATCTGCATCCTTTACAGTGTGACTTTGCAGCTCCTCACATCAGGAGCTAGGGACCATTTTCCCTTCTCCTAAATCTTGACTGGCCCTGTAACTTGTTTTGGTCCACGGAATGCAGCAGAAGCAATGGTATGCCAGTCCCCAGTCTAGGCCTAAAAAGGTTTAGCTTGCCTCCATTTATTCTCTTGGAACCCTGACCAGTCACCATGAGAACAAGCCGTGCAGGATGATGAGCGAGCACACACAACCAAGGCGAGCAGCCCCTGCTGAGACCGTGCTAGACCAGTCAGTCCTCAGCTGACCAGGCAACTGACTGCAAACACAGCTCAGCTGAGTGTAGCCCATATTAATGGCCAGCAGGATTAAGAGCTAGAAAATAAAATAAATTGTTGTTTTAAAATGTTAAATTCCGTGATTTTCTTTTTATGTGGTAAAAGCTAACTGATGCAGAAATAATTGGTTCCTTGAATTGAGGTGCTGCCATAACAAAAATCTAAAATAAGTGCCATTGGCAGTAAGCACTGAGCAGAGGATGGAAAAATGGCAAACAAACTCTTAGCAAATGCTGGAGAAAAAAATAAAGCAAATTGTTATTGGAGGTTAGAAAAAAAAATGGTGATGTGTGTTTTTTAGAATAAAATAATTGGCAAAAGCATTGCCTATAGGAACTTGAAAGACAGCCAATGCATATAATGAACTTTTGATTTTGGCTAAAGAGACCTCCACAGAATGTAGAAATGTCAGATGGTTGGTCCTAGCTGCATATAGGTACAAGAATAAAGAAATGGTCTAAATAAAGAACTGGCCAGCTTGCAAGGAGGATTTTGAGGGAATACAGAGGGGACAGAATTTTCTGGGTGGGAAAATAAAATTGTTTTTTATCTTTAGTCTTTCCAGCCACAAAAAAAAAAAAAATTCTCTAAGTAAAATGAGGACTGAAGAGAATGTTCAAGGGGGTAGCTACACAAACCTTTAAGAAATCTAAAAGAATTTATATGTCGTCTACTAAACTCTCAAGTAGAAAAAAAAATAGTTTTCCATATTCCTAAGAGCATGGTCTTGCAGAAGTCCAATCTCAAAGTAACAGCAAATAACACCATGTGCAAAGGCATATCTTGAAAATAATCATGGGTATGGTGAAAAAATGCACTAGGCACAAAGAACATGCGAATTCATAGTAATTTGGAAGAAACTGTGTAAAAGCGTCATCAACCTAGGTTTAAAAAGAATGATTTTACTCAAATTGCCTAAAGGCCTCCAGACTGTCAAACTTCTATGATCAAGAAACAGGCTGAGAAAGGTTTTCAAAGGCTAAGATAGGAAATTGAAAAGAAAGGAGGTTCGAGAGGGCAGAGTCAAGAGCCAAGAAGGTGAAAACAATATCTATGAAGAACAACCAACTGGGGAACCAATCCTTAGAAGCATAACCTTGCTTTAATCAAAAGGTATTTTCTACTCCCAGTAAGATAGCCTAATATTTTCCCACACAGGATAGTAACTTGTTATGTACATCCCATTTTTTTCCCTTTCTCTCTTTTAGAATGGTAGTATGTATTGTATTGAAGTTACTCTGTTCTTTTTTTTTATTTGTTGTTTTTAGATATACATGACAGTAGGGTATATTTAACATATTATACCTACATAGGGTACAACCCATTACAATTTTGATCCCATTATTGAGGTTGAACACGATGTGGAGTTTCACTGGTTGTGTATTCGTATATGAGCATAGGAAAGTTATTTCTGATCCATTTTACTGCCTTTCCTGTTCTGACTCCCCTCCTTTCCCTTCCCCTCTGTCTAATCCAATGAACTTCTTTCTTCCCTCCCTGCCCTTATTGTGTGTGGGCATCCGCATATCAGAGAGAACATTCAGCCTTTGTTTTTAGGGGCAATTGGCTTATTTCATTTAGCATGATAGTCAGTAATTCCATCCATTTACCTGTCAATGCCATAATCTCATTCTTCTTTTATTCCATTGTATAAATATGCCACATTTTCTTTATCTGTTCAACTGTTGAATGGCACCTAGGTTGGTTCCATAGCTTGGCTATTGTTAATGGAGCTGCTATAAACATTGATGTGGCTGTGTTGCTATGGTATGCTGATTTTAAGTCCTTTGGGTATAAGCCTAGGATTGCATTGTATATTGGATGTTGGTGTGAAAGATCGCTTACCTTTTTACATTATTGGTTTCTGGATCATTAAACTCTACATCTGATGACCTTTATCTGAACTTTACATAAATAATTGAATTCTAAAATTCTAGGAAGAACCATGAAACATTTTGGGATCCTGGAATAAGGAAGAATATATTTTGCCTGAATAGGAATGTGAAAATTGTGGTCAAAGGTAGATTGTGACAAATTGCAAAACAGAGCAAAATTTTTTATCACTCCATTTTTCTTTGTAATGTGACTTTGTAACTTTTCTCATTAAGAGATGGATTCTATGTCTCATGTCTTGAGTCTGCACTGGCCCTGAATGGCTGTGGTTAGTGCATGCCATAAAAAATGACAAGGTGCCAGAAGCCTAGGCCTGAAGCCAACTTAATTTCCTCCTTGTTCTCTTAGAACCCTACCCAGCCACCATACACACAAGCCCAAGCTCCTGCTGGAGGTTGGGAGAGCACACTGAACAGCATTGATCCTTAGTGGCCAAGGCAGCTCTTGTCAATCAAAAAGCTCATTGCAGATATCTACCTGAATCCAGATGAGTCCAGAATAACCATGTAGCTGAACCCAGACCTAAGTGCTGACACACAAATCATGACCTATATAAGCAATTGTTATTTTAAGGGCCTTGGTTTTGAAGTGGTTTGAGACACAGTTTTAGCTGACTTTGGACATGTTCCCTAACTCTTCTCAGCTTCTATTGTTCACACAGAAAAAGGTGAGAAAAACACTATGCACCTGTTATGTTAACCTCTTAAGATAACTTCATGTATATAATAGACACTCAATAAATATTGGCAATTATCATCCTTATTAGTATGTCTAAGAGGAAATACTTTTTCAACAAAGTATATTTTTATAATTTTTCTGCATCTAATTGGTTCTAATTAGTTCACTAAGGCAGTTTACATATATTATCTTTAATACCATATTATATATTTAATCATTTTATTTTGTTTATTTTAACTAATACAAAAAAACATAAAAATTGTACATACCAAGGGAGTACCATGCAATGTCCAATACATGTATATATTGTATAATACTTCAAACATATTAAACATATTTACCTTCTCAAACATTTATTAATTCTCTATGGTAAGAACTTTCAAAATCCTTTCTTCTGGGTTATTGAAATGTACAGTATATAATCATTTATCTGTAGTCACCATATTGTGCAATAGTGCCCCAGAGCTTCTTGCTCCTATCTAATCATAATTTAATACCCATCAATCAAACTTTCCTCATCACCCTCTCACTGTTCCTGGCCTCTAATAACCACCATTCTACTTTCAACTTTAAGGAGATTCAATTTTAGATTTCATATATGTATGATATCATATGGTACTTACCTTTCTGTTCCTGGATTATTCTACTTAAAGTAATGATTTCCACTTCCATGATTGTTGTCACAAATGACAGTATTTCATTATTTTATGGCTGAATGGTATTCCATTGCTTATATATACCACAGTTCCTTTCTCCATCAGTTGATGGACATTTAAGCTGTTTACACTTCTTGGCTACTATGAGTATTGCTGCAATAAACAGATTTTTTTTTTTCAAAAGACTGATTTCATTTCCTTTAGATGTGTACTCAGTAGTAGGATTTCAGAATCACATGGTAATTTTGTTGTTGCTTTTTTAAAAAATTTTATGAGGAACTACCATAACAGTTTTCCATAATTGTTATTAATAAATTACATTCCGATCAACAGTGTGAAAAGTTTACCTGTGTTCCACAACCTCACTAGCACTTGTTATCTTCAGTCTTTATGATAGAGTATTTTTTTATTATGAATTTATTTTTTTATTTTTTTATTAGTTGCTCAAGACAATACAATGATCTTGACATATCATACATTTGTTTCAAATAGGGTATGAATTCTCATTTTTCCACGTGTACAGATTGCAGAATCACATTGGTTATACATCCATGTGTACAGCAATCCTAGTGTCAGTTGTATTCTGCTGCTCTCCTTTTCCCCCCCTCCCCTCCCCTCCCATCCCTATTGTCTACCCATTCTACTGTGACACTTGTCTCTCTCTCTCTTTTATTTCCCTTCCCTTCCCCCTCACACCATCATATATGTATTTTGTGAACCCATGAGGGTCTCCTTTCGTCTTCCATGCAATTCCCCTTCTCCCTCCCTTTCCCTCCCTCCTCTTTTCCTTATTTAGTGGTAATCTTCTTCTCATACTCTTCCTTCCTAGTCTGTTTTGATCACCTCCCTTATATCAGAGAAGACATTCAGCATTTGTTTTTTAGGGCTTTGCTGACTTTGCTTGGCATAATTTGCTCTAGTGCCATCCATTTCCCTGCAAATGCCATGATTTTGTTATTTTTTAATGCTGAGTAATATTCCATTGTGTATAAATGCCACATTTTTTAATCCATTCATCTGTTGAAGGGCATCTGGGTTGGTTCCACAGTCTTGCTATTGTGAATTGTCCAGCTATGAACATTGATGTAGCTGTGTCCCTGTAGAATGCTGTTTTTAGGTCTTTTGGGTATAGTCCAAGAAGGGGAATAGCTGGGTCAAATGGTGGTTCCATTCCCAGCTTTCCAAGGAATCTCCATACTGCCCTCCAAATTGGCTGCACTAGTTTGCAGTCCCACCAGCAATGTACAAGTGTACCTTTTTCTCCACATCCTCGCCAGCACTTGTTATTGTTTGACTTCATAATGGTTGCCTTTCTTACTGGAGTGAGATGGTATCTTAGAGTGGTTTTAATTTGCATTTCTCTGATAGCTAGAGATGGTGAGCATTTTTTTTATGTACTTGTTGATTGATTGTATATCCTCCTCTGTGAAGTGTCTGTTTAGATCTTTGGCCCATTTGTTGATTGGGTTATTTGTTTTTTTGTTGTTTAACTTTTTGAGTTCTTTGTATACTCTAGAGATTAGCGCTCTATCTGAAGTGTGAGGGGTAAAAATTTGTTCCCAGGATGTAGGCTCCCTCGCAATGGAATTCCTCAAAGAAATAGAAAAAGCATCATGAAATTCATCTGGAGAAATAAAAGACCCAGAATAGCTAAAGCAATCCTAAGCAGGAAGAGTGAAACAGGTGGTATAGCGATACCAGATTTCAAACTATACTATAGAGCAATAGTAACAAAAACAGCATGGTACTGGTACCAAAACAGGCAGGTAGACCAATGGTACAGAATAGAGGACACAGAGACCAATCCACAAAATTACAACTACCTTATATTAGACAAAGGTGCTAAAAGCATGCAATGGAGAAAGGATAGCATCTTCAACAAATGGTGCTGGGAAAATTAGAAATCCATATGCAACAAAATGAAATTGAATCCCTTTCTCTCACCATGCACAAAAGTTAACTCAAAATGGATCAAAGAGCTAGGAATCAAACCAGAGACTCAGCATCTAATAGAAGAAAAAGTTGGCCCTAATCTCCATCTCGTGGGGTCGGGCTCCAAATTCCTTAATAGGACACCTATAGCACAAGAGTTAAAATCAAGAATCAACAAATGGGACTTATTCAAACTAAAAAGTTTTTTCTCAGCAAGAGTACTGGGTTTTTTTAATGCATAATATAAGGTCATCTTCAAACAGTGACAATTTGACTTCTTTTCCAATTTGGATGATCTTGATTTCCTTCTCTTGCCTAATTGATCTGGCTAGAACTTTCACCATGATATTGAATAAAAGTGGCAAAAGTAGGAATCCTTGTCTTGTTCCAGATCTTAGAAAGCTTCCAGTTTTTTCCCATCCAATACAATGTTAGTTGTTGACTTATTAAGAGTGGTCTTTATTGTGTTGAATTACATGTCTTCAATACCTAATTTATTCATCTTTTTTATCATCGAGGGATATTTAATTCTATCAAGGGCCTTTTCTGCATTGATTGAGATGGCCATATGGTTTTTGTTCTTTTTCCTGTTGATATGGTCCATCACATTTATTGATTTCTTTTTTGATCAAATGATCATACAACAATAAGTTGTTTTCATGTATTTGCCATAGTTTCCAAAGTTTTTCTTATTGTCAACTTTTAGTTCTTTTGCCTATGGTAAGAAAAGATACTAAATATTATTTCAATTTTTAAAAACTTTTGAGACTTGTTTTGTGGCCTATTATATGTGGATAAAAATGCTTCATGTGTTGATAGAATAAATGTATACACAGATGTTGAGTGTAATGTTCTGTCTAAGTCTGTTAAGTCCACATGGTCATGGGTATAATTTGACTCTGATGTTTCTTTGTTGACTATCTATCTGGATGATTTGGCCATTGAAATCAGGGAGTTAAAACCCCATCAGTATTGTATTAGAGTCCCCTGCCCTTTTAAGTCTAATTATACTTTATATATTTGGGCGCTCCAATACTGGGTTTATACATAATTAGAATTGTTATTTACTCCTGATGAATTGTCCCTGTATCATATGTAATGACTTTCTTTGTCTTTCTACTCTTTTGATTTACAATTTATATTATCTGATATTAGTATAGCTATTCCTAATTCTTTTGGCTTCTGTTTGTGGGGAGTATTTTATTCCATCCCTTCACTTTCACTCTATGTGTGTTCTTCAACATGAAGTGAAAAACCCCAATTATTTTGATTTCTTCTTAGAGTTTAGGAGACTAAATAATGAAGATGTTGAATAATTGCAACCAGATCTATGCAAGAAAGCAGCCAAGGCAGGTTTTAAAAGACTTTCTGTATATTTTATTAAACAAAGGCCCCAATGATTGACTGAATAATGAATGATTCCTATTCTTTAAGTCAAATTATACCCATTTATTATTATTCATCCATTCCTGTATCATGGACTTATGGTGGGTGGCATGTATTTCCCTATTCTTGGGTGCCATTGGCTATGTTACTTGTTTTGCTCATGGTTTGTTAACAGGTCATGAGTAGAGGCTTAAAGTATGATTAAGCACCTGTGCTGGACCTCTTGTGCTGGTATAGCCATGGAAATAAACAAATCCCAGGTGGCTGTTGGCTCTCCACTTACACTCTAGTGAAGCAGAGCTATCTAAGCTCACAGGTATGGGACATTTAGAAGTCCATCACACGTGACTGCATGAGAAGTAAATACTTAGTGTTTGCAACAGAGATTTTCACATTGAGTGTTGCATGGCACGGTCTGACTGACTCAGCTTTCTAGAGTCTCGAAATGCTGAATGACATAACTAACAAAATATTTCATACCATAAAATTTGCCATAATCTCATAGGGTAGAAAGTAGATAAATGAATGTCAACTAAAAGGGAGGAAAATAACTCTTTTATAAGGGGATAAAATTGTAATCTCAAATTTGAGTTATTCTGCTTGGGAAATCTATAGAGAAAGATCTTGAATGAAGCTTATATCTCATAATTTTGAGTAATAAAGTGCACTTGCACAGGGAGAGATTGACTCAGGCAGGTCTGAGATGTCCAAACTTTACTCACTTTAAATAAAGGTTTGGTCATCAACTGATACTTGGTGGCTTTTGTGCCCTTTGAATATCCTTTGAAGATGTGAGAGTATCTTTTTTTACCTAGAGCCTAGGGCCATGCCAGATATTTTATGCTGATATAAAATATTTGTAGTGGGGGCTTTGAGCCACATAATGTTAGTTTGACCTATGGATGTGTCTGAGTAACCAAGGTCATGAATACTCCCTTTTTTTTACTAGTAAAATTCAGGAAAGCAAGGCTCAGGTAAATTTCCTTGGTTGACAATATCTTTTTTGTGTTGTCACATATTCAATTCTTACAATTCATAATTTTTGCTGGAAGAATTGAGTGCTGTCTATGAGACTCCAGTAGGAGAGGCCAACTGGAAATGTGCATATGGTTTTTGTAGACTCTGCCATGCTGCCTTTCATTTTTACTGATTTTAATCTATCTCCTTTCTTTATAAACCATAATCATGAGTATAACAGACTCTTTGAGTTCTGTGAATTCTAGGAAATAATTGAATATGTCGATGGTCTTGGGGACCCCTGAAAATAATGGTAATGATCTCACAAGTTCTGAGAACCCAGAATAATTGCCAGGGAAAAAATGAGTGCACCAAATGTATTTTCTAGGAACGATTACTAGAGTCAAAGTGAAGCAGTACTGGCCATCTTTGGTATGTCCTCTGAGTATAAAAAACAGTTTCTATAGCCAGGTATTCCTTTTATCAGATAATATGCTATTTTAAAATATTAATTCTGAAGTAACAATAATTTTGAATTAGATAAAGTCTCTCCTGAGATTAGACAGACTTCTGGGATGATGTTGGAAATGTCTGAATCTTCTATTTACTGCTGTGCAATCTGAGCAGTCTCAAATGAGCAAAACTATCCCTTTATCCTCCTAAACTGACAGTAATATTTGAATAGCATTTGAATTACACAAATTTGCTTGTTCATTGCTTTATAGGACAGGACCGTTCAATGAGGGCCAAACAGAGTCACACTATATATTGGATTTAGAAGTGCGACAGGCAAATTTTCTTTTTTGGTGGGGGGAAATATATGTGTGTGTGTATATATATATAAGATCTCTGTGTCAAAAGGTGCCTTATTTTAGGGCTTATAGCTCAGAATGTACGAATAGTGTACCCCAAATTTTTTCTTGTTCTAGAAGATGAAAAATTGAATATCAAGGCTTTTATAAATATTATTGGATAAATGATTTCTAACATTGAATTACACACATAGAAAGACTATAAAAACAACTAGAAAGATCAATAAGTATCAGAAAATATATGTGGCCCTTAAAGCCTAAACACTTACTATAGGGTCCTTTCCACAGTTTGCTTTAAGAAGCAGCAGTACCTGGCAGAAGAGTGCTTGCCAAAGGTGCTGTGGGTCATGACTGGACTGCAGGGTGAGGCAGCTTCTAACTTCCTAGCATTGCTTTCTTACATGAGGGTTAGGCTAATGTGTCTGGGGAAAAATTCATACAGCTGTACACCTCTGATATGTGCCTCTCAATACAGATGCCCCTAGATTTATAATGAAGTCACAACCTGATAAACCTTCCTTAACTGAAAATATTTGCACTTAACACACATGACCAAATAAATGTCCTAGCTAAGCAACACACTGAACTGAAGAGTGTTGGTTGCTCCCTCTTATGATCATGTGGCAGACTGGAAGCTGTGGTTCCTGTTGCTGTCTAGCATCTTGAGACAGCATCCTACCACATATCACCAGCCCAGATCAAATTCAAATACTGAAGGTATGTCTGTTTAACACCATCATAAAATGAAAAATTATAAGTTGGACCATCATAAATTATATATATATATATATACATATATATACATATATATTCATTCTATATATATATATATATATATTATATTATATTATATTTCAAGAATAAACTTTGTCTTGAAATATAATATATTATATTATATTTCAAGACAAAGTTTATATGCATCTGTGTCTCTCAGCATGTGTGTTAACCACCTGCACCACTACTTTATTCTAAGCCACCTGCATCTCTCACTTGGATTATTACAATAGCTTCCTGGAGATTCTTGCTTCCCTGGAGTTGATTCTCCACACAGCAGCCAAATACTTAATGAATCCATTCAAAATCCACCTGTGTCTTCTTGTCTCACTCCAGGTAAATTCTGAGGAGCTTGTTAAGACCCACCAGGCTTTATGTGATCTGGCTCCCTTCTCCTTTCCTGGATCATTGTAACCCAGCCTGAAGATCCTCCTTATCCTCACAAGTCACAGGCATAATGTGCCTCCATATCAGTTTTTGTATTTAATACTGCTTCTTCTACCTGTAATGCTCTTTCCCTAGATATTTTAATAGCTCATATTTCACTTTATTTTTAATCTCTATTCAAATGATACCTTATCAAAGAGGACAAGTAGAGACAATGTAATTTACCTGTGCAGTTCTATTCTTTCTCGTTACTCTGTTTAATATTTATGAATTGGAACTTATCATCTGCCCTGCTCAATAAAATGAAAGTACCTTGCTATTTGTGACTTATCAGTGCCAGAGACATATTTATTTAATCAAGCATGAATCTGGATGTGATCATTAAGTGAGGATCCTTAGAAGCAATTTTTAAAAAAAGATTCTATTTAATCTACAAAACAAAAACAAAAACAAACAAACAAAAATCGTTGAACCTCATTAGAATACTTGCCTCTCTGTAAAGCACAGATTCCTCCTACATAGGTGTGTGACTCTGGAGGCAGACAGCCTTAGTTCCAACATTGTGTCTGCCAATTCCTAGCTGGGTGATCATGATAAATTGACATCAGCATAGCAGTTATTTCATGATGTGGCTGGAAGAATCACATGAGCAAATCCATTTAGGTCCCTTAGTTCAGACTTGGCATAACTAAAATACTCAATATATCTGAACTGTTTTACTGTTTTGGATTTTTCTAGTGCCCATGAGGTTAATTGTGAATTCCTATACTCAGCTTCTGAAAAGCTGGAGTTCTTTGGAGATTCTTTGCACTCAGAACTGGACAACTGGAAAATGTTACTGACTGTTAAAGTAGATTCTGGTTGGAAGACAGTGAGGCAGAAAACACTGGTTTACTCATTTCTATTTCAGGCAGAAGAGTTAACCAGGTTAAATCAATGATAATTCTGGAAGAAGAGTGAGTTTTAAGGGAAATGAAGAGTGCTGGTTGCTCCCTCTTATGATCATGTGCCTGACTGACTGGTGTGTTAGAGAAAATCAAAGGAAAAAATACTTTTCATTTGAATAAAGATAAACATAAAGTGAAAGTATGAGCTATAGGGAAAGAGCATTACAGGGAGATGACACAGTATTAAATATAAAGATTAATATGGAGGCACATTATGCCTGGGGCTTGTGAGGATAAATCAGGAGGACCTTCAGGCTGGGTTAAAATGATCCAGGGAAAGAGAAAGGGAACTAGATCACATAGAGCCTGGTGGGTCATAGCAGAGATATAAGGGAATTTAAAGAGAGTAAAGTATAGAATAAGTAGGCTGACCATGCAGAACAGAGTTCAGCTAACAGGAAGGAAGAAATCAGCAGCTGCAGAGTCAGAAAGTCACCAACTATCAACAGACTGAGCATGGGGTGAAAGGAAGAACTGGTCTGTCTAGCAGAGAAGGTAACTATCTCCCTTGGAGAAATAATCAATATTTATTGATTACCTATACAGACAGTTTCTCAGTAATTCTGAATCAACTCTGAGCAATGAGAAGTTTTTTTTTTGTTGTTGTTGTTTTGTTTTTGTTTTTGTTTTTTTGTTTTTTTTAAGAATGGGAAGAAAAGAATTTCTTATGTTTCTGACTAAATTATCCAGACATTATATTCTACTATTTTATAAATGCAATCCATTCTTCAAGCAACTTATTGACACCTTACTCTCCAAAGACTATAATAATAGTTTCATATGTAATAGATACATGTATAACATATTCAAAATTTATATATTAATAATTTATCTTAAAATAATTGTTTGAGATGCATGTAATTAATACATTTATCAAGAAACATCTAATTTTCTGAAATAATTTTATATTTATTATGTTTGCCTAAACATTTCAAAACTAATATCATCTTTGAACTTAGTAACATTTCAGAATAAAATTAGGGTTGGATAAAATCAAAGGGAAGAACTTATTTTTAATGTCTATGAAGAAAAATAATGAATAAAAGTCAAAATATTATTAAATCAGAGTATATGCTATGCCTAATAACATCTATTTTTAACAGTAAACTTAAATTTTTTTTAAATTCTGCAATATGTTTTTTTTCTTTCTGCCATAGAAGAAAAATGCTCCCCTTTGAATATAAAGATTTTTTATTTAAAGAGATATTATTTCAGTATCATAAATGCTGAATTTCCCAATTGCCATTCAGTTATTGAATAATTTTAAATAAAAAGGGCCAATTATCTAACATGGAACTTACTTTCTTCACAAAGTAATTTTCCATCCTATTAGTTTTATGTCACAAGTGATGCAGAACATGCTTCAAACACTATGTATCATTTCCCAGTATAGTTTATAAAAATGCAAACTAATAGTGGTTCTTCAAACCTTGATTGATTTGTTACTTATTTGCAAACAGGCATGTACATTCCAATTCAGCCACAGACTATGTTCTATACAAACTCCTTTCAAGTCTATTTGGTTTGAAGAAAAAAAATCTTTCAATGCTCTTTTCTGAAATATGAATCTGAACCTAAATGAATTTGTCTGAGGATGTGTCCATACTAGTAACATCAAGCACAAAAACTATCTTTTCTGTCTTCCAACTGTGCCAGTGACTAAGCCATAGCACCTATGATGCTGTGTAAGCAGTAGTCTGATTTCATCCATTTTTTTTCTCATATTTTGGACATGAAATAAATTTGACATTTATACCATAAATGATTCTTGAGAGTATAACACTTTTTATGTCTGCCTTTACGTCACACACACTCACACACACAGCTGTACATATACTTAGATAATTCTATTAGGGAACATCTCTGGGAAAAAAAGGTCCCTTTTCTACAAAGTTAAAGATCAAAACCACTTTGTCAATAGCGAAAAAAGCTTAGCAGCTTTCAACTTATCTGGCCGCTATCACAAAAACCTTTGCACAGATAACTGTTTTCAGAATACAAACAGTGGATTCATCAACCAAAAAACTGTTAGTCCCAAAACACTGTTGAATAGATCTTTCAAGAAAATCTCCAGCAGAGTCAAGGCTTGTGGCTTCTGAATAGCAGGACAGCTGATAGTCAGGGTTAGTGAGCAAAAGGCTTAAGATTCCAGCATTTTTATCAGAAGTACACAGACCTATCCCACTAATACTTTGTGAAGAAAACCAGAACACCATTCCACATGCATTTGCCTTGATACTTTTAAGTATTACATAAAAGTATATTTTAGCAGAGTTGAACACTGTCTCATTCATTTATTTAAATTTATATATTCTCAACTGAAGCTACATCTAGTATTAATTCACTGGATTTTGTATGAAGGATAAAAATTTATTTCAATTGTACATATTACAGTCATTATTTATTGAGATCCTCAAGATCCATTTCAAAACACACTGTGGTATTTATATAGGCATTATTTACATTCTATTCCTAGTTTTCTAATTGTTTCCATGACTATTGAGCCCTAAGTATTCACATGGAGTTTAAGGAAGTTGATTCAATTATTAAATTAGGCTATTGGAAATTAAAGAAGCATCGATTAGTTTTCAACAACTAACAGAGATGTTATTATTAGGCTTATTTATATTTTACTCATTGCTATGGAAGTTCAGATAGTATTCTAGCTCTCTAACCTGGTTCCATTTCAACTATTAGGCAAATGAATTTCATTATACTTGATTTAATTAAAAAAAATGAAGATGCCCATTCATTTTGTTGTTATTTTAGAGTAAGCCTACAAAATATCTGAAAAAGCTTAGCCAATTATAATGAGGATCACAAGTTTTAAAGTATCATGTCTAGTCATTAAATACTTACAGGATAGCATGAGATATTTTGTTTATCCCGAGTGGAAGTAATGATAGAGCTTCCTGACTGTGGCCCATCACCAAACACAGGTCTTTGTGCTTCTCATCCCATTTATGGTTGCACTATGACCTGTTTTAGAACATAAAGAGCATCTATAAGCAAATCTGGTGCTCCTTGATAATGCTTCTCATTTCTTACCTAGTTATCCACAATTTTATTATGTTAAATTTTAAATAAATTTTCATTCTTGCCATTCATCTTTAATGATTTATTCAGCTTTATGAACTGTGAATTGAACCTAAAAATTTTACCTAACGAAGTATCACGAATTACCCAGAAATCTTGATCTTGACTCTGGAATTGAAGAGATACCGGTACCTCTTTAGACATAGTCCATAAAGAAAAGATATGCCTGATTTTGAGGAATGAGTCTGGATTCCAAAATAAAACCAAATGGGAGAAGGAGAGAGATAAATTAAAGAATAGGAATTTGCTAGTTCTTGCTAAGCCTAAAGTTGTCAATTAGACATCTGTTCTTCAAAGTCGAAACTCTAAACCGAGTTCTTATTTAACATTTGATGAGCTCTCTTTTCTTTGGACTAATAATAATAATAATAATAACTTGCCCTCGGTCTCCTTGGGAATTCCTTACTCTAAACCAACTAAAATTTAAAGTCAAGAAGTTAGCAAGATTGCTGGAGGCCAACATTATTTTTCTCGAATTATTTCTTCTACATGCCTTACCAACAATCCCATTGAAAAGAATCAATACTAAACTGATAGCATTTTTTGTGCTTGTTTCAGATTGTGTACGTGCAGAAAAAGAAGGGTTCTAATAGAGAATTGGCCCTTCCATAATAAAACAGTACTAGTCAGCATTAAGAAATTTACATGGAAGCAAGTTTCCTCATGAACGGAGCCCTGGATAAGCACACTTGTGATCAATCAAGGGGGAAATTTAGTTAACATTTTTGTAAAACATTTAAAAAAAACTTAAGTAGAGAATATTCTCAAGTAATAGCATTCCTACTCTTTGTATTTTTTTCTATTTTGATAGTGCTATGTCAAATCAATTAATTTAGCCACAATATATTCTGTGCTACAGTTATCTCTCAGGAAAATGGCATTGATATATTCACCTTACTTGAGAATTAAGCTTCTATAATTCTCATTTTAAGGTGTCTCAAGCATTTGATTTTTAGTATTTTATAATATAATTTTAGCTTTTGTAATTTCATTTATTTTGTAATTTTTGAAATTTCAAAACTGTAGATGTTCTCATTTATATTTAAAGAGAAGGTATAATGAAGATAAAGATCTATTGAAAACAATCTGCCACTAGCTTTTGATATAAATTTTATAATCTTTAGACCACAAAACAACCTTTCCAAAGGATGCAGCTAGCTATTAAAAAATCATATTCCTAGGAAATTATAAACAACTTAGTAGCACACTAAATTAGATTCCAAAGAAATTATTTTAAGATCATCATAATAATTTTATATCACACCCATAATCTGAAAGATAATAGTTGATAAACATTTTCAGGATAAAAAGTATATTCTGTGAACATAGAGCTGAAATACTAATAATCACAAATAATCAAACTTGGGATTGACTATCCACACAACATCGTAAACCTAGGTATTGGTGGTAATTATCTGAATTTTTTATTTTACAATTGAGATATTTTACTGACAAAGCATAAATAGAGTAATAATCTCTTTTAAAGGGACAAACAAAAATTCATAATTGGAGGAAGTCAATAAGCAATAGAGAAAAAAGTAAATATTTAAATAGCAAATTGTGTTAAATTCTGAAAACTTTCTGAAGCTAATAAATATTTCTTTATAAAAATGCTAGTACAAGTGGACTAATATGAATGAGCATTTATCTCTTAAATCCCATGTGATAAATTCATACTTTGAAGAACTACTAAGATAGGGATATCATCAAAGATCTCATATGTGATTTCCAGGAAGCAAAGCCGTTTGTTACACTATGCTAGGTCAATGTTCCAACAGTCAGATGAGATATACATAAAATTTATACAAACACTTCCATAGTCCCCAGTCAGAGGGGAATTACTAAAGCATCTCAGATTTTCATCACATTGTAACCTCAGCTTTTGTTCCCATTTTCTCTCTTGGTCAGGGAGCTGGCTCATGAGCCATGCTTTTCACAACCCCAAGTTCTTTATCCCTAAATAACCAAATCCTCAAGAGAGCAGCAGACAGCAGGAGAAGACGATTTATTTAGAGAACTATTATGTGAGGAAGAAAACAAGTTGCCATTTCCAATTTGGAACATAATTAGAAAGACAATAGCCTCCTGACTGATGGTCTTTGTTCCATTTGGATATTTATGTAGGCCAGTAATTCGAGTGTGCTTTTCTGTTCAATTTCACATTGTCTAGGAAAGGGCTTCTCATGCATGCTCCATGACTTTCTAGTTAGATTTAGAAGAAAACCTCTTGCAGCTACTGCCCTGTGCCACAGCCACACGTCACTGCCTTCTGCACAATGTCAGTTGCTGAAACCTTAGTTTTAATTTTGACAAACAGCTGAGTTAACAGGATTGTAAGAAGGAAAAGATTGCAACATAGAATTGGGGTCCTTGAAGTTTTCCTACGATGTTATGGGAAAACATTGTAAAAGTCAGCTACCCTTTTCTCTGAAAAATTGACATATATATTCTAAAATTCAAATGAAATATATATGAAGAATTCAGTCGATCACAACCAAATACAAATAAGGATCGAGGCCCATTATATTTCAAGGAGATCTTTTTGGGAGCAGAAGGAATATCTCTCTCCTTTCGCTATATAAGCAGAGAAAAATAATTTTCCTCATCCCTTGCCTGTACTCACTTTCCACCTACTCATGTGGGAAGCACCTACTGATTCTCATCACACTGCCCTATGCATAAACAAAGGAGCAGAGAAGGTTGAGACACTTATCATTTGCTATTAAGTTATTACTAAGAAATCTATCATTGATCTAAAATACCTCATACACATATTCAGGATAAAATTACTGAAGATTACTATTAAAAATAAACATATATGCTGAACAACTACTATGTCTGACACATTGATTAAATCTCACACGTAATTGGTGAGGTATTTATTACATCCTACTCTTGATAAAATGAATTTGAAATTCAACACTCAAGTATTTATACCAAGCACACAGCTACTAAGAACTTGGATTGGGCTCTTGGTCTTTCTTCTTGTTTTTTTTTTTTTTTCATAGCAATATACTTCCCCCAGGAAAGTTAATGCCTTAAACTTATTTACAATACCTTGATTTTACTGAATCAAACATACCAAATTCTCTGCAATGGTATCAGTTTTTTGAAATAAGAATTTTTGAGAAGTAAATGATAGTGAACTTTTTAAATTGGATAAATTTTGAAAAAATAAAAATATAACAAAAAAAAAACCCAGACTTTTATTTGTCCACAGGCATCTAGACCAGTGTGAGGCATGTGCCTATCAAGCAACAGGTCAGAACACACTGTGAGCCTCAGGTCAAAAACCTGTTGGTCAACAGCTCTTCCAAATATTATAGAGAGGGACTATCACTGTGATGATTCACTAGCCCTTCATGACCCAAATCTAGAATGTGATACAACTTTATGAAAGCTATCTAGGTCATATAAGAGATTCTGAAACAATTAGAAAGATATAAAACTAGTTCTACGTTTTCTAAGCTTCATTGAATGTTAAGATCATTATCTAAGTATTGCTTTTCAAGTATTTATATGATTTGGACTTTAAAAATTGATAAGCATTTTTGTATTTGTTAGTGGATACACATATATGATTCAAAGTGGGATACAGTAACCTGTAACCAGCTATAAAGAGCTCCTGAATTTCAGTTGTTTAACATAATAAAATGTTATGTTTTTTTTCCATATATTAAATGCCAAAGAGTTTAGGTTGGGGCTCTCTATCTTCATTCTGAGGCCGGAGACCATGAAGCAGCTGGTGTCTATAGCATTGCTAGTGACTGTGGAAGAGAGAGTGTGCTTAGGAAATCTTGTACTGGGTTTTGGAGCTCACAAGTTGATGTGGAATACATCATCCTGGTCACATTTCATTGTTCAAAGCAAGTTATCACATGTTCATATAATCCTCCACTTGTTCAGTGAACCAGAAATATTTGATAAAAACTGTAATGACAAAAAGTCTGCTTTCAGGGTTAACAGATATTTGATTCACACTACTTCCTGCAGGCAAATACTTTCACCATCCTTAAAGGAAACAACCCATGTCGTCACCATTTCAAGCATAAAGTCCTGTATCTCTAGATAATGCCCAATGTCTCTTCATCAGTTCTAGATATAACTTCTCTTGACCAGAATTAACAAAAATATCAATTCTTCTACACAACTTTCTAAAATATATTGTATTCATAATTTAACCTTGTAAGTTTGACTTTAAGTCATAGGATAAAAAAGTGGGATTTGAGCAAGCTAGGGAATGAACACACATGACCTAGTAATGGACACAGTGACGTATAGGACATAGAGAACTGGGTACCCTCCCTTGTTCTAGAGAGGTGAGCAGTTCTCTGTCATATATATATATTTCACATTGAAATCACAATTTGTTGTTGCTGGGGATGGGAGGTCAGAAGTTTAAATTTGAGTAAAGAAGTGTAAAAGGATGCTGAGATAAAATATGGGGGGACTGTGCTGAATTAACAGCTGTCAGCATCACTGCTGTCCCCCTTGATGCTAGCCAGGGATGGCAGTAAGGCAATGAAGAGAAGACCAGGACCACGTGTCCTGGAAGGCTTTGCCTTGTATACTTTCCTGTATAGTTAGATTCCTTTACTCATAAACACTCAGGTGAATTTTGGAAAGTGAATGGGAAGAAAATGATGTGACTCACTGGAGGCAGATTCATCCAGATACACAAATAGATATAAGATGAGAAGTTCAGAGTGAACTTCAGGGTGAACTTCTGCACAATACCACTTAGATGTTATCCCCAGTTGAGAAAGATGACAAGGCTTCTTGTGAAGGACTCAGCTAGTACAGATGGCTAAGATAAATATCTGGAATTTCCTGGGGGTAGTTGAGTTTCGAAGTATCTCCAAAGATAGCCCTGAATATCTACCTTTTCCATTCTGCAGGTTGAGAGGAGTGAGTGACAGCTCCCTGCCTTCCATTTTCCTGTTTTTTCACAAATGGGAGTACCCCTAATTCTGGGGAGTAACAGAGCAGCTTCTGTGTTTCTAAAGAAACACTGATACTCTGAATGTTTCATTATTGAGTATCATGAGAAAGTTATTTGAAAGATGCTACAGACTGCATTCTGTTGATTTTCAAAATACAGATTTGTAAATTGTTAGTTAAGTATACATAAGAAGGTTTTCAGTAGAAATTGATAAAAATATCTATTTTTTTGTTCATATTGTCATTGAATTTCCAAATTTCAGTCGTTAATTGCATCATATGATCAAGAAAAAATATTTTTTAGAAAGTCATCTTAAAATTTTTCATTGAATCTCTAAGAAAAGTATAATTCCCACAAAAAAAGTAATGGGTAATGTAGCTTTTGCATTGTTGTTAATTCTAGTTCATTTGAAACTCAGGGAGAAATAACATATGGTTTGAATAATAACTATTTGAATGATAATATTTTTGGGCTTCAAACCAAAATAAATAAAATCTACAAGGAATGACACAAAATTTCACTCTGAAACATAAGGAATTGTAGATGAGGGACATGTAGAATTTAAAATTATCTAGCATCTTTTACACTTTTATAAATGACATGTCTGAAAATCTAACAAGTCGCTCCCACCCCTAACAGACTATCACATCCCTATTTAGCTTCTTATTTGTCTCTGTCAGGCTGATCCATGGGTTGAGTCCCCAAGTCATCAAAATGAGACTTGGCATTGATCACTGAAATTTATGATACTTTGAAAGATCATACCTGATTAATGGCATAGCCACACTTTATGTATTTCCACAGACACATCCATTCATAGTCAGTGCTGATAGCATGTTGAAACTGTGGGAGGAACATTAGATAAATTGTAGACTGGCATAAATCCTGGGGTCTTTATCCCTTTATGATTAGAAAGCATCCACATTTCCTCAGGGAGTACCAAAGGTGCTTAAAAGCACATTTGGCCAAAGAGATGTTCTCTATGGTAACACCCTAGCTTAATGCTGCTCCTATGACTTTAGAAATGTTTTAAAGCTATCAGGCAATTAAAACATTTAAATTCTGCTCCTGTATCATAGTACAAGTTGTATTCACTAATCATTTCCTTTGGTGCTTCTCATCCCCTTTGAGCTTCTTCTTCCTCTACTAATGGGGTTTGCATGCTTGATTGAGCCTCAAGTTTTCTCATGTGCAATATGTAAACAGTTACAGTGCATCTGTTAAGAGTGTTATTTGGAGATTAAATGAGATAGTCAAATGACCTTCTTAATTCAGTGCTGGTTTTTAAATAGTTATCAATGTTACCTATTAATTTCCTCATTCAAATAGTGTCCTATGATACAAACACCAAAAAGAAGATTAAAGAGATTCAACCATAGTCAGCAAACATTGTAAACCTGTTTTCTAACTTTCCCTATTTTGGTGCCAGGATTTTTTTTGTTGTTGTTGTTTTGGGTTCCAACTTTAGAATCTATAGCCTTTTCATGGTTTTCTTATTGCATTAGTAAACTTTGGAGTTGAATGATTCCATGCACAATTCTCCTAGGGTGGTCTTTTTATCCCCTTACAACCTATCTTTGGACTAAGCTTTGTTCAGTTTATAAAATCTAAGATCACAATCCAGGGTGGTATGGCCCTGGGCAAGTAAATGAAAAATCTGAACACCTAGGAACAAAGTAAAAGTCAATTATGTGAACAGGAACAATATTTTCTTGGAAGTGATGTCCACATTCCTTGAGATTCCTTTTTTTTTTCCAGTATTGGTTTCTTCATTTGTGTGTGTCTATAAAAGTTTCCCTTCCTTAAATCACGGCTTCCCACAGCAGTCTGTAGACCTCCTAGGTATCTCACATGTGGGAAACTTGAGGTCTGTGCTCACCTGTCTTCTCTGCTGCATTCCACAAAATATGAGCTCACCCTTCACAGCTGTCAAGAGCTTTTGAAGTTCTCTTCATGTATACTGTCATGCTATTAAATCGTTTTTCCATGTTATTTCCCTTGCATGAACTACATTTTTTGGCCTGTAAAATTGCCAAAAACACAAAGGAATGCCTTTAACATTTTTCAAAGACCTTTACTTTTATCACACAGAAACTACAAGTCTTTGTAAGGCATACAAAATTAAAACTGGAAGTGAGAATTTGCACCTGCTAGAGATCTTAACTTCCACACCTGGCAAATTTATTTTAAGTTATCCTTTTTTTTTTCTTCAAATCAGAGATTTGTAGTTTCCACCAATAACTTCTGAACTTTGTTGCCTGATTTATTTTTTGATGATTAAAAATCAGGTTATCAAACCCTGTGAACAAAACATCTTACAGCAAAAAGAGAAACAGATGGTAATATAAGGGGGTATTTACATAGACAATACAGGCAATTAAAGGCAGAACATTTCTGATTCATGGCCTATCTTGATTGTTTTGGCAAAGGGCTAAAACATACAAATAAAATGGAGACCAGATATGATCTGAGAGGTTTTCTAGACCTGAATGCCAGGGCAGGGTTAAAAACCATGAGCCTAAATGAAGTTACTCACCTCTAAAAGTGTGTGTGTGTGTCTGAGTGTTTTAAATGAACGAGATTTTTCTTTAACTCCTGTAAACACAGCACAAGATCTGCTTAAGAAATTTTGTTCTGCATTCTGTCAATGACTACAAATTCCATCTCTGAAAACAGGATCTGCCAACACTGTTTAGTAGTAGTTTAAAACTGAAACTTTTTCAAATGCAGTCATCATGGTAGGCAGGAAAACAAAGCAAAACAAACAAAAAATAAATAAACAGAGTCTGAATAGACTTGCATTCTAAATTCCATAGAATTGACTGTATTCTGCTTAGTATCTACAAGTCTCATCTTCCTCAATTTAAAAATGAAAACAATGATCATCATCTAGCAGCACTGGGGTGTTCAAGACAAAGAAAACCCTGAGTACATGTTAGTTTTCTTCTACTAGCCTTTCCCAGCTCCCATGACAGCCCCCTACCCCCACTAATGGTTTGTCTTTTATTATATCTGGGACCTGGTCATTCAGTTATTTTCTTATTTTAATCCTCACAGTAGTTGTTTTAGCCAGGTTTTTTGCTGCTGTGACTAAACGATCTGACCAGAGCAATTTTAGAGAAGGAGAAGTTTATTTGAGGGCTCACAGTTTCAAAGTCTTAGTCCATAGAAGGCTGACTCCATTCCTCGGGGATCAAAGTGAGAGAGAACATCATGGCAGGAGAGTGTGGTGGAGGGAAGTAGCTCACATGATGATCAGAAAACAGAGAGAGAGAGAGACTTCACTTTCCAGATATAAAATATATACCCCATAGTCACACGTCTAGTGAACAACTTCCTTCAGCCAAACCCCACTGGCTTCCAGTTACCACTCAGTTAATGGCATCAGGGATTAATTCACTGAATTTATTACAGGTTAAAGCTATAACCCAATCATTTCTTCTCCAAACCTACTTGCATTGTCTCACATGTGAGCTGTTTAATTTCCATTTTCAGGAGAAGAAATGGGGATAAGAGGTTATATCAGTCAGGAAAAACATGCACTCTAGGAATTTCAGGCAGAATTTGAACTCAGGAATTGTTCACAAAGATGATAGGGAAACAGGACAAGCTATGTCTGGTAGCCAAGGGAATCAAAGAATTAGCAAAAGCAGGAAACTACATCTCCTCTCCCCAGACTTTGAGGTCAACTGAAAGGAAACCCAAAATCAGGACCATTCTGTGGAAGCCACTTCTGGTAGTCATCCAGACAGCAGTATATGTAGCCCCTGTTGAAGGCACTGCTCATGTTGGAGCAGGAGAAATCCTGGAACGTTCCCAGTAAGCACAGGGTTCAGATCTGGAATCGATATCTTTCCAAAACTTTTCCCTTTTGGTCCTAGGGACTGAATCCACAGATGAACTTTCCCACATTCCCAGCCCTTTTTTACTTTATTTTGAGACAGGTTCTCACACAGTTGTTTAGGGCCTAGCTAACTTGCTGAGGCTGACCTGGAACTTGCAATACTCCTATCTCAACCTTGTTATTTGCTCAGATTAAGGCTGTGTCACCACATTCAGCTCTCTTTTCTTATGAAATGGATACTATTTTTACATTTGGAAGGGTTTAGTAATCACATATCATGACAGAAATTTAGGGTAATATATTATGCCTTTAGCACCAGATCCATTCTTGAAAAGCCTTTCAAATAAAAAGTTTTAGCATCTTTCATCTCAGAACTTGTTGACACTGCTACCTTCAATGATTTCATCCATTCTGATGGCTTTGGATCCAAAAAAAAAGTATTTTTTAAATGAAAGAAAGTTCAATGGGATTTTCCTATAGTTTTAAATATGACATTTTTTGCCCAATGGAATTTTTATTTTCAAACAAAAAAATCAGAAGAGTAGAAGAAACATAAAGTAGAATAATAGCTTGGCAAGACCCATTTTGCTTTTGTAATTATTTCTATGGTTGAATTACACTTTTGAAAAAAAATATGAAGCAAATGTATTTGAAATAATGGATGATAACATTGGACTTTTGAAATGTGGTTCACACCTACTTCATTTCCGAAGCTATAATCCTGGTATAATGTGTAAAGGGATTTGCAATGAAAGAAAGCAAATCCAGTCTGTATCAATTATTCATACATTTTAATTGGCAGTGAAACTAGCAAATGTATTCAATGAGAGGTCTTTATTCCCACTAATGTAGTACATGCACAGTGGATGGAAAAAATAAAGAACTTGTTTTTCAATACTCACAACATCTCAGTATAAGAATGCTTATATATAGATAAAGTTTTCAAAGGATTTGTGGAAAACCGCTGACCAAACTACCCAAAGTACAGTTGCACTTCTGCCAGCTACAAAGAGCTGTGCTTGAACTTCATTTCACAGTTTCTGGTTTTCACAGCCTTTGGGCCAGCACAATTCATACTTGTTACTATGCTTGAAAAGATCTGTTTCAGGAACTGTTGCAGAAACAGAGAAGCTAGTACACATTATCCTAAAATGCCACTGTGTTTAACAGAAAAAAGAAGTCTGATTTCTTAAAGTTCTATGTAGAACACCATTAGTGTTTGCATAAGCACCATTACAGTGCTTTAGCATCTAGAGGATTTGAAATCCATCTAAGTGTCAATATTTTCAGGGATCTGTAGTATAACTAAACTCTCTCACGTCTTCAGATAATCTGTGAATAGAAAAGGACATTTTATAGTATATGCTTTGAAAATGATGAGAGAAACTGAATTTTGTATTGAAGGGAAGTAGCTGTTTGGTGAAAAGCATAGATAAAACTGGAAAAATATGGTATTGTCTTGAACAAGGGAGTAGTTAATTTTATTTAATTCAACATTTTCTAGGCAGCTACTGTAGTAAGCCTCACTTATTCATCTGTTTTTTTTTCTATGTTCTCTTCTGAATCTGAACAGTATGTTACGATCCTGTTTATTTGTATGTCTCTCTACTTTTATAGTAAATTTATAGGAAGCAATAACCATGTTGATAACCCCAGGACCCAACAGAAAATGGCATACTTGGTGGGGCTTAAATAAATGTTTGCTAACAGGGTAAAAACTGCTTTTACAAGTCAAAATTGATAAAGAATAGACATTGCCATTGTAGAACTTTGGTCTATTATTTTATTCGATTTTGGCAAAAATTTTCAAATGCTCATTTTTAATATTAGGAAAAACTCAGCCTCTCAAGTTTCTTAAATGAGGAGACCAAAGCGTAAAGCCATTCAGTTTGTCAGCTGCAAAATTTTAAGTAACTGAGCAGAAAACATCTGATTCCAAACAAAAAATATATTTTGAGTGTTATTAAAAATAAATTCATCATAAATATAACTCCTAAAAATGATAAGGAAAAGAAATCCTTTGGATTATATACTGATTAGTCACTTTTAAAATTTGAAAATCTAACCTTGAATGACAGGATTCTCAGTCTCTGAGAGTACCTGACAAATGGTTTTCTTGAGGAATGTTATTTTATCCACATAGGATAATGATGCTTCATTGGTGTGACTACTTGTGACTCTGGATCAGCAGTGCATCATTACAATGTCACCTTGGCAGAGCCTGGCTACTTAGTGCTGCTGTCTCCCCTGATAGAATGCAGCTATTACTAATAGTACATACTCGAATGATGGGCTATGGAGATGTCTTAGCTTCTACCTGTACACCGTATACAAACAAAGAATATTTATCTTCAAGTTGAGAGTTTGCACAGGCATAACATTCCCTAAAAATTTTTATATAAAACCCAAATACCCTCCCTTATGGGATTATGGTCATATAATTTCTGTATCTTGCTGGTTTCAAAAGACCAATCCTTTATCATACTACTTGAGTCGTTTAAATATAAAAATAAAGGTAGTTGACCCATATAGAAACCCAGCTGAACAATGATATTGCTTCTGAATTTTAATAGCAGGTTTCAATGCTTTGCAAAGCCACAAACTTTCCATCCAGGGCATAATAAAAAGGGAATGTGCCTGGTGAAATGTCTCTCTGAACTACTTATTTATGAAGTTATAGATGACTTGAGTAATAAATTGTAGTTTTCCCACAGATTATATTGGTTTGTTTAAGGCTTTATTTGAAGCTTAGAATTCATACTTGCAGTTCTTCAAACTGTCAAAAGTGTTCATATTTGCTCACTGGGCCAAAAAGAATATATAGTTCAGAGAAGAGGAAAAAGAAAAGTCATCATCACATCTAAAATGTTAGGAGTGTTCTTAGTAAACTTAGTAATGATAGACATAGCCATTTCTTCACATGTATATGATAACACATGTCCTCATGAATATTTGAATATCATGAATCAGTATATAACCATAATTGTTAAATGGCATATCTATCCAGAAAACCTGTAGATGAAATGATTTGCCTATCAAGAAGGGCAACCATGGAAAGGAAAAGGAGGTAGGGAAATAATATTGGAACAATCCCGGGACTCATAGTTTGAATATCATGGCTCCACTCTCAGGTTGACTGGTAAGCAACTAGATTTATGTCTTAGATAAAACCCAACCTTCTAGATCTGTTTCCCTGCATATAAAATGAGGATGATCTAATATACTATAATTTAGCATTACAAAGAAGTGTGAGGGAGGTCTTTCTCTTTATTCCAACAACCAGTGAAAGTTAAAATGGGTAGAAATGCTGTAGAGTAAATACATCCGCCTAAGTATAAACCGTGACCCTCACTTTCTTACTAGATGGTTGGCCAACTCAGAACACTGCATCAGCAAAATGGGCAATGTAACAACCTCTAATTCATAGTTTGGTTGTATTAATTTAAATAAGAGAATATATATAAAAGAATATAACAGAAATAGGAAGAGTTCAATAAGCCTTAGCAGCTAATTATAGCAATAATCAGAGTAGCATCAATGGTGTACCTCAAAGTCCTGCACATAATTGGGAAGCATGAATGTCTTCAAGGCTGACAAAACTGACCTAGAACCTCATCAAAGATGGCACATAATTCAAAAATGGAAATGGAAACTCCAAGAAAGATTACTTAGCAACAGAAACACAGATAGAAAAAGCCATTGGGAAAACATAAGCAATGACCATTTAAGCACTATTAATAGTCAGAGGAACATGAGTGCAGTTCCCTTGGACTGACCAGTTCCTCTATTGGGAACTGATATATGAATTTTGAGCACCAATGATATGAAATACTCAGAAAGTTGTTAAATGTCCACTTATTTTCTGATTCCAAAATAACCTATGACAACCTCTGATAATTTCCCTCTCATATATTTATCTATATAGAGAAAATATGACGAAGTTAACAGGAAAATGCACTCTCATTGTGAGTCAACCCTCTAATGTTCTGCATTTCTACTCAAATCTCTGTGAGCCATCAAAGCAAAAGTCAGCACTTAAGTTTGACCAAAATTTCAATATTAAAAAGGAAACATGAGTCACAAAATCAGATTCTGTATTACAATTAATTCACTTCAATACTGTTTTTTTAAGTCTTCTTAGCATTTAACCTCTCTTTTTTTGATACAAAATCTGGTTTAAATGCTATTATTTTGGTTTTCTAATACAATTTAAACATTGTGCTAGTCATTAGTGTAGTAAATCTGTCCACATTACCTCTTAACTTAGCAAAAACTCTCTAAAAAACAGTATATTACTCAACGCTAAATGTTAGTCATAAAGAGAAATTTTAAAGGATATAAAAGCTTGGATATTCTGTAAGCAATTTTTTTATGGTGGGGTAAGAACCTTATTAATAGGTAAAAGCAATATAAGTTCACTCTGTAAATTTATAATTGTGCAAAATTAAAATAAAGCATGTATTTAAAAATGACTTGAAGTCTTAGAAGATGATGGATTGAAATAACACAAATTTATACCTTAATCCAAAGACTTAAAAATTCTGAATAAGCTATGATAAATAAAACTAAAGAAAAAGCTGACCAGGAAAGACAGAAAAAAGACAGATGCCAAAAACTCAAACTGAGAGGAGCAAAACATGCAAGGTAACATTTCATTATCAGATCCAAAATATGTAGCGAAGTATAAAATCCAAAATGAACCAGGTATAGTGGTACACTCCTGTAATCCCAGTGACTCTGGAGGTAAAGTTAGAGATATCAAAAATTCAAGGCCAGCCTCAGTAACTTAGTGAGACCCCCAACAATTTAGTGGAGCCCCATCTTGAAATTACTTTCATTTTTTAAAATTTCCTTCCTTCCTTCCTTCCTTCCTTCCTTCCTTCCTTCCTTCCTTCCTTCCTTCCTTCCTTCCTTCGTCTCCTTATTTTTTGAGACAGAGTCTCACTAAATTGCTGAGGCTGGCCTTGAACTTTTGATCTTCTTATCTTGCAATGCTCCTACCTCAGCCTCCCAAATTGATGGGATTACAGGCATGTGTTAACACTTTTGGTTCCTGTCTCAAAATTTAAAAATTAAAAAGGAATGGGGATGTAATTCTGTTGGAAAGTGCCCCTGGGTTTAATCCCTCGTACCCAAAACCAAAAAGCAAAAAAGAAAACAAGCCCAGCATAACAAGAACAGGGTAGAATTATATAAACAGGACAAGAGGACAGAGTCTGGATTCCAGGAAAGTCGCAGAATTGGAATTGTAATCCCTGAATAAGACTTCAAGCATGGGAAATCTTTCTTACTTTATGAAAATATAATTAGAGAAATTTGAACCTTGGGCCCAGAAAATCCCAATAAACAAGTTTCTATATCTGACAAGGATTGTTTCCCCCCACCCCAACCCCCTCAAAACTATCTTCTTAGAAACTGAAATCATAAGACTACACTCTATATACATAAATTTCAAATTTACATTATACCAGTGATGCATAAATCCTCCAATAATTTACATAAACATTGGTACTGGACTAATTAAGCTTCAAAAGGCACTGGCAGATGTCCACTGAAAATCATCCTGAAAATCTGCTTCTATAACCTAGAGGTCATAGGACAAACACAGGGCAAGGAAGGAAGGAGGAGACAAGAACAAGAGGGGAGGAGAGGGAGGAAGGGAAAAAGAAATTCTTAAAAACAATTTCTACCACGAGGGGGAGAGAGGGTGGAACAAACAAGAGAAAAAATGCATGAAATAAAGCAATAAAAAGCATCCACAAGGGACTATGGTTGTGGCTCAGTGGTAGAGCTCTTGCCTTGTACATGTTAGGCACTGGGTTCAATCCTCAACACCACATAAAATAAATAAATAAACAAAACAAAGATATTTAAAATATACATGTTTTTTAAAAAGCATTAACAGAATAAATATATATTTTAAAAATTTTTAAGGTAAAATGGAAGGAATAAAATCCTATAAGAGGCACTGAGAATAGGAGGCTTTAAAGAAAAAAACAAATGAACATAAAGAAATTAGAAACATGGTCACTGATAAAATCAAGAGCTTGTTGAAATATATAACAAATAAAGCTGGACTCACAGAGAATATATAAACGGGAAGTTAGATATGATTTTATTATCTAAGAAGCAAAACAGAAAGGTAAAAATAGATGATTCAAAAGAAACATGGAGGATAAAATGAGAGGACCCAAATTATATGGAATAAAAGATTTAAGAGAACAGAAAAGAATTAGTTGGGGAACAGAAAAATTTCAAAGAAATAATAATTGGTATTTTTCCAGAATTGATGAAAGAAGAATACTTGGATCAACTAAGCAAATTGAATCCTGAACCCAATAAATATATAAATCTAAAAATAGATATATTAGAGTGAAAACACAGGATCTAAAAAAGTCTTTAAGAATATAAAATTATACATAGAAAAAAATATCAGTACATACAAAGGAAATAAAATTTTATAAGAGCTAACAGCAAAAATGTAAGCAGATAATGTAATAATATCTTCAAAAAGCTGAGAAAAAATAGCATTAACCTAAAAGTATAAAGTTCTAAGAAAACAGATTCAAATAAAAATGCAAAATAAAGGCATTAAATATGAAGATAATTTACCTCCCATAGACTCTGATTAAAAGGTCAATGAATACTTTTGCTTAAATGAATAAAAATTTAGAACAAAGAAACAAGATACAAGAAGCAGTCATATGATACTTCTCATTAATTTCTAGATAAATGTGTAGAATTTTAGTTAAATTTAATAATTAAGGCATTTAAACACACTTTTAGATAAATTTTGACCTAATAAATTATCTAAGTAATCAAAATTCACAATTACAAATTTAGAAGAGAGTTAATCAAATTACAAAAACAAAGTTTTAGACAACAATTTCAGAGTTATTGTTTGGAATCAAATTTTCTAAGGTCTAAAAATCGTTTGAGATTTAAATCTTTTTAGAAGTAGAGATAAACTGTGGGTTCAACTTAGACATTATTAAGAAAACTAGACATGTTAAAATTTTAAGGCCAATCACCAAGATAATTAAAATTCAATGAATAATCACCAAACAAGAAAAATGTAGAAAGGAAGAAATAAATGAATCACTAACAATCCCATGGAAGGCAGAAATTTGGAACAAACAGAAAAGGAAAACATATGGTAAAAGAAAGCACAATATTGAAAAGTAGGCCAAATATCACAGCAATCACAGTAAATTTTATCAAAATCAACCTATTAGCTACAGGACAAATTGTCAGACTGAAAACAAAAACAATAGAAATTCTGTTATAATCTGGCTATAAAATTATTCAGAATAGACTAGGCCACACGATGATTAGAAATTAACCCACAAGCTCAGTGGCTAAACTAATAGTTGTTTCTCATTCTAATGAACTTGGAAGACACTGGCTAGACTTTATCCATAAAACACAATCACTACCCGAAGGAATCCTTTTGCTCATTGGCCAGGTCTAGTCACAACCAAAATGAAGCCAGGAAAAAAATGTGGCTGGCCATAATTTGGTGAACTTATAAAGTGGTGAACACACACATTTAAATATAAAGCACAAGTTTGAAAATAAAGGGATAGAATAGGATACAGCTGGCAAATCTTAACGGAGAAAGAATGCCAATGTAGTAATTTAATAACATAGAAACTGGCATGTAAGTGGGAGAAATCATTTGAGGAAAACAGAATAAGTTAATAACAAGATATAAAAATCTTTAACTAGAATTAAAAAACAGGTATGCACATAACTATAGAGTCTCAAAATACACAAAGAAAATCTTATATAAATATAAGGAAAAACCCGTTTATCTGCTATCATGGAGATAAAATACATACCTCAAAAATCCATTAATAATTACATACATCAGGGCTGGGGTTGTGGCTCAGTGGTAGAGAGCTTGACTAGCATGTGTGAGGCCCTGGGTTCAATTTTCAGCACCACATATAAATAAATAAAATAAAAGTGCAACAGCAACTTCAAGAATATTTTTTAGAACTATACACATCAAAAAAGTTGGTGTGTATCCTATATAATGAAATTTAAAAAATTATCTGGGGCTGGGGCTGTCACTCAGTGGCAGGGCGCTTGTCTAGCATGTGTGAGGCACTGGGTTCAATCTTCAGCACCACGTAAAAATAAACAAAGGCATTCTGTCCATTTACAACTACAAAATAAAATTTAGAAAATATAAATCTGAATGAGAGAAAGCACACAGAGCATAAGTATTAGATAAGGTTATTGTTTATTTGTTTGTTTGGGTTGTTTTGCAGTGTTGGTGATCAAACACAGGGCCTCATGCATGCCAACTAAGTGCTCTACCACTGAGCCAAAGCTTATTGCAGTTTTTTTATGTTGTTCATGTGCATTTATATACATGAAACCATAATTTATAGAATGTATGCTTTATCTAAGCACATAAAATTTATAAAAACTGAATATTAAAAACTCTAAACAAACTCAAATTAATAAGAAGATTAAATCCTCTTAAAAATATAATGAAGTTGGAAACAAGCAGAAAAGTCTATGAAGCACCAGCAAATTTGGAAATTAAAATCACATTTTTTCTTTATTTTTATTAGTTCCTTTTAGTTAGACATAAAATTAGGGTTTTTGTTTTAGTGGGTTTTTTGTTTGTTTGTTTGTTGTTGTTTTATTTTTTGTAGCAGGGATTGAACCCCAGGGTACTTAACCACTAAGCCACCCGCTTGACCCATATTTGTGTTTTAGGGCCTCACTAAATTGCAGAGGCTGGCTTTGAACTTGCAATTCTCCTGCCTCAGTCTCTCAAGCCACTGAAAATCCAGGCAGGTGCCACTATGCCTGGCTAGGTTTCATTTTTCACACATTATACACACATGGAATATAATTTGTTCTACCTTAGCCCCCGGTTGTTTCCCTCTTCCTCCCATCCTCCCTCTCCCTGTTCCCTTTCCTCTACCATACTGGTCTTTCTGCTGTTTATTTATAGGATTTTTAAAAAATCAGTTCCTGGGGCTGGGGATGTGGCTCAAGCGGTAGCGCGCTTGCCTGGCATGCGTGCGGCCCAGGTTCCATCCTCAGCACCACATACAAACAAAGATGTTGTGTACGCCGAAAACTAAAAAATAAATATTAAAAAAATTCTCTCTCTCTCTCTCTCTCTCTCTCTCTCTCTCACACTCTTTCTTTAAAAAAAAAATCAGTTCCTTGTGGATATACATGAAGGTGAGGTTCACCGTGCTGTATTCATATATGTACATAGGAAAGTTAGTCAGATTTTTAAAATATTTCTTTGGCCAAAGAACAGATCTCAATGGAAACAGTAATATAATTACAGTAGAACCATTGAACCACACTATCTCAAAATTCATGCAACATAACAAACAAAATTTAAAGCAATATTTGTAGGCTTACATACAGTTGTGACCCAAAAATTAGATTTCAAAAATCAACACACACAAAAAATGAAGACAAGGCTCAAAGATAGCAACAAGGAGACTATGATGAAGACAGCAGAAAACCGCAGGAGAGTGAAGATGTAGTAGAAAATATCGGAGAAACCAAAGGAAGGGTTGAACCATATAATAGAAGAATGCTTTACAAACATGACTGGTTAAAAAATAAACTGACAATATAAGCAACAAATATAATGAATTACAAAGATGAGGATATAAAAAGTCAGACTGAAAAATACAATGAACTTTATGAAAATGTAGGTAAATTGAATATTCTTTTAGAAAGATAAATTTTCAAAAACCATGTGGATACAGAAAGACTGAGAAGAAGTGTAACTATGGACAAAATGGAATTACAATTAAAAATTCTATCCACAAACAAGCATCCCCAATTATGACATAAGCCTTTCTTATAATACTGTCCCAGATATGGAGATTAAATTTACTCCTAACTCATTTTATAATATCAAAAGAAAAAACTATTGGTATTAAAAGTGGACAATGACAAAATCAGAAATCAAAATTATAGGTTAATTAAAAAAGAAAGAAAAATATGCAAAAAATACTAAGTAAATGAATCAAGAGAATCAACTCATGAAAGAACTTTTATGATTGAGTAAGGCTTATACAGTAATGAAAAGATGTTTGAATTTTAGAATTTTAATGTAATCTTTCACTTTAAGTTATCATCTGATCACACAATCAAAAGTGAAAAAGAATTTAATCAAAACAAACGCTCAGTTTTGATCCAAAACTGATAGCAAACCAGTAACATAAAGTTTCCCTGGATATTTGACCAAAACTTATAGTAATTATTATATTCAATGGTAAAATTGTGGATTTATTTTTTTAAGTCAAAGCAAAGCAAGGGTGCTCATTATTAGTCTGTTAAATATTGTACTGCTTATAATATATAATCAAGTTAAAAAGAAGACTGAAGAATTTTTAAAAGGGACACAGTAAAGGGAAATTGCTACCATTAACAGATATATAAGGTTTCACTTAGAAAATTCAAGAGAATCTCTTCACAAAATTTAGACCCAGTAAGAGATTGCAGTAAGCTTTCTAGATACAAAAAAAGCAGATGAAAACTATTTTTATTCATTAAAAATATTGTTATAAAGTATCTCATTCATTAGAATACCAAAAATATGCAAAGTACCTAAAAAGTAGCAAGTAACTTTTTGAAGAAATTAATTTTTTTTTTTGTTAAAAGACAAGAAACCAAGATCTGGATGAATTAAAAACACCATGTTCACGAATAGAAAGATTCAGTATCATAAAAATGATACTTCTCGCTTAATAAATTTGGATTTAGTTCACAGTATACTCCACACAAACTATGTGAAGATTCTGAAAAGTAGATTTTAAAAATATTTTAAAATACAAAGGGCAAGTATAAGAGCAGAGGGGAATACAACCTACAAAATTTTAAGCATTTTATAGTTAATCTAAGTATGCATATGTTTAAATGCATTTTAATTCAACATATGTTAAATTTTATGTTAATTAAATATATATATATATATTAAATTTATGGTATATTTAGTTCATATATATAAACTTAGTGAATGTGATTGAATTTTTAGTATCTGAATGTTTTAAAAATATCATTGAGAAGCAATTAAATGAGAATTGGTGCAGAAAAAAATACAAAATGTCATTATCAAAAACCACCCCACGAATATAACTGTTAATGTACGGCAGGGATAATATTATAAATCAATTGTAAAATGAGCACTATCCGTGTTCGGCTGGATCTGATTAAGAGCCAGAAAAATATATGAAAATTTAAACATAGGAAGTTTGATATAAATAAGTATTTTTAATTAATGCATTATAGTGATACATAATATTGGGGTTCATTTTGACATAATTATATAAACATGAAATATAATTTTCTCCAATTCATTGCCTAGTAGTTTCCATTTCCTCCTCCCCGTTCCCTTTCCTCTGCTCTACAGATCTCTTTCTTTTTATTTTTCTATTAATTTTTTTTTTACCTTGTGCAATATGGATATATAGAGAGGTGAAATTTACTGTGGTATATTCATATATGTATATAGGAAATTTTTTTTCAGATTCATTCCACCATTCCTCCATTTTCCTGTCTCTCCTCCATCCCCCTTAAACCCATTCCTCTATTCCACTGATCACTCTTCTTAAAATTTTTTATGATAGAAGAGTAACCAAAAAATCTCAAAGGAATCTCAAACGTAAGGGAAGGAATTTAAGAAGAAAAAATTTGGAATGATTGCCTTTCTCCCTAAATGCTGGACCCAGTGTTTTGGTTGCAGTCTCCCCATGTCACAAAAGTCCTCTGGAAGTTGTTTGGGCTTTAGGCCTGAACCTTGCAGTATCTTCCTTGCAATGGTCCTGAAAACATGCCATGGGACGAGGGCTGAGCCCCTGTCAGGGGACTAAGCACTCTGGGCACACAGCTTGGACATCAACATTTTCCCCACACATTGTATCACTAACCAACCATTCATTAGAAACCAGACACTGCAGAAGCAAATATGCCACAACTAGAAAGAGACATTCTCTGCCTAAGGAAATGCTTCTCAGAGCTACTTTCATGACATAGCTTAACCTCCAGCCCATTATAAAAAAAGAATGTTAAAAATTCCAGTTCATGGGCTGGGGTTGTAGCTCACCAGTAGAGTGCTGACCCAGCACGTGTGAGGCCCTGGGTTCAATCCTCAGCACCACATCAAAATAAATAAAAGTAAAGGTATTGTGTCCAACTACAACTAATAAATAAATATTAAAAAAAAATTCCAGTTCATTACAGCAGAGTAGGCACTAAAGTGTGATATTGGAGCTGAGAGGCAACAAATCAACTGATATCAAATCTTTATATAATTTTTAGTAAATATATATATATATATATATATATATATATAATACTCAATATATATAATACTCAATATATAAATACTAAATCTAGAAATAAGAAATTGAATACTCAAGCAATAAATTAGGACATCATAAACCATATAAAATTAATTTCAGTTGTTTAACCACCTGTAATTCGGTGAAAAACTTTAAAATTTTAGAATAAACCATAATCTTTTGTAGTAAATCTAAATGGGAAAATATTATTTAATAAGATGTATGTAATAAGAATTATTATTTTGATAAATATGAATATATTTAGGTTAAAATTTTCTGTACAACAAAAGAAAAATGTAAATATAAAATTTGAAATAACTACAGACTGAGAAAAGACATTTATAACTCAAAACTGAGAAAACTTTAGGTTTAAAAACAAACCTAAAAAGAAATATCTCAATAATAGATTATAAGAAGGAAATTTAAAGAAGAGAAAAATCAAATAAATATGTAAAAACATACACAATCTTACTAGTCATTAGGGATTGTTAAATAAAATAGTAATGAAATACAATCTGTTTATAAGTAAAAATATGAGAGGCTAGAAATACAAAGCTTTTTTTCCCTTTGATATCAGGGATTGAGCCCAGGGATGCTTAGCCACTGAGCCACATCCCTGGGCTTATTTTTTTAAACAAGGTCTTGCCAAGTTGCTTAGGGCCTTGCTAAGTAACTGAGGCTGGCTTTGAACCTGTGATCTTCATACCTCAGCTTCCTGAGCAGCTGGGATTACAGGCATAAAAATACAAAGTTTTGATGAGACTTTAGAAAAGGAGAATGTCTCATGGAATAAGATTATAAATTGTTGTATTCACTATTATGAGAAATAGGCAAAAGTATGAAGGTTGATATATCTCCTGTCCCAACAATTCAACATATCCTAGAAAGGCTTTCATCTATATGTGGAAGAAAACATGTAAGATATTTATTACAGCAATATCTCTAATAATGAAAAATCAGAAGCAGCCTACATATTTATAAATGAATGAATAAATTACTATGGGTGTTCAATGAAATGTTATGTGTACATTAAAATAAAGTAACTGTATGTACCAACATGAAAATATCTAGAAAAACGTAAGCAAAATGCAAAAAATCAAGTGGTTTTTAAAGGAATAGCAGCCTGATAACATACATCTTCTATGCATAATTCAATAACATATGTACTTTGTAGATGCCTATAGGTATTGAAGATAGAAAAAAATATTTAGCATTTACTTTTGTAAACCATGTACACTCTGTTTTTTTTTTTTATAATTTGAGAAAGACACCCTATTATGTGGTTGTATGTAAATGGCTAAAAGGTATGTTGATAACTAATGACTGCAACTCTATTTATTGACTATTATTTTATCTCCTATTTTAAATGTCATTTTTATCATGTATTAAATTCCAGTGTATGTGTTGGCACATTTCTTAATTTTCCATCTCTTCATCCCTCAGTTTTTCAGCCACAGGGGAAATACTGCAGTTTTAAAATTATAGCTTTATAGCAAGGGTTGATATCCAAATTGTAAATTTTGGTGGTTTTAAATAAAACTTGATTTTATTTAAAAGCTAATCTTGACATTTCTTCAGGTGGTCTTTATCTTCCCTACAACTCTTTAAAGAATAGACTGAATCAGACTCAAATCCATCAAATGTTTACAGAGTACCTACTATGTACTGGGAACAGTGTTATATACTGTCCAAATTTAACGCAAAACCCTCCTATTGACATGGATTAACATTATAGAGGCTCAATTTTAAAACTGGGAGTAATCAATGGGAAATAATTTTAGAATTTCTCACTTAGATGGGTAAGATAAGACATTCATCTTTAAAAAGAGACCAGCTTGAAAGTACTCTCCTCTTAAATCCTTCCTTTTATCTTGCTCCATGGTACTTAAAATAATGTACTTAGGATGTTGTGCAGCAGTATACACAATGTTTACAGATCAGGTAAAAGGCTAACATAATTACACATGATTTTTACCTGATTGCTGACTTTGGAACCTGAACTGGATAGGCTATGCTGGTATACCGTAACATTAATGCTCAATTTTGTGGTACACAATGGAAGGAAGTGTTATGAAGTGGTCCCCTGAAATGCTCATGTGTTAGGCAATGATGAAATGTTCGGAGGTGAAATGATTAGACATGAGAGCTATAATCACATCAGCAGATTAATCCATTTGATGGGTTAAAATTTTTGATGAACTACTGGCTGTTTTTTTGGAGGCGGGTGGGGGGGCATGGCTGGAGGAAGTAAGTCATTGAGTGTGTAGCCTTAGACCTGATTCTCTCCTCTTCCTCCTCCTTCTTCTTCCTCTCTCTCTCTCTCTCCCCCCTTCCCTCTTACTATGAACTGAGCAGCTTTCCTCTACCACACCCTTCTGCTATGATATTCTTCCTCATCTCAGCTCCAGACCAATGAAACCAGCTGACCATGCATGGCAACCCTGAAACTGTGAGCCTCAATCTACTTTTCCTCCCTTAAATTGATCTTGCCAGTTATTTTGATCACAGAGAAGTAAAGCTAAAAGAGGATAAGAATTAAAGGTTGAAACTTAATAGCAACATGTAGTATTAGAGTTCAATTTTATGACTTTGATGAAACAAGAATTAGACTTTCAAACTAAAGGAAACATCTTGAATGACAGTACACAGGCAGGATTAAGATAAGGTACTTAGAAGCCTAATGAATATACATGGTTGTACAAGTTGTGTACTGTACATTTAAGCAAATGCATTAAAATTATTATCTAATATAAGATAACTGTAATTATGTGGATTAGTCTCTGTGTCCTCTATAGGTCTAAAAGTCTATTTTGGTGCCAAGACCATGTCATTTTTGTGACTATTGCTCTGTAGTATAGTTTAAATTCTGGTATAGTGATGCCACCTGCTTCACTCTTCATGCTAAGGATTGCTTTAGCTATTCTAGGTCTTTTATTTTTCCAGATGGATTGCATGACTGCTTTTTCTATTTCTATGTGGAATGTCATTGGGATTTTGATTGGAATTGCATTAAATCTGAATAGTGCTTTTGGCAGTATGGTCATTTTGAGAATATTATTTCTGCCTAACCAAGAACAAGGTAGATCGTTCCATCTTCTAAGGTTTTCTTTAATTTCTTTCTTTAACATTCTGTAGTTTTTATTATAGAAGTCTTTCACCTCTTAAGTTGATTCCCAAGTTTTTTTGTTGTTGTTTTCTTTCTTTTATTTGTTTGTTTTGTTTTGAGGCTATTGTAAATGGGGTAGTTTTCCTCATTTCCCTTTCAGAGGATTTGTCACTGAAATACAGAAATGCCTTTGATTTATGTATATTGATTTTATATCCTGCTACTTTGCTGAATTCGGTTACTAGTTCTAGAAGTTTTCTGGTGGTTTTGGGTCTTCTAGGTACAGAGTTATATCATCAGGAAATAATGCTAATTTGAGTTCTTCTTTTCCTATGGGTGCCCCTTTAATTTTTTTTTCATCTGTCTAATTGTTCTGGCCAGTGTTTCAAGAACTATGCCAAATTGAAGTGGTGAAAGAGGGCATCCCTGTCTTGTTCCAGTTTTTAGAGGGAATGCTTTCAATTTTTCTCCATATTTGACAAAAATACCAAAAACGCACATTGGAGAAAAGATAGCCTCTTCAACAAATGGTGCTGGGAAAATTGTAAATCCATATGCAACAAAATTAAATTAAACCCCTATCTCTCACTATGCATAAAACTCAACTCAAAGTTGATCAAAGACGAAGGAATTAAAACACAGACTCTGTGTCTATCAGAAGAAAAAATAGACCCAAATCTCCATCGTGTTGGATTAGGCCCCAAATTCCTTAATGAGACTCCTATAGTGAAAGAATTAATATCAAGAATCAATAAATGGGATGGATTCAAACTAAAAAGATTATTCTCAGAAAAAGAAACAATCCATAAGGTGAATAAAGAGCCTACAAATTGGGAACAAATTCTTACCACACGCATGTCAGATAGAGCACTAATCTGTAGAATATATAAGAACTCAAAAATCTTAACACCAAAAAGACAAATAACCCAATCAATAAATGGGCCAAGGAACTGAGCAGAAACTTCTCAGAAGAAGATATACAATCAACCAACAAATATATGAAAAAATGGTCAACATCTCTAGCAATTTGAAAAATGCAAATCAAAACTAATCTAAGATTTCATCTTACTCCAGTCAGAATGGCAGCTATTAAGAATGGGAACAATGATAAGTGTTGGTGAGAATGTAGGGGAAAAAGGCACACTCATACTTTGCTGGTGGGACTGCAAATCAATGCAGCCAATATGGAAGCAGTATGGAGAATCCTTGAAAACCAGGAATGGAACCACCATTTGACCCAGCTATCCCTCTCCTCTGTATACCCAAAGGACTTAAAAACAGCATACTACAGGGACACAGTCACATCAATGTTTATAGCAGCACAATTAATAATAGCTAAACTGTGGACCCAATCTAGATGCCCTTCAGTACATGAATGGATAAAGAAAATGTGGTATACATACACAATGGAATACTATTTAGCATTAAAAGAGAATAAAATCTTGGCATTTGCGGGTAAATCATGGAGCTGGAGAATATAATGCTAAGTGAAATTAGTCAATCTCAAAAAAACAAATGCAGAATGATTCCTCTGATTTAAGGATGCTGATTTATAATATACTGGGGTGGGGGTGGGAGGATTAAATGAACTCTAGATAGGGCAAAGGAGAAAAGGGGAGGGAGGGGATGGGAGGAGACATCATTACCTAAGTACATCATTACCCTAAGTACATGTATGAAGACATGAAGGATGTGACTCTACTTTGTGTACAACCAGAGATATGAAAATTGTGCTGGATATGTGTAATATGAATTATAATGCATTCTGTTATCATATATAACAAATTAAAATATAATTTTTAAAAATTGTCTATGTGGATTTTACAGTGTACAAAGAGTGCAGCAATATCTGGCAAACTTAATTACCTGAAAAAATAGTAATGGTATTGATCTTCTTAATGAGTTTAGTTGGCCAATATCAAAGAACTACATATCTTAAGACTGGAAGGAACATGGGTCAGTAAGGTGCTACTGACATGTCAAATTTACATGTTGGACAATCACTTGAAGAGATCTGCATGTACTCACAGAAATAGGAACAGGTACAAATGTTGACTTCTAATATTGTCATACAAAAATAGTGATTGCTCTGCTCTTCCTTCTCCGAGGGAATAGTCCTTGATCTTTCTACCACCTATTAGCTATTCACTGTTAGAAATAAGGACAGTTAAGCCATGGACTTGTAAGCATCAAACTAGGGGCTATAGAAAGGTGAACTGAGACAACGTGAGACTCATGTAGCAATTTTACAACTACCAAGAGCTGCCTATCTTGTTTCTTCTCCCTTTTTAAGTTCCTATTCATTCCCCTTTTAAACAATTCACAGGGAAAGACACATACGCAAGAACAAATGCTATAAAATAGAGTATACTGTAGAAAGTAAGCATTTTTAAAAATTTAACTATACTCTTGGTAACCAGAAAATCCTGAAACTTCAGCCTTTTAGTACATAAAGAATTTTTCCATCCCTGTAAAGTTCATTATATGTCAGGTCTTCCTTAGGGCAACTCTCTGCCAATCAGTGACTTAAAAATACACTAATTTTATTGTGAGATTATTTCTGTCTCAACATGTAGACTCCAAGCTCACTAAGTCAAGCAAATGAGAGATGGAAAACTCAACCTATTCTCAAAGGCCTTTATCTAATCACAGCTACCTGGCCAAATCTAGTCACGTGGCTGCCCAAATAATTCTCAGCCGGCTCAGTGACCACCTGAAAAGGGAGGAGAACCAAGTATAATGAGCTCTAGTCATAGTACAAGCATGTATGTAGAGTCAACAAATAATTAGCAAGGGAACACCTGCATATCAACATAGCTAACTAATTTCATATTCATTTTCCAAGATGCATAGAAGTAAAGCATGCCCAGGGGTTCTTCCCCATCACTGATTCTCTCTGAAATCAATTCTCCTTCTCCTTCATTGTCCTGAAGAAGGATCACAAAATGTGGCCATAGTGATGAATCAAGCTGCTTTACGTCATGAGGCAAACAAAACAGTGGAATGTTAAACCCAATTAAATTTAAACTTAATTTATTTTATAAGCTAATATAAAAATTCTCAGTTTATTATATTACTCTTAAAAATTCTCACTAGCATTAATATGTAATTACATTGTTATACAAAACCAGATTTTAAATTATATTATTTAAGGATATTAAAATAGCATAGCTTAAACACAAGATGTATTGAAATATATCATAAAATGTTCATGTTAACTTAGTTATTTTAATATTTTGTTTTGATCAGTTGGACAAAGAAATAGGAGTACCGTCTAGGGAGTCCAATAAAATTTACATGGGTATTATTTAAAGATTATGCATTTTTTCCTCCTTGTCTCGTAAATAAGTTAAATTTAAATTTTCAGTATGTTCTCTTTTAATATTATCTAAATATAGTACCTGAAAATAAGGAGATGAAGAAGTGTCTGAATGTCCTCACAGGAGCATTGGGGAGGGCACCAAGTATTTACATAGAATATTACATACATAATGAATATGAAAATGTATAGATACAAACAAGCGATTGGGGTTTTCATACTATAAATACTTTTCCACTGCTGGCTGATGCTTCTCAGCTGTGAGCTCTCATGGCATTGGCCCTGGCCTAGAGAAGGCTGTCTTGCCCATCATTAAGCACCCTTCATGGGGCCAAATGGCATCTAGAGACTTGTCCAGGAGAAAGGTCAACTCTGCAGGGCCATCTCAGCCTTGGACTTTCTGTGGAACCTGTTTTGTTCCTTCCCTTCTGCAGGGTACTTGTGAATACTCCTTCATGAACTTTCTGCACGTCAATTTTTGTTCCTGAGTCTGTTTCCCAGAGCACTCTGGCTGCAACCTTCTGTTTCACTCCATGCAAGAGAATTATGAAGGTAAATAAGAATAATCTGAAAAGGTTTCTATTTCTGTTTTGACTGGCATTGTTTGTGGATACTAGGGCTGGTAACGCTTATATAACTAAACATATAAATAACCTGTAAATAAAAGACTTTTAACAACATTAAAAGTCCATTAGGAAAACATGTTATTGCTTACCTTAAAAAAAATCTGAGTGTTCTTTAAAGGACATTTTGAGCATATGAAGGGTAGGAAGAAAACTATTACAGGTAGATAACTGTGGATATAACTGGTGTATCTTACCATTCTTCCTAACCTAATGTTTTGTATATTTAAATATACTCAATAATAAATAGAATTTGGCAAGACAAAATGGACATTAATAATGCAGTTTAGGGAATAGAAGAACAAATGTAAGTACATTAAACAAGACTACCTTGCCATCTTAGTTAAGAGACAACTCATTAATTAACTGCTTTTTGACTAAAAAACTTAGTTGGTTAATCACTTTTGTATAGTATAAAATTTGTGTTTATTCTGTTTATTTATCCCCAAGGTCTTTGTGAGAGAATATTAGAGACAACTATAGTTTGTCATAAACCTCATTCAATCCATCCCTTGCTCAAATATAACTGAATCATTTTTTATGTGAGAGGGGGGAAAAGGCCTCTAAAGGTCTTCATTGCCATTGGCCTTCTTGTGACATCTAATTCCATGATCATTTTCCCACATGCATGGTACATAAATTGATAGACTTAATGGTTTAATTTCTTACCATGGAAGTCTCCCTTGAATGTCAAAGGTGAGTGAGAATTACATGAACATATTGTATTTCTGCTTTCACCTGAGCAGGTTGTGGGCACATGGCCTAGCAGAAGATGAGAGGTGTGGAGCTGACAGACATGGAAGATTTTTCTTTTTTGAAGTGAGGGAGGTACCAGAGATTGAACTCAAGGCCACTCAACCACTGAGTCACATTCCCAGCCCTATTTTGTATTTTATTTAGAGTCAAATTCTCACTGAGTTGCTTAGTGCCTCTTTTTTGCTGAGGCTGGCTTGGAACTCTTGATCCTCCTGCCTCAGGCTCCTATACCACTGGGATTACAGGCATTCACCACCCTGCTTGACCATGGGAGCCTTCTTTAGGGGTTCTTTAAAATTTAAAGACTCAGGCCAGGCATGGTGGACAATGCCTATAATCCCAGCTGCTCTGGAGGCTGAGGCTGGAGGATAGCAAGTTCCAAGCAGCCTCAGCAACAGCGAGGTGCTAAGCAACTCAGTGAGACCCTGTCTCTAAATAAAATACAAAATAGGGCTGAAGATGTGGCACAGTGGTTGAGTGTCCCTGAGTTTAATCCCTGGGACCCCCCTGCCTTAAAAAAAAATTAAAGACTCAGCTGCCCAGAATGCACTCAAATTTGGAGTCACTTCAAATGCAATCTGATTTTATTTAAGAGAAAATGTTGAACTTCAGGAAACTTAAAGGTGGATGAGTAAGCAAACGTTGTCTTTGCTGCTTAGAATCCCTATGTTTTACTCTTATGTTTTTCTGTTACAGTCAGTGGTAGAAAGAATATAAACATTGCCATCTCTTAACATAGCCAGCTTGTTGGCATAGTGGGAAGAGAGGAAGGATGGTGCAAAGGGTAACCGGGGTCGAGAGAGCTATTACAGCAGGTGAATTTAGAGCTGCCTCTCTTGTACTGAGGTACCAATAGCCTACAAAAGTATCCTGCTGTCCATGTCTCCACTGACCCACCCCACCTTGCTGTTAGGAAAACCAGGAGTGCAGAGAGATCCCAAACTGAGAATTGGATGCGACTCAGCAGGTGTACTCAATGGCACAGAGGAAAGACAGAGAGTAACCATTAGAAAGATGAATAGATCATCTCTAGCAGCTAAAGAGCCACCTTCTGTCTTCTCCTGTGCTGACACTGTTCTCCTGCTGCTCCACCAACATTTTCTTTTGACACAATCCTTTTTGTTGTAGTTATTATTGGAATTGTATTTGAACTTAAGAGGTCTGAAGAGCTCTTGAGAAATAAAACAACCCAGAAGAATTTAATATTTATGCCCTAATCTCTTCTATTATTGCCTGAATTCCTAATGCACACATTGCTCCAACTCAAAGTTTAAATCAGTAAAGAATCTGTGATGATTTATGTGTCTACTTTTCTGGGCCACAGTGCCCAGATATTTTGTTAAATATTATTCTGGATATTTCTGTGAATAACAATTTAAATAATCAGTGTATGGAATAGAATAGAGTGCTCTCCATAATGTAGGCAGACCTCTTCCAATCAGTTGAAGTCCCTAATAAAGAAAATCTGACCTCCCCAAGCAAGAAGAAATTCTACTTGCAGACTTTTCTGTACAAGAAAGGCAACTTGTCCCGGGGTGTCCAGCCTTCTGGTCTACTCTGAAGATTTCTGTACAAGAAAGGCAACTTGTCCCGGGGTGTCCAGCCTTCTGGTCTACTCTGAAGATTTTGGATTTATGAAGCCTCCAATCCTTCTCTCTCTCTCTCTCTCTCTCTCTCTCTCTCTCTCTCTCTCTCTCTCCTTGTGTCCCTCCCTCCCTCCTGTCTCTCTCTCTCACACACACACATACACACATTGTTGCCTCTGGAGAACACTAACTATACATAATCCCAAATCAATCTTGACTACCTTGAAATCAAATGTTTTCTACACCAGTGCTGTAGGGGATGAGTGTAGGAATCCTGGCTTTGTGGACGAGCATCCCTGAAAGATGTCAGAGATACTATCTGAACAGGTATAAAGGCCAGCACCATTTGCTATCTGTCCAACAAATATGCTGACATTTTTTAAAAGCCTTGATTTTTTTCCAGTTAAAAAGGTAATTCAGAGGGGAGTTAGTAAAATCTCTCTCCATTAAACTCTATAAGCTTCATTTAATTATTTGAAGCCCCTAATCCTTTGAAATGCTAAAAATAATTCTAGTTATATTTATTAAGAAACTATGTTTTATCAATATCAATATCTGTAATTGATTTAAGTCAACATTTCCTCTGCATTTGGGCAGTTTCTATTTTTCAATATGATAGGTAATCCATTTGCAAATCAGTTGGTTTCCATAGTTGTGATAATATTATAAAATTAATGTTGTACATCATATTTTAAACTAACTTAGCTGATTAATTCAAGATAATTTCAGATTGCTCAAATAATTGATCAGCACAGGAATTTTTGCCTATGTTTTTGTAAAGTTCGATATCTGTGCAATGAAGTACTTAAGGAGCAATCATTAGTAAAAATCATGTACAATGACAAATACCAAAATCTCAAAATTTTCCATTTTTTAGTTCTAAAAGCCTCTAAGTTTTTATATTTAAATGCAGCCTGTTTTAATATAAGGTGTATTAGTCCTAATTATTGATAATTTTGAAGACTTCTCTGCTAAAAAAAAAAAAAAAAAAAAAAAACCCTCTCTCCTTACCAAAGAAAGAAAAATATTATTCTTAGCCTTGAGCATTGTGGTGATAATTTTATGTATCAACTTGTCTAGGTTCAATAGTGCCCAGTTGCTTAGTCAAACACTAATCTACAGGTTATAGTGAAGGAATTCGTGGGTTTAAAGTAACATTTATAATTAGTTGACTTTAAATAAGGCACATCGTGCTCTATTATGTGTGTGGGCCTCAGTTGAAAGCCTTTGTAGCAAAGAACATCAGTCTCCCAAAGAAGAATTTCTGCTTCAATACCAAAACCTCATCTATTACCTGAATTTCCAGTCCGCTGGCCTGCCCTGTGAATTTTAGACTTGTTGGCCCCCACAATTGCATAATACCATGAGCCAAATACCTTAAAATGTATTATGTTGGGAAGTTCATAATTTAAACTAACCAGATCGATTTACTCAAGGTGATTCCAGGCTTCCCAAGATACATATATTTCCTGATATTTCTTATTGAATTTGTTTCTCTAGAAAACCATACTAAAATATGTGTAATGTAGTCAATATAGCATACATTATAAAATCCAATATTCAATTCTTACATTGGCTTTAAATTTGGAAAAGCCAAATAAGAATATTGTTTATCATTTTTGGCCAATAATTTCAGGGCATGTGCTTCTTTATTTACTCTTACAACTGGTACAGGAGTAAAATATATTAAACACTGGGTTTTGTTCCATTCTTTCAGCAATTACTGCCCTATTTTTAGGACACTTTCACCACTTTTTATTTGCTTATTTCAAAAGAAGAATAGTTCCAATTTACAGTTAGCTTACACTGCCCTTTGGAGTTATTTCAAAGCCAAACACTCATACTTAAGATTATGCTATAGGATAAAAAACAAGCCCTGAGTGTTCAAGTCCCAAATATCACTTGTTTTTCATCCACAGAATAAAAAAAGAGCCAGGATACCAACCTGATAGTAATGAGTTTGAAGAGGATTTTTTTCTACAACTTGACCTAAAATATTCTACAGATAACTTAGGCATTTCAATTGGTAGAAGAGCTGGGTTAACTATTATCTTAGTCAATTCAGGCTGCTTTTTAAAAGTACCATATGTTGGGTAGCTTATAAACAATAGAAATTTGTGTCTCACTGTCCTGGAGCCTGAAGTCCAAGTACAGGATATCACAGTGGGGTTCTAGTGAGGGTCTGCTTCAGATTGCACAAGAAGGATATTCTCATATATACCCATATAGCGGGAGGAGGGCAAGAAAGGTCTCTGGGGTCTCTTTAATAAAGGCACGGATCCCATTCTTGATGTCCACCCTCATGACCTAAATTATACCTCGAAGGCCCTAATTTTTAACACCATTATGTTGGAAGTTAGGATTTCAATAGAGAAATTTTTGAAACAATGCAAACATTCAGTCCAAAGCAACTATTAAATTAAAATGTTTATAATTCCCACTTATATCCTGAGTCAGGCAACATAATTCCTTCCCCTAAGACATTCATCTCCTAATCTCCAGAATTTTTTAATAGTTAGTTATAGTACAAGGTAAAAAGCTTACTTTATAGTTGTGATCAAGTTAAGAATCATGAGATAGGGTGAGTAGCCTGGATTGCCCACAGAGGATTTTACAAGTGAAAGAGTAGACAACACAGAAGACAAGGAGCTTCGAGAATAGATGCAGAGGTAAGAGTGATGTGGCTGCTGGCCAGAGACTGCAGGAAGTCTCCAGATGCAAGGCAAAAATCAAAAATCTTCTTGAGCCTGCAGAAAGGACACAGCCCAAACTCCTGTGAGTCTAATGCGATTCATTTTGGACTTTTTACCACTTGAACTCTGACATAATGCATATGTGATATTTGAGCCACTAATCTTGTAATTTGTTAAATAATAGTAATCCTGTAGCCATCTGAAACCGCTCCCAAAAGGTGTCTTAGTCCTAATTCATAGTTACTTCAGGGTCATCAAACATCAGTTTCTTTGCTGTAAGTTTCCACAGCAGTAATTCTGCTGCAGAAGAACTAGTCCCTAACGTTTATCTCAGTGTGCTTGCTCATATCTTCACAATAGTATGTGTGAGCACAGAACTGTGTTCGTCTTGTTCACAGCTGTAGCCTCGGCACAAATTCAATGCCTAACATAGATACAGCAGGTTCTAAAAAAAAAAAAAAAAAAAAAAAATTGTTGTAAGTATGAAGACCTCTTGCTTAAAGAACATAAATGAGACAACTAGAACGTATATTTGCTTTAAAGCTAATGATCTGAGGAAAAAAGGACTAAGTAACAATCCTATCACTGTTCCCAAGGGCCTTCTCTTACATGAAATAAATTTGCTAATGTAATTCAATAGTTATTTCTCTCATGCTTTTATTACACTAATTGATATTCAACCTTTGGCAAGTTACCCAACTTTTCTGAATCTCTAAAATGAGGACAAATAAGACAAGAATCATTCTTCGACTTTCTAGAAATGTGGGTCACGGAGGAAGACCAGGAGCTTATAAAAGTTTTAATTTGAGGAAAGAAAAGCAGTATGCTAATAATTGCACCTAGGTATTTATGCAGCAATCACACATTTTTAAACATATAAAAAACTTGAGTTTCTAGAAAACTGCAATATATATATACATATATGTATACATATAAACATATAAATATATGTATATTTCATCATCAATAATATTATTATTTTCTCAGAACTCTCAATTCCAATAATATATCAATACCTCCTATGATTTGAAAATGGTTTGTCCCCTCTAAAACTTCATTGGAATTTGGCTACCATTGATGAATGCAATCATCTAGACTATCTAGATGAGGGTAAAACAGCTACAAATTTCTTTTTATATAAATTTACTTAACCTCACAGTCATTTTCCAGGAATAACTCCATGAAGTTTAATGTTCATATGGGCCTGGAGTCATGAAGTCTTCATGAACATTTTTACAGTGCTCCTTTCTCCAACTGTTATGATAACAGTAATGCTGTGGACTTGCTGATATAAATAAAACAATACATTTATTATATTGAACTCTTAGTAACAGATCATACAGCTTCCGAGGAAATGATATTTGAGAACATTCAGCTTACAGAAATAAATGCCCAATTTCACCTTCTTTTTTATTTTACTTAATGCAAAAAATTAGTTAATTGCTTGTGTTCTACTCAATTTTTGCTGTGAAGAACACTGAGAAACAATAAGTGTAGTTGTTATAAAATAAACCATTTAGTGTTTTAAAAAATAATTGAGTACCATGGGATCCTCAGCTTTAATCTAAGGATTAACTTTTGCCAAGACCTTACTTGAGAATCTAACAAAATCACCTGAGCTGGTGAAAAACAACTCTTCTGGCAACAATGTCTTTAATCTTCCAAACCACAGCCTCATAACCAGAAAAATCATAACCAGATTTTATCATAACCAGAAAAATATTTCCCTTACATTGCTTTGTTATACTCTAAACTCTTTAACAAAGCATAATGCCGAATTTCAAATTTTGTTTCTGTTTTAAAGGTGTTTCTGATGTTTGAAAGGAAATTTAGTTACAAAACAGTGCCATAATACCAATATATATGATACTCCTGAAAGGAAGACACATAGTTTCTCCACATGAGTTTATTTTTATTTTAATTTTTAATTATAGTTGTATGAAATGAATACTCAATATGATGGTGAATTAATCATCCTCTTCTATCTTTAACCCTTCCATTTTGAAACGGTTATTTACGTATATTATCACTGTCTTTCCTGAGATCAAGCTTCAATTTTGTAGGAAAATAATTTAAATGAAGGAAAACCATCATTTACATCATACTTAACATATTTTCTAGTGCATTTATTCATAGTCTTTTATTTCTTCCTTGCAATGACTTTTCAGAGGAGCCATTTGAGAAGTAAAGTCACTCATCTTTGCAGTGAAATACTATGCCCAGGTTTAAACTACTAAAATACCCTGTCCCCAGGACTTCAGAGAGAAGACTGGATCAAGATGTACAAGGACTGGAAAAGTATACATTAGTCAAGTCTCACTTGCCTACTGGGCCCACACAGGACTCTGAGTGAAGATGTATACACCAGAATGAAGCTTTCTGATTCAGCAGTTGGCCATTCTGACACAGGACTGTCCTGGTCAAGCCAGGCCCTCTGGTGAGCAGCTACTTCCACACTGACATCATACAGTAACTGGGCCAGCTTGGATTACCCAGTCTGTGTGCCAGCTGGATGAGAATCAGGGGAAGGGCCAAACAAGGAAGAACGTATTCAGCGATGATAATCAGAGGAAGGACCAGGTCTTCTGAGAAACTTAGGGTTCAGGAATCATGAAGACAGGTTATGTTAGAGCACAGCCCCAGTTTCCTTCCTGGAGGAGGAACACGAACTCAGATACAGATTTTAATTTTGTCAAGATTCTTGAGCCCACAGAATCATTTTGATGTGACTTTTTTTCCCCCATATTTAATACACAAAAACTGGTTGGCTGTCCTTTGTTCTTTGATTTCTTTTCCTACTTGAAAATTGCATTTCCTCCTGTCTCAAATGTGCTTCCTCTCTTTGGGAACACACAGGATGCCACTGACTCAGTACCAGAGGAATGTGTGTTTTGGTTGTTTTGGCAACGGTGGCCATGGGCTGAGTGAAAGAGGAGAGTAAAGGAATGGGTGGGCTCCCTATTGCTGGCTCAGCTCTGCTTCACCTACTGGCTGCATAGCCTTGGGCATTTCAGGATGGCACCTCATACCCTGCCTTTGTAGGAAATGAGAAGAGAGCAAGTGATAGCATCTTACCTGCTATAAAATGTTTTTAAAAAGCCCCTTCCAAGTTATAATCCGAAATTATGAAAATAATAATAGCTAATAAAAGCTGTCTGTTGTGTACCAAGACCCTCACTCATCTTTTATCTAGCATCTCTATTCGTCATCAGTGATACTCCTCACTGCGTAGTGTCACTAGCATTATTCCACAGAGAAAAGCTCTTAGAGAAAGGTTGAGTAAATTGGGCTGATGGAGCTCAAGTTTCCAGGCCTTAGTCTACATAACTCCATCCCTGTTCTTTTCTTGGTGCTCTGCTGTCCTCAGGTCTATGATTTATACTACATGTGACCAGTGTTCCCTGTAATACTTTCAGATTGAAAGCAGCCAACCATGTTTCATAAGCAAGTCTTTGGTGGCTGAGTATGCATGAGAGGAATTTAGTGTTGCAATTAAAATTATAACAAAGTTAATCAGACACATATTTAATGATATGTATAACAGCTATTGTGCTACACATCATTAGGCATAAATGGTAAGCCATTCATATGAATAAAAATAATTATTTTTACACTGCTGAAGTAAGCATGACTGTAATCAGACAGGATTTGAGATGGGAAGGAAAAATTGTTAGAAGAAAAGTAATTGTTCCATTTATTAATTTATTACTAATCTCTAAGCATTGTGCCAGGTATTTTATGTACACTGTCTCACTTAATCCTTCTACAGCTATTAATAACCTTCTCATAGATGGGGATTTTGAAGACATTAATAATCTCTTTTCCATAAATGGGGAAACTGAGGCTTGGAGAAATTAAGAAAAATTTCTGGAGTTGCCCATCTAGCATTGGTTGAAATGAAATACCAAGCTAAAAAGTATTGTTAAACTAAATGAGTAACAACACCAGTGTTCATTCAGCTTGAATTACTAGTTGTAATACGTACATGTGTGTTATGAACAGAATGCTTGTGTCCATGAAAATTCATAGAATATTAGCTCTAACCCACAATGTGATGATATTGGGCTCTTGTGGGGTGTTTTAGTCAGCTTTTGAGTTAAATATCCGACCAGCACAATTGTAGAGGAGGAAAGTTTATTTGAGGGCTCATGTTTCAGAGGACCGCTGTCCACAGAAGTCCAGCACCATGCTTCAAGGCTCCCAGTGAGGACAAACATCACAACAGAAGAGTGTGGCTGAGGGAAGAAACTCACAAGATCAGAAAGCAGAGAGAGACTCCACTTGCCAGATATAAATATATGCCCCAAAGCCACAACCCCCATGCCCCACCTCCTCCAGCTACACCCTACATGCCTTCAGTTACCATTCAATCCCATTCCCATGATAAATTCACTGATTGGATTAAGGGTCTCGTGATCCAATCATTTCTTCTCAAAATTTCTTGCATTGTCTGACAGGTAAGCTTTTGAGGAACACCTCACATCCAAACCATTATAGGAAGTCATTAGATTTAGATTTTAGATTAGGTTGGGAAAGTATGAACTTCATGATGGACTGATGCCATTATAAGGAGACACAAGATGGATTGTTCTCTTCCTCTTTGTCTCCCATTCATACATGCATGTACACACACACACACACACACACACACACGCACACAGTGAGAAGACAGCTGTCTACAAATCAGGAAGAGTGTCCTCACAATTTACCAAATCTCCTGACACCTTGATCTTTGACTTTCAATGTTCAAACCTGGAAGAAAAAAAAATATCTTTTGTTTAAGCCATTGAATCAATGGTATTTTGTTTTAGCAGACCAAGCTAAGTCAAGAGTTAACTTTTCAACCTCCTGTTTAAAAAACAGTGTAGGAACTTTTTTCAGGAGGCAAAAATATATGAAATAGATCAGTTACGACAGGCAACTTATGCTAAGGATCAAATAACAAAACAACCCAAAATTTGAGTGGCTTATTGTCATGAATTATCTTATACACTCTAAATGATACCATCTTGGCTACCTTGACAGAAAAGAGAGGACTATAAAACCTTAGATTGTTTTCCCTTTTCAATGCTAAATGCCAGAGAAAATGAGGTTTGGGTCAGCCAGGAGTCAATTTGGGATGGGAGCTCCAGAAACTCAGTGGATAAGGAAATTTTCTTATTAATTAAAATAGGTCCAGAAAGAGAAAGTACTGAAGAAAAAAAATCACCAGTTTTGATATTTTACTCTGAAATCTGACTTTAGAAATCATTCAAGTATTACTTAATTTGCCCATTATCTTTCCCATCTCCACTCTTTCTTTGCCACCATTGCCTGGAATCCTGAGACTTAACAGGTAAATGTGTTCAGATATTTTGGTAAGGTATAGTTCAACGCTTTGGGTGGACTCTTAGATACGAAGAGTGCTTATTTTTAAAGTATGCTATTAGCTTGGTGGTAGAGAATTCACACATATTTGTAGAAACTGTGCTTAGGGATATGCAATGTCCAATAACATGAATCAAATACAGTATGATAGAAATCTAATGGTCCAACAGGGCACAGGGGTTCATACCTGTAATCCCAGTGACTTGGTAGGCTGAGGAAGGAGGATTGCAAGTTCAAGGCCAGTCTTAGCAACTCAGCAAGACCCTAAGCAACTTAGAGAGACTGTCTTAAAATTTTAAAAAATTGATTAATTAATTAATTAAAAAGGCTGGAGATGTCACTCAATGGTAAAGCTTAATACCACCATCACCACCACCACCACCACAAAAAGCTAAATGGTCCATGGTCCATAGTAGGAATAAACACTAACCATTGGCCTAATTAGTTAGTATGTGCACTGATATGGAAAGCTATGTTTTAAGAAGTCATGGATTTATAAGAAATAAATTGGAGAAATTGAAGTTTTATTGAACTTAATACTAAGAAGAATAAGCAGCAGTAGCCACCTTCATGTCTGATCAGAAAGTTAGAAATACTATTGAGAACAAGGGTTTTGTACTTTCCACAATAGAGAAGAAGAGCTCTGAGCCGAAATCCAGAGACTTTAGGTTTCTTGGGTGAGGTGACATATCTTAATGTGTGGCAAGAAGAAGTAAGATCTATTTGGGGCAATCAAAAAACATAACTCAGTATTGGTTCCTCCTCAGGCTTAAGCTACATTAGTTTTGTCAGGTTTCAAAAGCTTCCTGAAAGAGGGAGGAAAAACTGCCATTCTGACTCTGGATGTCAGTTTTGTGTGAGAAAATAATGAGCATCGTTTTGTCTCATGAAGAGCCAGTTGACTCAGAATTCATGCCGCATCAAGGCAGCAAGGCTGAGGCAAGATGTTTTAAATGTTCCTAGAGGGCTGAATCAGGTGGATGGTTTTGGCCTCAGGTTCCTTTGTTCTTTTTATCCAGGGAGCATGATTTAAGACCCTAGTTAGAGATTGAGGCAGTATCACTAAGAGTCCCTGGGAATAGTTTCGTGGCATTTATTGAGGTTTTATAACTCTAGTGTTATAATTGGGAGCCTCTTCTGCTTGACCCTAGGTCCTGGACATCCATGAGCCCCTCTACTTTTACCTTACCCCTCTAAGCTTTTTTCTAAATGCACTCTTTTTCTTGCACCTCTTCCTTCAAATTCCCAACACAAAGCTCTTTCTAACAGTTATGTTTACATTCCTCTATGTCACCATTCTGACCCTGTAATGAAGTGTGACCATTGGAAATTTCTGACAACCAACCCAAAATATCAATTCTGCTAAGTCAGCTTTCCCTGCCCAAGTCCTTTCATGCTCAGAAGACCTGAAAACATGGTGGGAAGTCAGTCTGGGAGAAGTTGGATGCATTGTTCAGTCTAATCATGTGTAGGGAAAAATATGGAAAGAGAGAGATTCCTGAAGAGCATACGATTGATGAACAAAGAATAAGGCAAATGAAATGAGTCAGAGATCTGGACATGGGAGACATATTTCCATTGTCTACCATGTAGTGACTTGCTTAGCTTATGCAAGATGCTGGATATTTGAATTTTAATTTTATTATCAGCAAAATAAACATTTAAAAACCTACTTTTGAGAACTTTCAAAAGATTAAAATTATATAAAAGCAAGATGAAATCATCTGTGTATAAATTGTTACTATAATTGCTATTATTATAAAATATGTACCCTATTGTTAAACACATTAACAGAATAGAATATGGGGGGGACGCGGTTTGGAGGTCATCTCCAAAGTTTGATTTTGATACATACACAAGAAAAAGAAGGAAACTTTTTCCAAAAAAAATGCACAATAACAGATTATAGCACAAACACTTTGAAGTTCAGCTGTGGATATCCAGAATGGCATAAAACAAAACAAAATGCCAAAAGATATGAAAAGATTCCCTTTAAGTGGAAACATTTTGGAAACTTTTATTCTTTTAAATTACTGTGATTTTACTATAAGATTTGTTCCATAAGCTATCTAATCATTGCTCATTTCTAAATATTAGGATTTAGGTATGCCCAGCAAAATATACCATTCAACAAGTAACTAAATGAATATGTGACTGAAGGAAGTATAGTTATATATTATTATTTCATTTTTTTCTAAAGCATCTGTTTGAAAATTCATGTTGGCAAAAGCCTAGCAGGTTTTCAGATAATCGTTCTAACTAAAAATTTCTGTGGGTATAAAAGAGGAGATCAGTAAGATTATATAAATGTGCATGACTACACACACAAATGTATGTATATGTACTATAATATACATATAGGAATATATATTAATGCATATGGAATATCTAAAGCTAAAATAAATGTATATTAATAAAGGGTGGAAATTAGAACTCTCTCTCTCTCTTTCTCTCTCTCTCTCTCTCTCTCTCTCTCACACACACACACACACAGAACCCTATCATTTACTTCTTATATATCCTGACTCCAGATACTAAGGAGCATCAACAGAGGACCAGTAAATCCTTGACCAATTATTTCATTTTCTAGGGATAACATATTTTATAAATTTTCCACTATGCTGTTGGAATTATGACACTGGAAAACATTTATTTAAATAGATAATGAACATATACAACACTAGGAATAGAGAAATAAAGAGGGAAAAAGTCAAGCATGGAACAAAACATTTACAGTAACAAGTTGTACTTTTTATTTCTATTTTTTAAAACTGTTCATTCTAATTTGTTATATTTGACAGCATAATGCATTACAATTTATATTATACATATAGAAACAACTTTTTATATCTCTGGTTGTACACAAAGTAGTCACATAATTCCTATCTTCATACATGTACTTATGGTAATGAGGTCCATCTCATTCCACTATCTTTCCTATCCACATGCCCCCTCTTTCCCCTCCCTCCTCTTTGTTCTAACTAGAGTTTGTCTTATCCTCCCATGCTCCTCCACAACCCCATTATGAATCACCATCCTTATATCAGAGAAATCATTTGGCATATGTTTTTTGGGGGGAGGAGGGGGATTGGCTAACTTCACTTAGCATTATATTCTCCAATTCCATCCATTTACCCACAAATGACATGATTTTATTCTATTTTAATGCTGAATGGTATTCCATTGTGTATGTATTCCACATTTGCTTTATTCATTCATCAGCTGATGGGCTTCTAGGTTGGTTTTATAGTTTAGCTATTGGGAATTGTGCTGCTATGAACATTGATGTGGCTGTGTCCCAGTAGTATGCTGTTTTTAAGTCCTTTGGGTATAGACCGAGAAGTGGGATAGCTAGGTCAAATGGTGGTTCCATTCCCAGTTTTCCAAGGACTCCTCATACTGCTTTCCATATCGACTGCACCAATTTGCAGTCTCACTAGCAAAGTATGAGTGTGCCTTTTTCCCCACATCCTCTACAACACTTATTGTTTTTGTTTTCTTAATAGCACTCTGACTGGAGTGAGATGAAAGATTAGTTTTGATTTGCATTTCTCTAGAGATGTTGAACATTTTTTCATACATTTTTTGACTGATTGTATACCATCTTCTGAGAAGTGTCTGTTCAGTTCCCTGGCTCATTTATTGATTGGGTTACTTGTTTGTTTGTTTGTTGTGGTGTTAAGATTTTTGAGTTCTTTATATGTCCTAGAGATTAGTGCTCTATCTGATGTGCGTAAGGTAAAAATTTGCTCTTAAAATGTAGGCTCTCTATTCACCTCACTGATTGTTTCTTTTGCTGAGAAGAAGCATTTTAGTTTGAATCCCTCCCATTTATTGATTCTTGGTATTAATTTTTGCATTATAGGAGACTTATTAAGGAAGTTAGGGCCTAATCCCACATGATGGAGATTTGGGGTCTAATTTTTCTTTTAATAGATGCAATGTCTCTGGTTTAATTCCTAGGTCCTTGATTCACTTTGAGTTGAGTTTCATGTATAATGAGAGATAGGGGTTTAATTTCGTTTTGTTGCATATGGATTTCCAATTTTCCCAGCACCTTTTATTGAAGAGGCTATCATTTCGCCAATGTATGTTTTGGGTACCTTTGTCTAATATAAGATAACTGTAGTTATGTTTGTTTTTCTCTCTGTCCTCTATTCTGTACCATTGGTCTAAAAGTCTATGTTGGTGCCAATACCATACTCTTTTCGATACTATTGCTCTGTAGTATAGTTTAAGCTCTGGTATAGTGATGTGACCTGCTTCACTTTTCTTGCTAAAGATTGCTTTAGTTATTCAGGGCCTCTTATTTTTCCAGATGAATTTCATGACTTCGTTTTGTATTTCTATTAGGAATGTCATTGGGATTTTGATTGGAATTGCATTAAATGTGTATAGTGCTTTTGGTAGTATGGTCATTTTGACAATATTAATTCTGCCTATCCAAGAACAAGGGATATCTCTCCATCTTATAAGGTCTTCTTTAATTTCTTTCTTTGGTGTTCTTTTTAATTTTTGTTGTAGAACACTTCCACCTCTTTTATTAAGTTGATTCCCAAGCATTTTTCTTTTTTTTTTTTGAGGCTATTTTAAATGGGGTAGTTTTTCTTGTTTCCCTTTCAGAGGATTTGTCACTGATGAACAGAAATGCCTTTGATTTATGGATATTGATTTTATATTCTGCTACTTTACTGAATTCACTTACTAGTTCTAGAAGTTTTCTAGGCGAATTTTTTGGATCTTCTAGGTAAGATTCATATTGTCAGCAAATAGTGCTAATTTGAGTTCTGCTTTTCCTATGGGTATCTCTTTAATTTCTTTCATCTGTCTAAATGCTCTGGCTAGTGATTCAAGAACTATGTTAAATAGAAGTGGTGAAACAGGGCCTCCCTGTCTTGTTCGAGTTTTTAGAGGGAATGCCTTCAATTTTTCTCCATTTAGAATGATGTTGGCCTGGGGCTTAGCATAGATAGCTTTTACAATGTTGAGATAAGTTCCTGATATCCCTAGTTTTTCTAGTGTTTTAAACATGAATGGGTGCTGTATTTTGTCAAATGCTTTTTCTGCATCTATTGAGATGATCATATGGTTCTTATCTTTAAGTCTATTGATGTGATTAATTACATTTATTGATTTCCATATGTTGAACTAACCTTGCATCCCTGGGATGAACCCCACTTGATCGTGGTACACTATCCTTTTGATATGTTTTTGTATTTGATTTGCCAAAATTTTATTGAGAATTTTTGCATCTATGTTCATTAGAGATATTGGTCTGAAGTTTTCTTTCCTTGATGTGTCTTTTCCTGGTTTTGAAATCAGGGTGATACCAGCCTCATAAAATGAGTTTGGAAGTGCTTCCTCTTTTTCTATTTTACAAAATAATTTGAAGAGTATTGGTATTGGTTCTTCTTTAAAGGTCTTGTAGAACTCAGCTGTGTATCCATCCAGTCCTGGAATTTTCTTGTTTGGTAAGCTTCTAATGACATCTTCTATTTTGTTGCCTGAAATTGATCTATTTAAATTCTGTGTATCATCATGATTCAATTTGGGCAAATCGTATGACTCTAGAAATTTGTTAATGTCTTCAATATTTTCTACTTTATTAGAGTACAAGTTTTCAAAATAATTTCTAATTATCATCTGCATTTCTGAAGTGCTTTTTGTGATATTTCCTTTTTCATCATGTATGTTAGTAATTTGAGTTTTCTCTCTCTTTCTCTTCATTAGCACGGCTAAGAGTTTGTCAATTTTATTTACTTTTCAATGAACCAACTTTTCATTTGGTCAATTTTTCAATTGTTTCTTTGTATTAATTTCATTGATTTCAGCTCTGATTTTAATTATTTCCTGTCTTCTACTGCTTTTGGTGGTGGTTTGTTTTTCTTTTTCTAGGGCTTTGAGATGTAATGTTAGGTCATTTAATTGTTGACTTTTTCTTCTTGTAAGGAATGAACTCCATGCAATAACTTTCCTCTTAGTACAGCCTTCATAGTGTCCCAGAGATTTTGATATGTTGTATCAGTGTTTTCATTTACCTCTAAGAATTTTTTATGCTCCTCCTTGATGTCTTTTACAACCATTGTTCATTCAGTAGCATATTATTTAGTCTCCAGGTATTGGAGTACCTTTTATTTTTTATTTTGTCATTGACTTCTAATTTTATTCCATTATCATCTGATAGAATATAGGTCGCTACTTTTATATATTTGCTAAGAGTTGCTTTGTGGCATAATAAATGGTCTATTTTAGAGAAGGATCCATGTGTTGCTGAGAAAAAGGTGTATTCACTTGTTGAAAGATAAAATATTCTATACATGTCAGTTGAGTCAAAGTTATTGATTGTATTATTGAGTTCTACAGTTTGTTCAGCTTTTGTTTGGAGGATCTATTCAGTGGTGAAAGAGGTGTGTTAAAATCACCCAGAATTATTGTGTTGTGGTCTATTTGACTCTTGAACTTGAGAAGAGTTTGTTTGATGAACATAGATGCTTCACTTTGGGGGGCATATATATTTATAACTGTTATAGCTTGTTGGTGTATGATTCCCTTGAGCAGTATGAAATGACCTTTTTCCCTTTTGATTAACTTTGGTTTGAAGTCTACTTTATTTGATATGAGGCTGGGAACCCTGTTTGCTTACTCAGTTCAACTGAGTGGTATTATTTTTCTCAACCTTTTACCTTCAGTCTGTGGCTGCCTTTTCCTATGAGATGAGTCTGTTGGAGGCAGCAAATTGTTGAGTCTTTTTTTTTTTTTTTTTGATCCAATCTGCTAGACTATGTATTTTGATTGGTGCATTTAGGCCGTTAACATTCAGGGTTATTATTGAGACATGATTTGTATTCCCAGCCATTTTTGTTTGTTTGGGGTATTTAACGTGACTTTGTTTCTCCTTTGATTAGTTTTTCCTTTAGTGTAATACCTCCCTCTGCTGATTTTAATCACTGTTTTTAATTTCCTCTTCATGGAATATTTTACCGAGGATGTTCCTTAGTACAGGCTTTCTAGTTGTAAATTCTTTTAACATGTTTATATGGAAGGTTTTTTTTTTTTTTCATCATCAAATCTAAAGCTTAATTTTGCTGGATGTAAAATTCTTGGTTGACATCCATTTTCTTTCAGAGGTTGGTATATGTTGTTCCAGGATCTCACAGCTTTGAGGGTTTGGGTTGAAAAATCCGCTGAGATACAAATTGGTCTCCCCCTATATGTGATCTGATTCCTCTCTCTTGTGGCTTTTAAGATTCCTTATTCCATATGCTAGGCATTTTTATTAGAATGTGTCTTGGTGTATATCTGTTGTAATTTTGTACATTTGGTATCTTGCAAGCCTCTTGTATTTGATTTTCCAATTCATTCTTCATGCTTTAGAAACTTTCTAATATGATCTCATTGAAGCATTCCTTTGCTTTAAAACTCTGTGCCTTCTTCTATCTTAATAACTCTTAGATTTGATCTTTTGATGCTATCCCATAGTTCTTGGAATGTTCTGTTCATGGCTTCTTACTATCTTCCCTGTGTGGTCAACTTTATTTTCCAGATTGTATACTTTGTCTTCATTATCTGACATTCTGTCTTCCAAGTGATCTTGTCTGTTGGTGATGCTGTCTATAATTTTTTATTTGGTTAATTGTTTCCTTCATTTCAAGGATTTCTGATTTTTGTTCAGAGTCTGTATCTCTTTCTTGAAGTAATCTTTTGCTACCTGTATTTGCTCTTTTATCTATTTGTTGGAATGATCAGTTTTTGCCTGTATTTGCTCATTTAGGTCATTCTTTAATTCACAGATCATTTTAATTATACATATTCTGAACCCCTTCTTTGACATTTCATCAACTTCACTGCCCATGGGTTCTTATAGTATCCTGGTTTGTTTGGGGCACTTTCCTCCCTTGTTTTTTCATGGTATCTATGTGTTTTCTTTTCTTGTAATGTGGAGCTGAGGTATTATAGTTTCTACTGTATAATCTTGTAGTATCCATGCAGATTATCGGTACCTCACCTTGATGTTGGGCTTCCAGACCCTGCTGGTGTCCCACAGTGGATGCTACTGTAACTAAAGGTGGTGGCAACAATAGTGGAGGTAACTTGAGATAGCAGTGGAGGGTACCCCAAGATGGATGCAACATCTTTCATACAGAGGCTGAAAGCATGGACCTTACACTAGCTTTGGGGTGCCTGCTCCTAGATGCAGCTGCTTCTAGGCCTTGTCTGTTGTTGCAAGGTAGCAGCTTGCAAGGTAGTGGGGAAGGCTATAGCGATGGCTGCAATGTCCCAAAATGGAAGTAGGTTAGGCCTGGGCTCCCTGGTAGGAGGTGCAGACCCAGACCTATGCTGGGCCTGGGTTCCTCTGCAGATTCGTGGAGGCAGTCCTGGCCTGGGCCTGAGCTCTGGAGGGTGTCTGCTGGTCAGACAGTAGGTGGTCCTGGCCTTGGGCCTGAGCTCCAGCGAGGGTCTGCCAGTCGGCAGGGATGGACCCAGGACTACTCTGAATTGTTCTTTTTAAAATTTTGATTTGTATTTATTTTTATTTTTTATTTGTTCTTATTAGTTATACATGATAGTAGAATGTATTTTGACATATTATACATATATGGAGTATAACTTCTCGTTCTTCTGGTTGTACATGATGTAGAATTGCATTGGTCATGTAATCATATATGCACATAGGATAGTAATGTCCAATTCATTCTACTGTTTTTTCTTTTCCCGTTCCCTCTTCCTTCCCTTCAATCCTTTGTCTAATCTGAAGTATTTCTATTCTTCCCTACTGCACTCCCTTACTGTGAGTTAGCATCTGCATATCATCAAAAACATTCAGCTTTAGGTATTTTGAGTTTAGCTTATTTCACTTAGCATAATATGCTCCAGTTCCATCCATTTACCAGGAAATTCCATGATTCTAGTCTAAATGAAATGAGGACCTCCTTTCTAAGGTATCTGCTTTTAATAAATACTCGTAATAAAGACTCGTAATAAATATCCAGTAATCTCCCAGCTGTTCCCTCATTCATTAAACCAATATATATTGAGGAACTACTTTTGTGTTGGTTTCAATTTGTAAAGGTAATTTTTTTTCTTCAAATTACATTTTTTTTTCTTCAATTACTGCACAACCCTTCTTTGAAATTTCAGTCCTATCACACTCTGGGACAAAAACAAAACAAAACAACAACAACAAAAAAAAAACCCTCTCATTTCTGGGTACTAATAAATCCATTCTTCAACTGAAAGTGGTTGCTTTGTGCTTCTCATTTTCTTCAGCTCTACCTCAATGCTCCTGTCAAGAACATCTGTCATCTCCTTGATTTGTTCCAAGCTTTGCCTTTATCAAATGTCATCCACTGTTACACCAAGTAGGACTTTCCAGAATAATGCAACCAAGACCAATTTCCTTTTAAAATTGTAATTATTCCTCAAACATTTTCTCCTTGTATTTCTTACTAGATCTTAATCATCTCTAAGTTACAGTTACATCTTAGGCTTCTACTACTCAGTATAGTAGCCATCAGAGTGCTTTGCATATCGTAGTTCATATTTAATAAGTGGTTGGTTTAAAATTTAGATTGAATCTCCACATTCATAAAATATATTTTTGTGACTTGGATAACTATTGAAATACCCTTCGGTTAAAAGAAAACAGAAGGTCAATATTGAGGTATAGAACTGCTTGACCATTCTCATAACCATCTTCTTTTCAAGAATTTCAAAATGGGATTGAAGCTTTGGCGATGAAACCATCTGAATAATTTTACTGTTGCGTAATTTTAACTTTGCCAGAAACCAATTTCCAATTTCTAGAATTAACACATTATTAATAACACCAAGGCTATAGCTACAAAATTGCACTTTTTCCCTCTGCCCTTCTTGGCGATATTATTTGAGCTATGAGAAAATCAGCAAAGAAGTTCTTAGTGTTATGTTTTTCCATTTGCTGTGGGAAGAACTGGCACCTAAGGCTATGTCTACATTATTTATAACACTTTGATAGATTAAATCTTAACTGTACCATAGAGCTTTTAAAGACATGTCTGTAAACGTTTAAGGATTACACAGGTGTTCATCCTGACTGCAAACAAAGACTCCTTTTTGTGGTTGGAAAACAAAATTAAAATGTAGCAGTGTCCTGCAATCCATGGTTTCTGCTTAAAACAGTCCTTGACTGGACATGTCAGATCAATTTGTTACTCTTGACACATTTTTGGAGTTTAACAAAGTAGCCTCCATCGAGGGAAACATTTTTCTGATCCTGTACTTCTAAAATTAATCTCTCTGATGGTAACCTTTCATAAAGAAACGGTACAGTTAGTGTTCTACCAATGTGACAATATCCTAGAGGACTTTACCCTGAAAGATCCTCATGCTGGAAAGTATTCTTAAAGCTATTTCATTCTTCTCTGCACTATTACCAAGTCTGTGATGCAATTTTGATATGTTACCAAAAGACAAGAGCTTTATTTTTGGAAGCTATTGTTCACAGGACCCCTGAGAATTTCATTTTTAAAAAAAAATAACAGTAGGATCTGATTCTAGTTTCTGAAATGCAGGACTTGTTACAGTTCTTTTTCAAGAAGGTGGTAATTTCATGAGTTTGCACTGGAATAATTATAATCACCTTTGACTCAGTGAAAGATAATATATACTCAGCTATCTGAGGTCCACATCAGTGCATATCATTTATTTATCCAACATTACTGGAACTTTAAGATAATTCATTGAAATATTTAACAAAGAAAGAGGAAAATTATGATGATAATTATAAAATGTGAGGATTGTAATCATGTTTTTCTCAATAACATAATTGAATTCTAATTTTTATGCAGACCATATGTCACAGTTTCTAAGCACAAACCTAGTTATTTATTGAAGTCAACTTCATTCTTCTTTGTCCTTTCTCTATTAACCCCTACTCTCCTTTTTCTTTCTTTCTTTTTTTTTTTTTTAGATATTTCTATACAAATTTCCTCCCCTGGAGCAGAAAGAAATAAGATCCCTCTTGTAAATGCTGAACTTGAAAGAGACACACCTATATGAAAAGAATGTTTTGAATTATCTGTTAGGCTTGGGTGGTATTAGACAATTCACATTTCTTTATTACAAAAGCATCATACTTAAGCTTTATAAATCATATAACCAGAACCCAACAGATATTCTTTTTCTATAACATTGCTGATCATAAGACTATCAACTCTGTAGTAATGAGAATAGTCAAGGTTTAACTAGAGACCTCATAATTCCCCACTGTGATTTTAAAATTAATACCCTGTTTAGACTCCAGACATATTGTCCATTCTACCTTATCAGGAGACTTCAAAACACTGATCTCATTAGTTTTCTTCTCTTTTCTTTTTCCATGTATGTACTTTTAAACATATAAATAGTAAATATTAAGTTGTTGAAAAACCTAGCTATGTTGTCAAATAAAGTCACTCACTACATGTGTATGTCTATATTTAAATTAATTACATTTTTTAATAAAAATTTAGTTATTCAATTGCACCAGCCATATATCAAATATCCAGGAGCTACAAATGGCCAATAGTTATTCTAGTGGATGGCTCAGATATAGAAAATGTCTGCTTTTACAGAAAGTGGAAATTAAATGATATATTTCTAAACTTACATTTGTCAAAGAATAAATTATACTGATTATTAAAAACCTTTAAAACACATGAAAACTAAGCATCACATACGACATGTTATGCTTGTGTATGCAGTTAAGGAGAAATGTATGATCTTCAATGAAAGTAGCACAAAGGAATAGAAATAAATTCAGAAAAATAGCAAATCAAGAAAGAAGAAATAAAATAATAATAGAATAATAAAAGAAGGACAGAAATAATCAATCAGAAGTTACCCAACACAAAATAAATCTGTGATAGAGAAAAACCAAGAAGATTAGTTCTTTCAATATATTATCAAACCTGATAAAACTGGTATAAGTAATAAAACAAGTGGAATAGCACAAATTAAAAATCATGAATAAAAGAATGAGCATCTAGAGGTCTTACAGATATGTTTCAAAAACAGGTTATTATGATTAAATTTATGCAACAAATTAACAATTGCAATGACTTGTAAAATTTACTTCATAACACAGTTTACCAAAATTGACAGGAAGAGAAATTATAAATCTGAATATTCTTGTGTCTAGCAAATAAATTGAGTTAAATATTGAAAACTTGAAAATTACAACCCTACCTCAAATAGTTTCAACAGTGAATTATTTCAAATTTAAACAAACAACAACAATGAGATAGATAGATAGATAGATTACTTCAATACTTATAATAAAAATAAAGAGAACCCCTAAGTTTTTATAAAATCAAAACTTATAAGGAAGGACTGTGGAATTAAGAAAAACACATTATAAAATAATTTTGATACCAAAATTTGGCAGGGTCAAAAAATAAATATAAGAATATATATAAATACATGAAAAAATATTGAACTAGCAATCAGTGAAATGTGAATCAAATCTACACCAAGATTTCATCTTACTTCAGTCAAAATGACAATTATCAAGAGTACAAATAATAATAAATGCTGGCAGAGATATGGGGAAAAGGTACACACATGTATTGTTGATGGGACTGCAAATTAATACAACCACTCTGGAAAGCATGGAGATTCCTCAAAAAAACTAAGAATGGAACCACTATATGACCCAGCCATCCCACTCCTTGGTATTTATCCAAAAGAACTAAAATCGTCATACTACAGTGATAGAGTCACATCACTGTTTATAGTGGCACAATTCCTAGGAGCCAAATTATGGACTCAGCCCAGAGACCCATCAATAAATGAATGAATTAATAAAATGTGGTATACATACAGAATAGTCTTACTGAATCATGAAGAAGAATGAAATTATGGCATTTTCTGATAAATACATAAAAGTGAAAAACATTATGCTAAGTGAGATGAGCCAGACTCAAAAAATCAATGATTGACTGTTTTCTCTCATATGTGGAAGCTAGAGCAAAACTAAGTGGGAAAAGAGGGGACCGGATATCATAAATATATAGCAAAGATCAGCAGAGTAGAAGAAAGAAAGGAAGGAAGAAAGACAGAAAAGGGGAAGAAATGTGGAATTAACTTAAGAAAATCATACTATGCATATATAAATATACCAGAGTGAATTCCACCTTTATGTATATATATAAAGTACCAATCAAAAATAAATAAATAAACAAGTGAAAGGAAGATCAGAAGAAGTAGGAAAATAGGAAGGTTCCACGGACTGAAATGGAGTAAATCAAATATCATACCTGTATGATTTTGTCAGAATGAACCCAACTACTATATATAATGATAATGCTCTAATAAAAAAAGAGAAGAAAAATAAAAGGCCAATCTTTCTCATGAATATAAATACAAAATATTTAATAAAATATTAGCAAATGTAATCCAGTTGTATATTTAAATAAAAAATTCATCATTTCCAGTTAGTTTAATATACTAAACCTAGGTTAGCTTAACAATTGAAAATCAATCAATGTAAATCAACATATTACCCATGAAATCTCAGGTTTTTAACTCTTGAATATTTCAGTGAAACTGACACTGCTGCATTAAAACACATTGGAAATCATAATCTAGAGCTTATATATATATATATATATGTATATCAATTAATATTATATCTTCTTATTATGTAATTATGTCTTATATATAACATTATATATTATATGCCACATTTAAGTTTGTTTGTTTTCCTTTAGGTACCAGGGATTGAACTTGGAGGCACTCAACCACTGAGCCACATCCTCAGCCCTATTTTTGTATTTTATTTAGGGACAGGGCCTCACTGAGTTGCTTAGCACCTCTTTTTGCTGAGGCTGGCTTTGAACTCCCAGTCCTCCTGCCTCAGCCTCCTGAACCACTGGAATCATAGGCGTGGACCACCACACCCAGCACATTTAAGTTTTTATAGGTGTTCCGCATTTGGAACAAAATGGGCTTAGTGAAATAAAGAGTGAAAAATCATAGTGCTATTGAATGCGTTTAGAAAGTTTAACTCTCATTCATGATTTTAAAAAATGCTATGCAACATTTCTTGACTCTTCTGAGAGTGTGGTGAGGCAAGGAAGAAGATACAGACTAATGGGAAGGAAATGAAAATGGTATTCTTTGAGAGCAACTGGACTCCCACATAACTGGGGTAAATCCCTTTGGAAGGAACTACCATGCTGAGAGTCTGGTGCTGTGCAAAGCAACAACTCCACTCCTAGACAGACCTGAAAGGAACAGTGTGCATGGATTCTCCACATGACACAGGAATGTTTACAGAACATGATTTTTATAACAAAGCCTGAAATTTTACCCAATTGCTCCTGACCATTCACACCAATGAAATATATATAGCACATCAATAAATTCCAACATAACGATAAGAAGAAACAAATGCAGTAAAAAACAGTTGACAGTATTGTTCAATGACAGTATTACATCAATTAATGAACAGTATTATATCAAATTAAAATGTTAGATATTTTCTAATTTTGATCATTATAACATTGTTATATGAAAGGATACCCATTTTTTTAAGAAATACACACTGAAATATTTGTCCCCAACATACCATTAGAAAAACTTTGTGCATGCATATATATGTATGAGACAATGATAAAGCAAAAGGAGGAAAATACGTTCAATTTCAAAATATGGATGAAGGACACAGTAGGTGTGCCTCAGATTTTTCTCTCAATGCTCCTATCAGCTGGCAATTATATAAGATTTAAAGCTAAAAAAATTAAAATAAAACAGATTGAGGAGTGTAGAATGTTATTATTCTACAGATATCTGTGGATGGGGAAACTAGATTTTACAGAAGTCTTAAAGGGCCAGAAAAAATTAATCATTCAGGAATACCATTATAATCATGGTCAAAGGGCCAACTCATGTTAACCAAGCTAAGAAACTGCATCAAGTAAAAGGCCAGTGTGCCAATTTAACAGCTGCAACAAAATTAGACTACTAGATGGGATGTTAGACTTGTGTGTGCATAGATGGCAAAAATAGATGGAAAAATCACTTCTATGAGGACTGCTTTAGAGCAGGGATGCACAGCTTGCCAAGCTGATTGAATATATCAGATGCTTAATGTTCAGGTATTAAAAGTCTAATATATTTTTTCCACAAACATTCTTCTTACCAAAAAGACATTTTAATTTTTTTGCCTGAGATAATTATAAAAATTATGTTTGATTTTGCAAATTAACTTCAGTGTCAGGTGGGACTTGCTCAGGTCCAGCTTTCAGAGTGTACATATTTGAGGCTTCTGTTCCAGCCCAGAAAATCAGAACTCATTTCCATGATTGCTAAGAATGCCCTTTTATTGCTTTACACAGTAGAAGAAACAAAGTCAAATGCGAAAGCTTACAATGATGAGCTTTTTGGCAAGACGTTTTCACTGAATATAGAAGGCTGGTTGACTTCTTTTCCATTCACACTTTAAAATTTTAATTCATCATCTGTGTTTTTCAATGCTATGATAAAACGTTTTCATTTGTTAAGTGTTTAATTTTGAAGTGTTTGTGGCCAGTATGTTGAAAAGAAATTGAGTTTTAAAACCAGACCTGTATCCTGTGACTTTCAATTACTACTTTGCATAGCTTCTTGATAGGGTAGCCAGGATCGCCTTTGTATATAATTATGCTGTCTGAAATGAAGACACTTCTTCCTTTTTGCTCTCTCTATTCATTCTGTCCATCTACCCTTTTGTCTCTCCTTCTTCTCTCTTCCATTCCTCTTGCACTACTCAGCTCAGGAATTGACAAATTGTTTTTAAAGGGCCAGATGGGAAATATTTTAAGCAAACAAATTATATATTCTCTGTTGCAGGTATTTAGACATCCAACTTTATTGCTGCAAGACAAGAAGAACCGTAAGCAATACTTCAACTGGTATAATTGTGTTTCAATAAAAATTTATAAAAAAAATTCATAAAAAACAGGTGGTTGACTTACAAGCTGAATTTTGCTGACCCCTATCCTAGGATCTTGTTTTTTCTCTTTTATACCATTAATATGTTAAATGGCATTAATAAATCCTCTATGGTTTTTCATTACTGGAGTTAATCCCAAATGGTCATGATTTATTATCTTTTTGATATATTGTTATATTTGAATTCCTAATATTTAGTTAAATTTTTTTGTGTTTTTAATCTTGGTTCATATGGATAGCAGGCTCTGATTTTCTTCTCTTGCTATGTCTTTGCCTGGTTTTGGTATCAGGTTGATGAAACCCTTATAAAACCAGCTGAGAATTTCCACTTCTCTCTTTGGAAAAATTAATGTGTAGAATTGGTATTATTTCTTCCTTAAGCCTTTGATGGAATTCATCAGTGATTCCATCTCAGACTGAAATTTTCTTTGTGAAAACATTTTAAACTACAAATTAAATTTCATTATTGGACATAAAACTATTCATGCTTAAATGTTTTCTTTTTCTTTGCGTCAGTATTGTATCTTTTGCTTTTTTGCTACTTTTGCCATTTTAAACACTTTAATCAATTATATAAAACAATTTTTATTAAATTTTATTTGTTTATTAAAAGTAATTTTAAATTTATCTTAAATTTTTGGTTTCTTTTAAAATTTTTACTATTTTGGGCCATTTTTTACTTATTTTTTTTCTTTAGCCAATTAGCCTTTTAAGAAGTCTGTTTCACTTTGTCTCAGTAATTTGTACATTTTACTTATGGATCCCCCTGACATATTCTTTTAATTAATTAATTTATGTATTTATTATTTCTTACATACATCACAATAGAGGAGTGCATTACATTCATAATTTTTTTGCATTGCAATTCTTAATACACCTTTATACCACAATTTATCAAATCTATGTTTGTATGTAAGGTATGTTGTGACATATTTTTAAGTGAAAATTGTTCCACCTCTCTGGTGCACTACAATAGGCCTAGGAGTGCCCAGCCACGTCTCTCCACCCTGCACGATGGTAACCCTGGCTCTGTGTGAGCCCCGGATATTGGTCCACTTAACAGCGTCTTGATGGTTGTTCCTGGTGTGATCTCGTGAGATTTCAGCCTGCACATGCACATGTTATTATTGTGGAACATTGAAGTCCACCTGTATGTGTATTTCAGGAACTCTTTTCTAATTTCTTGCTCTTTGGTCCCCTGTCTCACAAATTCAGTCTGCATTGACACAACTCACATCATGCAAATTAGGCCCTCCTTCTCCTGAACTCCCCCATTGTATGTTTCAGAAAGTGACTCCATGCAGAAAGCCAGCAGTTATCACAGAGCTCACCTTGATCCTCCCCTTTCTCTTGGAGTTCACTGTGGTGTCATCTGTTGTCTAACATCTGAAATCAGTTGGCTTGTTTTACATTCCCTGTTCTCCTGATCTTCAGTGATAAGACAAAACCAATACCGTAATTCCGTCATGGCAGAAGTATAAAAGCTCTACAAATCTCAATGCCTCTAAGGTTAATTATGCATAAACAGGATCTTTCCAATTTGGGGGATATTATACAAATTTTCTCAATTACTCAACCCTGCCTAGAAATCACAAGTTATGTGGTTAAGCATTCTCAATATTTAAGACTTTTTCCTGCGCTAGAACAGCTGATGTTCTTGGTTTTCCTAGCTGACTTTTTCCTGATGGTATCTTTCAAACCTACTCATTTCCTTTTCCACTCCCACCTTAAATATACTCATCTTGGACAACTTTCAAGTCTCCTCACTGTTGTTCTTGACTCACTTCCCTTTCTTTTCACCCATATCATAAATAATATCAAAATTACAATTCTTCAAATATCACTTCTATCATGTCATGGGCTTATTTATTCTGATCAATAATCTGGAGTGCCTTTCTAGCCTACTAGTTCAAATATCACCAGCATCAAATGTTAAGTAGGACTAGTAGCTATTTTCTTAGTCATTCATTCACCTATATTTCTAGTACATCAGGTACTTGGTTATGTACAACAGATTCAAAAAAAACCACTATCTTCCCGGAGTCCCAAACAAAAATTTTGAAAAAAAATTGTGAAAGTGAAAAAAATATAAATATTAGGAGAAAATTTTATCACTGTGAATTTCACCACTAGGTATTCAGTGACAGTTCCATAGCATTAATACCTATGTTTCATCTTAAAATGGGGAAAGGATATTTCAGGCAGAGAAAATGTCATGAGAACAGGGACACAGAAGACACAGGAGAATGACATCAGTGAGAACTACAGTGTATAGGTTGCATGGAAATAAAATAAAAGGCAAAAGGTAATAAGAAATCTGACCAGAGAGTAGGCAGAGGCAAGATCAAGGAAACAATTGGTTACAGCATTCCAGACCTTTGATTTTAAGAAGCTACTTACTGAAAGCTTTTTATTCAAGGAATGTCATGTTCGGAGTTTGGGTTCAGAAAGCCTCACCCTGGATAGATTGTTAAACATAAATTTTAGTGGAGCAGGAATTAAAGAAGGAAATTTAAATGAAACTTTAGGAAACTGATGAAAATTTGAACTGTGCTAATGAAGATAGGAGAGAATGATAGTGAACTTCATATTATGTGGAAACCTACAGAGCCAGGGTGAAAGTGTAACTGAAGTATCCAGGGTGACTCATTTTGCAAAATTTGGTGGCAACTGAGTGGATAGTTTTGTCATCCATGTGAGACAGAGAATATAAAAAGAAGTATAAATTGAAGAGTGGTTTAAAAAGTTACTAGTTTAGGTGGGTACCTCTGGAACCTGAGGTACCCATGGACACTCAGTTGAAAAGTTTACAAGTCTCATCGAACATGCATATTGAATATAGCATCCATAGTAAGCACCTGAAGCTATGAGAAGTAGCTACCAAGAGACAGCATGAGGAGAGAAAGAGTGTCCATATTTAGAGCTGAGCAATAGGCATAGAAGCAGTGTTTCAATTGAAATAAAAATAACTTGGCTACAAAACATTACTCATAGTTTTACTCTATATTCTCCTGAGGTAAGGAATATAAAACATGCACTTAATTAATTAAAGAGACACTAAGCTGGCTTTATCCCATGTGGTAGGTAGCTGATCCACTGATGACCTTGCAAATTCAGGATACTGAGGTGCACTTCTTAATGTTTTAATTTTCCAGGTGGTATACCCTTTTCTCTTCCCAAAAATTGCATGTTCCTTGTCTCATCCTCTTAGTGGTCTCTTTAAAGCAGCCTCTGATTTACATAGAGTGAAGAACAACCTGCACTCCTTCCCCTTGAGAGAGGTTGTAACTCAAAGCACATTAAAAAATCTCCCAAAATTTTTTTTCTCAATTTCCCCACTACTGACTTTCTAAAAAAGTTCCTTTAACATGGATAAAAACTGTAAGAGTCATCTAATTGATCTTTGCCCTCCCTTAGAAATGATTCTGCATTTCTTTGGTTTTGTTATCTATTGCCTCTTGGTGTCTCTGTCAAACTTTCTACTATAACTCAAAGTACATATCTGTCTCTTTCAAAGAGTATAAGCTCCTAAATGAAAGGGATTCTAAAAAATTTTTATGTCTAGCCTTTAGTGCAAAACAAGGCTGTAGGAAATAATAGTGCAAGAAAGGTCTAGTAAAATGACATTCAAGAATGACATCTTGCAACCTACTTTTTGGAATTCAAAGTAAGCATGAAAGTGTATTTAATTACTTAGACAAAGTGCCTCTCAAATTCAGAGAATGAAAAAATTATATTACTATAGCTATGTCTTTTAATTCAGTGATTTAAAGCTGATAGATACCCACTGATAATCTCCTTTTATAGAGATTTATGAATGGACATTACAGAAAGAAATTTGGGCTGAGTTGAAAAGGAGACTATGATAATTATTTTAAAATAAAGACAATTCATTGATCTTCAAGGCATAATTCCAGATCTCACTTTTCAAAATAGGTTTCCTACTACAGAAGGAGATTTTAGTAGGTTGTTAAAAAGTAAATTATTTCTTTCGAATAAAACTTTATGTCTAAATTTTTGTATATATTTAGATGAACACGGCATTATTGGCCTGTAGCTTGGGAAATAATCAACGTTATTTGATGAATAAGTGAACAAATGTTAGTCTTGAATTCATTTTCCTTCCAAATTTCTTTACTACCTTGCACAAGAATGCAACCTACTTTTAAAACTAAGATTTGAAATAACAATGTCTTATTTAAGAGACCAGCATAGTTCATTTTTCATTCTGATGGATATCTCATTTATTAGGCACAGAATTCTCTGTGCTCTAGTGCCAAGAATTACTAAGCAACAGAACATATGTAGGCGGATGTGATGTTTGCATATTCACACAATATGACATTTACACCAAGATCAGAAGTATATTATTGCTGAAAGAGAGGAACAGTAACAGAAAGAGAGGTAGCAATATTCTTTTATTTTATAAGGTACCATTCACAAAAGTATCTCCATGATCTTAACAAATAACCCTCTGCTACAGAAAACAAGCAAATCCAGAGTGACATTCACACCTCCCCACGTTTCGTTCTTCCTAAATGCCAGGAAGGAAAACATACTGCTTGAAGCATTTTTATGCCTTCTATAGCATAACACCTAGTATGGCATGAACACAGGAAATGCCTATCAGCCTGAGTTGAATACTAACTGTTTTACAGCATAGAAATTAGGAAGGATTCTGGAGTGTTCTACTAAAGATATTTCCCTGGGGACCCTAAAACTTGGCAACTGTTTCTGATAGGCAGCTACTTCTGTTCCCATACTGTCTCTATGCTGAATACAATAAGCAAGTATAAGGACAAGGATGGATATCTGAGTAAATATGACAATTTACACACACACACACACACACACACACACACACACACACTGTTCCTAATGCCAGATAGCAGATGAGCCAGCCCTGGTCAAACTGATGTGTCAAGGTGCAGTTTAAGAAAGTGATACCAACACAATGTCGCTTTGCAGCAAATTTCTGCCATGACTGTTTAAGTTGTTTGTTGAGTTGTAGTTCATAGACAAATGAGAAATGTTTTCAGAGGAAAATCTCTTGGAACACCTCTCAGAGCAAGATGGGCCATTCTGTAAGCATATCAATTATGATTTAATGAAACATGTTTTGTGTACGTGAACTGCATTTAACAATATCTTTAAGAAATAGTATCTTTAAGATATCAAATATCCTTTCCTATTCTTGCCTAAATATTCTTAGCTGACACCTTTCATGGTTTTATGGATGCCATTAGATTTCTTGATAGAAGTACTTCTGGTAATATTCTTTCATAATAAATATATTCACTGAACTTATTTAATAACAGAGTAAAAGATTCTCAAAGAACTGGATTTTTTTCATTCCTTTCAAGTGCATATAGTCTACAGGGACCTTCATAATTTTCTTAAAGACTCAACTATATCACCTAGTATCTTAGGGGAAATCTCCCTAATCATAACTTTCAGAGTAATTGCATGAATATTATTATTATTATTATTATTATTATTATTATTATTATTATTAATTTAGGGTATAAAGGATTAAACTCAGTAGTGCTTTATCACTGAGCTATATACCCAGACCTTTTTATTTTTATTTTTTAATTTTGAGACAGGATCCCCCTAAATTTCTGGGACTGGTCTTGAACTTGTAATCTCCCTGCCTCAGCCTCCCAAATCACTGGGATTGCAGACACGTGCTAACATACACAATTTGTACCAAATTATTATATGAAAACAGTTAGGAAAGCAATCTCTGTTCTTCTATAGAAATATGCAAGTCTTGTTATATTACTCAAGGCGTGATACTACTTTGGATTTTAAAAATGTCCTAAACTAGAAAAATGAAAATATAAAGCGAGTAACTGCTGAAAATTTTTAGAAAAGATATGTTTTCAAATAATAATAGTCTATTGACTATACTCCTATAGCTATTTCAATCAGTATAGCAAGAATATGATTACTACCATCACATGGAAATGTGAATAGTCACTGGAATTTTCTAGAATGCAGCTCTATACATCCTTCTTATGTGCTCTTTGCCACCTGAATGGATTTCTAGCTGTAATGGACCTAACAAATGATTTTCTCATTGCCTAAATTTAGATGGCCATGTAAGCTACATCACTTTAAAAATAAAATCCAATATAAAAGAATTTAATCTACAAATTTGAAAATAGTGAATTAATTTTGGAAAAACCTCCATCGTCAAAGGAATCTCCAGTAATCAACCTGTGAACCAGTAAACGTGTACATTAAATAACCTCAGAGAGAAAAATATTTCCATTTTACTATAAAATTACCAGCCACATTTAATAATAATAGTAATTACTTAATTGATGGCCACGACAATGAGTTCTCTTGAATAAAATATCCTTTTTAAATGAAGAGAGAGATAGAAATAGAGAAACATTGGCAGAAAAATTCCCTGCATGGCCCATTTTTGGGCCCCATCTCCAGTTTATTGAGTAGAAATTACAAAGACAAGACCCAGGTGTCTGCATTTTTAACAAGTTTCTGTTGCCATTTTGTAGCACTCTTCATTTTGGGAAACTGGGTAAAGGTTTGGAAACCATAAATTGTTGTTACCAGTTAAACTAATTGAAGACAGATAATTTCTGACAGCCAGTCTCTAGCAAAGGACTTGATGAGTACTTTCAAGCAAGGTCTATAGAAGTAAGATGTCAGTCCTTGTTTACACTGAAATCACCTGGAGTGTTTTGGTTTTACTTTGCACTAATTAAATTTGTGAGGCTGACTGTGCCTAGTATGATTCTAATATGAAATCAGGCTTGAGTACCACTAGCTGTTGTCAGCGAGCCTAAAACTTTAGATTTCATCAGAATCACCTGAAAAGACTGTTACCCCATACACAATGTCCCTTTGCTGTACGCCTATTGCCAGGTGCTTTGAAAAGCAGCTGGGATGATACAATAAACTCGTTTGTTAGGTTCCTCATTCACTCACGTAACAAATATTGTTACATGAATCTCCTTCCTCTCTGTTTATGCTCTTTAGACATGCTTTCCATAAATGCAGCAAATTTCCTAAAATCAAAAGGAAATTCAATTTAATATTGTTAATACCTCACTTTCTCCAATCTAACACCTTTACTTTAAAAAGCAAAAGAGGTTCCTGGAAACAAAAAGGATAGAACCATGTACAAAATCCATGTAGTCAAGAGGATTTGTTTTACTCCTAGCAGAGCACTCCAAGTTCTTACTCTGAGTCAAATTCTACTCCTAATTTATTTCAAATATTAGAATTTGATCAATATTAGAACTGGATCAATAAGCTGATTTTTTTCAGCTTCTGCAGATTAAAAATTGCAAGGTGTTTAATTATTTTACTCAGCTTTCAGTTACTGCAATGAAATATCTGAGGCAATTAACTTATAAAGACAAAATATTTGTTTAATGTACAGTTTGAAGGTTCAAATCCAAAATTGGGCGGTCCATTGGTTTTGTCCTCTGGCCCATCATGGTGGGAATGTGTACATAAGTGACTGCTCACCTCATGAGCCAAGGAGAAAAAAGAGACTATTTCACAGTCCCCTTTGAGGGCATGCCTTAAATATCCAGGACCTCACATTACACTCTACCTCTAAACGATTCATAGCACCTCCTAATATCAAACCCTTGGAAGACCAAGCCTTCAACCCAAGGATATTTAGGATACATTCATCCACACCACAGCCAATAAAAGAAGCAGTAAGCAAAACCTCTTTTAGAGTAGAGGCAAAAATCATAGTAAAATGCAAACAGAAGAATTTAAAGGTGTAAATGTAGCACTGAATTGTCAATAGTCACAGGCAGATCATGGCAGAGTGAAACATCAGGAGGAAAGTGCATTAAGATGGCTCTGCTCAAGGGCAAGAACAACCATGACAACTCACTGGGTGCTTTACTGTCAGGCACTGTGCCGGTGGTCTTCTGTGAACTAACTTTAATTTTCATATCCCTTCTCAAGAGGAGTCATAATTATCTTCTGTGCATTTTGTAGATGAACAAAGTAAAGCAAGGAAAGATAAAATAACTTGTTCAAGATCACATGGCTGAAAGAGCAGAGAGGATATTTGAACGGAGAGAGTTGTATTCCAGAGTGTAGTTCCTGGACCACCCTTTATAGCTGTCTTGGCAGAATAGCTTTGCATTAAGTACTCTCACGTTCCTTAAATAAAGCATAACTGTGGAGAGATGTGGGGAGGAGGGGTAGTGTTTATCTCTCCATATATTTTCAAGAAGAATATATTAAAGAAGGTAGTGATAGGGTTGAGAGGTGACCTCACATGCAACTGGAAGAGCCTTTGGACTATGAGAATTCACCTGTCAATAATTGATTTTTATGTTATGATTTTAAATAGTTTTATGCCCCCCCCAATGTGTCCCAAAAGAAAATCATTTCCAGAAACTTTATAAAAATTTTTGAATATATATTCAGAATTATTGCAAAAACAAATTAAAATATCACCTTTTTTTCTTTTTCCAGTAGAGCTATCTGATGCCAGATAGATACATAACCATTGTGATTGTCAGCCAACAGCATGCAGACTCCATGGGAAATAAAATAACCATCCAAAGAACACAGGCTTCTGTTTGTTGAATTAAAAGAACAGTTCTATTAGCTCTGTGGCAGAGAGAATTAATAAACATTTGGTCCTGCTCTAACATCCAGCCAGTGGAAAAACCACATTGCAAAGCCTACAGCGTTTTTAATAATGTATTTTTAAACTTTTGTTTGGCAAATCAAATGTGAACATTCCAATCATCAGGACAAAATATTTTAGCTATTTTTTAACGGTACAATGAATTAGTAAGTTAAGAATTTTGCTGACAATTCCTTCAATTTCCTGGAACATTCTTTAAGACTGGATGTTTTTCAATGCATGTGGGAGAGAGAAGTCATTTGTGGAGAAGCTGCTCTTATTTGTAGAATGTGAAGTTCTTAAGGAATTCAAAAGAGAAATAGGAGTTAGATTGGTTTAGATTAACCAGAGATTCAAATTTCTCTAGAAAGTCCCCAAGTTTAGCTATTCACAATTGTTTAACTCACTATCCCAAGAGAATAAAATATTACATTGTCTCAAGTGAATAAAGCTAACATTAGATTAGTGACAGCCTTAAAGAATTGCTTAGTATTATTTATGTGAAAATAAACTCTTGATTTTTCTAATGAAAATAGGGGATGCACTACTTGGAAAACTATTTTGGTTCAAGTTTTTCTCTGCATACTCCATAACTAACACACTTATTCAAATACAGTAGAAAAATCTAAAGATGCTTTCCTGAGGAAAATTTGTGCTGTCTTTAGAGTTTACTTTACCTTTGCCATTTAGTTTTGAAAAGCGTGTGCATATATAAAGTGCAAAAAGTAGATTTATTTTATCGTTATATAAAGCTACAGGTAGGATATTTTTAAAGAAGTTTTTTACACCCAGTTACCTTAGCTATTGGGATGAACCTTGAAAAATGCACTTTTCTCTGCTCTATTTCCTTATTTTTTATCATTTTTTTACCCTAGGAGTATAATCAATAAACAAGCACTCACTATCAATCTCCAAAATATATAGTCATATTTCATTTTCAAAACTAAATACCTCCAGTGATAAATTATAGTCATTAGCAAGATGATTGTCTGTACAGAAACTTCAGACCACTCGGAAATGACAGAGCAGCTGTCAGAAAATGTTGGAAGGGGCAGAGGTAATTTTACTTCGATTACTTTTTGGTTCTCAAATGTAAATACTTCTGAACTTATGCATCTCTGCTTGACACTCCATCAAGCTAAATTTTAAAAAATTCCAACTTTTTTTGTTGCTATATTTCCAAATGAGGAGAGAGAAGATCTTTCTTTCCATTCCGAACTTTTTCTAGTTCCTAGGAGTGGTCACTCCTCACCACTGCCTTATCTGGTGAGTAGAAAGATTCATTCTTAAGAAGTCAACATTGGGTTTGGGGATGTGGCTCAAGCAGTAAGGCACTTGCCTGGCATGTGCGGGGCGCTGGGTTTGATCCTCAGCACCACATAAAAAGTAAATAAAAAATAAAGATGTTATGTCCACCGAAAACTAAAAAATAAATATTAAAAAAATTCTCTCTCTCTTAAAAAAAAGTCAACATCAAGAAGAATTCTTTTGACAAATATTAGTGTTATATTATTTTATAGAAAGTATGTCTTATCCAAATTTCAGTTTTAACTAAATCAGAAGACAGGGTCTTATAAGGCATGCAAAACAAAAAGCTGTCCTATAAAAAACAGACAATGTAAAAAATTAATCTAATCAAACTTTTCATATTGGCTCTACCCCGAAAGCTCAAGATTTCTGGCAATGGGAAGCAGGATTAAGCAATAAATGAAAGCCTTTATTTCTGGTTTTCTCATCATCAAAATATCTAAGTGCTAATCGGTATATTCAAAATGTTAAATGGTATATTCTGCATCTCGAAATTAACTCATTTTCTCTAATTTCTTTTTAACTTTTTCCCCGATGAATTTCTCAACTCTTGTCTCTTCTCTTAACCTCACCTCCAACTCACTTTTCAAGTTTTCATCTTCAGAGAGCATAAGTATCTCCACTGAAGACTTAGTAAACAGGTTTTGCTGGGGCTCACCTCAAGTTTTTGCTTTTCTGGGTCTGGTATGGGTGGGGCCTGAGAATTTACATTTCTAAAAAGTTCCAGGTTGCTATGGTTTGAATCTGGAATGTCTCCCTAAAAGTCATGTGTTAAAAACATGGTCCACAGGGCAGCAAGGTTAAGAGTTAGGGCTTTTAGCATTGAGGGGATCATGACAGTTCTGGTCTCATCAGTGGATTAATACATTAATCCATTTGCTGGATTAATCCGTTGATGGCTGAGTGGACCACTAAGAGATAGGACCTAGTTGGAGGAAGTAGGTCACTAGGGGTGTGCCTTGAACATGGGCATACCTTTTTCTTGGCCTCCTCCCTGCCCCAACCCCCACAGTCCTTCCCAGCTCCTGAGCTGAGTAGCTTTCTTCTGTCAGGCCCTTCCACCATAATATTCTACAAGGGAGTCAGTCAACCTTAGACTGAGATCTCTGAAACTATGAGCCAATAAAACAATCTTCTTCTAAGTTGCCTTATCAGGTATTTTGGTTCTGATGACAAGAAGTTAACTAACATGCAGATGAAGCTGCTAGTCCTGATATCATGAGTACTCTACTCTCAAAACACCCAGAGTGCAGGCAGAAATTCCTACCTGACATTCAGTGAAGTAACTTGAATGACTTCAACTACTTGACCCTGGAGCTGGTGATCTGCTCTTTTTCATTCAATCTTCACCAGTAAGATCATTTTCTATTTATGGGACTGACTTTCCAAATAGGAAGACCAAACTCAAAGGCTCTCCAAGCTTTTTGAACATACTTATTCTCCTGCAATGTTCCTGCCCGCTTCAGTGTCCGTTTCCTCTGTGATTCCTTAGGTACAAATACTTTATTGGGACCTCATTCCCATCTCTCACTTGCCTCTGTCTTGTCTCCTTTTTAAAAAAATACCCATTTCTGTTGTACACTCTCCACCTGGTGAACCTAAAGAAAGTTACAATATGTAAAATGTCATGAAAATGTAATGCCAATAAAATCTTCACATGTGTACATGAAGCCTGCATTCACTAGGATGATATAAGCTATTACATTCTTAAAGGCAATGCATTATGCCTCCCAAGTATGTGATTTTTAAAAGCAGGTAGACTGCTTTTAGAGTGCATCTCTAACTCTATCTTAACCAATGTCTCCTCAGTTTTCATTTTATGTTTTGGTATTTCAGTACTCAAATTCAACATGAGTAGAGTGAAATACAGCTAGAACTTTCTGACACACTCACACACTCATTGACTACATATGGTGTATATTCACAGTGATAAAGATGTTACTAAGTCTGGGTTTTGTGGGGAGGGAGAGAGTTTGTGGGTGGACATACTATACAAGAGCAATGACACATGGCAACATAACTATCATAGAAAGATTTGAAAGGAGTTGCTATGGGAGGATCAATAGGAGAGCAATCACTCTGACAAGAAATTTTTTTAGGGGGGAAAAGCAGAAAGTACTTGAGATAAGTATCTCTTACCTCAACTAAAAGATAAGATAGATGGAAATGGGTAAGAGCAAACAAAGTCAAATAGAAAGCGTCTTCAATTAGTCTTTTCATTGATCCAATCAACATTGCCACAACATCTCCAACAGTGTGGGCTTAGTGTTTCAGGAGAGAGAGGATTTGGGGTAAAAGGAGCTCAGTCCAACTTTTTGCTTGGGTATAATTACATGAATATTAAAAGATAAATTTTCAGAGGTAAGATATAAAAATTAAATGTCTGTGAAAAGAGTTCTATAAATTGCAAAGCTCTAAGAAAAGGTCTTTAGGACTTGTCAGGCACTTATGTGGGTTGCTCAGTTGTGACATGCATTTTCAGAATAGGGCCATCCATCTTGGTCCTTGTCTTCTCGATGAGGAAAAGCTCTTAACCAAGCATTGAAGGGATCTATAAGTCTCTCAATAAGGATCAAACTACACAGAAGACTAGCCTGTCTTTTGACTACAGAATACAGCAGTGGACTCAGACCCACTCATACCTAAGAGGCAAAGAGGATGGGAAATAAACCCTCCTCTTGGAAGTAGTCCCAGGTCTACTTCTGACAGCTGCCCTAACTGATTCTTTGATCTCCCAATTTCTTCATGAACCTCCTGACATTGTAAGGTTGGATGTATTGCTTGCCTGAATACCCATAGCCACCATATATATCCATTGTAGGGCACAATAATTCTCTGGATCCAGCCTGATTCACCCATCTCCTGCTGATTCCTTCCGTGTAGATTTATAGAATTTATCCTTGACAAATTATGCATGTGAAAACTTTCTTTATTTCTCATGTTCAAAGTGATAGTTTACTATCATTATCCTTTAAAAAAAATCAGGCGAATAAACTTGAAAATTCTTTGTGCCATGCAAGTAGTGTATGCAATTACATAAGGGGAAAAACGATGCATATGTCTTACAAAATTAGAAGAATTGTGCAAGTGTACTTTTCACATCTATTATTCATATGGATTTTAAAAAGAAGAATAATAAAATCAAACTGGATCACAAATGTTAGGTCACTTAAGTGAGGTGAATATTAAAATTATCCAAATGACAATGGCTGGTTTGGCAATGCTTAGGCTAACAGGAGATTCAATGCAAGATCCAGAATCAAGAGCTGTGCAGCAGGTTGGAAGTAAATCAAATAAAAACTGGAAGGGATGACTTGGGATGGTATTCGAGGAACCAGCTGATACCAAAGAACTGAGTAGGAAGTAGCATCAAGTTGATCAGAAAAGGAAATGACTTTGTGGTGCAGCTCATTTGCTACTAATGAGCTGTATAAACTCATCTGTCATGTTTCAACTGGATCAAGTCAATAATTCAACAATGGTTCTTCTTGCCTATAATCTTGGACTTCCTAAATCCAGTAGCCTGGAATATTTTTCTAAATGTAAACTCTGATCATGCAATTGCCTACCTTAAAGCCCACGAGAGGTGCCTCAGCATTCTCATCAGGAAAGCCAAGAGTCTTACTTTGGCTCACAGAACACATCATGGTATGGGACCTGACTCCCTCCTTACCTCATCTATCTATCTCCAACTCCCTCTTAATCTCTTTCCTTTTACATGTATGCATAATACTAAAATGCTTGTAGTATTAAAATTTCTATGTTGAAATCCTGGTTCTTTCATATACTTAATTTTTGCAATTTACTGAAATATTCTGAGAAATATTTCCTTATTTTACAAAATAGGTCTAATACTATGAGAATAATTACCATGAAAGTTGAGGGAGAAAATTGAAGATAATGTAGCAAAGGGTCTACTATTAAGCATCTGATAAATGTCAGTTATTGTTATGCCATTTAGCCAGCAGGCAGACACCATCTTTAACCGTTGGGCAGTCCACACACTAACACCATCCACGCATCCAAGCTCTTATCTATTCTCCAAATTAATTAATCCACTGTGACACTTAGCCTAGGATTCACTTTCTTCAGGAAGACTTCTTTGATGTCTCTGAAGTGAAAGAAACTGACACAGTGCTTGCCCTTCTACAGCGCATGTCAAAATGCAATCTCTGTGGAGGAGAGTCAGATGGGGTTTATATACATACCTTTCCCTCAAGGTTGCAGCCTTTCCCTCAAGAAAACAGCAAACAGAATAAAGATGCTTTATCCTTCCTCTTCCTACCTTTGATGCCTATTGATTACTGTGTTATCTCTAAAAGTTAATAAAGTTAAAAATGAATGAATATATGATGAGGGCAGATTTCACCTTAAAATACAGGCAGGAAGTGATATGAAATCCAAGTGTCTTTCTCCTCATTGGTCAGACTATACTAGTATTTGAAGGAGAAATTCCCAAATGTATTCTTTCTTCACTGCCTAGGAGATAAAAAGGACGTAGAGCACATGGAGGTGCCGACAGATACCATGTGTACTCAAAGGTTATACAGGTCTTGGTAGTCAAAATTGCCAATGGACTTTGTGGAGAAAGTTTTAAGAACTAAAGGGGAGAACAAGTAATGTCAAAGGAATTCCATGAGACCACCCCACATAAACCAAGATATGATTAACATATGACAGATGAAATTCTGAGGTTTCATACTACATTTTGCCTTTCCTGATCAGCAAATTACAATGTAAATATAGTCACTTCAATAATTAATTTATTGTAGTGCACTCACCTTTCAAGGCTTAAAGTTAAAATTTTGTGACCCTAATATTCAAATTTATGCAAAATGAAATCCCTAGAGTACTGTTTTGTTCTGTCCCAAGCCCTAGCTACTATTCCAAATTCTGGTCCAAAGTGGAACTAGGAATTAAATTGCGGGCAGGGAGAGTTTGCAAAATATACATTAACAAGTAGGTTCCTCTTTTCCTATTCTTTCTCAGAAAAAAAAAAATTAAGACAGAAAAGAGTGTGGATATATTTTATATCTGTGTGATGTGATTAGTAGACTTTAGAGCACAAAAGAGGCCAGTAGCAGCAGCAGAGGCACCATTGGCCCAGGAAACAGCAAGTTGAGAACAAACAGAAATCAGCAGCTGGTGAACAGAATGTGTCTGTACGTGGCATGGAACAGAGATGTTTGATGGATGGCATAGAAATAGCATCTGAAGCTCATCTCTCCATACTTTCCAAGCCAACAAATGAATTAGATTAAGAAGACCAAGATGGTTGGGCTCACCACCACTGCATTAATAACGGGGATGCAAAGATAAATTTAAATTAAATCATCAGACTGAAATAGAGTTCTCCTTTTACTAACAAAAGCCAAGTAACATTGAAGATGGAAACCAATGTTCATGCATTCATTCATTTGTTCATTCTACCAATATTTATTACCTATTATTTACTTGGCACTGCTCTTGTGAGAGACATAAAGGGTTTTTCTTCTAGATCTTTGTTTCCAAATGTCATTCTACACTCAAGGCATAGAAACTCATTAGACAAAGAGTTGACTCTGGGATTACGATGGGGAAAATAGGATGAGACTAGAACATCATTTTGTGTCAGAAATTAAGGGAATATAGGAAAACTGCCTAAAGAATACAGGATTCAGTACAGTTTTTACTGGGCAAATTTATTGCCAATAATAATTATAATAGATGATAACCTTTTGAAGAAAATAAGAATTTATGAATTCATATTATAATAAATATTAAAGTGAATTTGTGCTGTTTCAACTTAGCTAATATGTGACTACATTTTCTATAATCCATGTCCCTGAGGAATAATCAGTTAATATAATCCAAAATTGGTATTTTGTACAATATTTGGAAGACAAAAGGGAAAGAACAGCTTCTCTATGATCTGAACAACTCAAGAACAAAATGCTGCTTCACCTACTCATATTGTTGTCTGATGTAGTTGTCAGGAGAGTAGCAAACAGGTCTGCAGGTTGCCAATTCCTGTCAGACATTTGGCATCAACCTCTCTGTGCCTGGACAGGTGCATCTTTAGTCTGTGATGAAGGGCAGTAGCTTTTTCTGCCTCTCCTATGGGGTTCAGAGTATAAATCCAGATGAAAGCAAAGGGCTTGCAAGACTGTATCACTAGCTTCCAACACCGCATTGGTCATATCCTATAAATATCAAATTTATTATATACACCTAGTTCCATCTTGCTTCTTTGCCCACACCCTGGTTGGCTCAAATGCATGAAGAAAGAAAGGAAGGAAAGAAGGGAAGGAAGGGTAGAAAGAAGAGAAAGTTTTATTAAGTGAAGATCTCAAAGTACCTCTTCACAAGGTACTTAATTGCCTATTAATTAGTACAAATTCTCAATAATTAGATTTATACTGAAGAAGCCTAGCATAAACTGAGTTATCCAGTAATAAGACTTTATTACAGTCATGGGATAACATTACTTGATATTGTATGATCCCAATATAGTGTAATGAGAGGAGCATAGCATTGTTTTTAAGATATGCCTACTGAAAATAAATGGACATATCATGAAGAAGTATTTTACTAATCTGTCCTATACTCTTCTAAAGTGTTGAGGTCATTGTAATGGTTCATTTTATGTGTAAACTTGACTGGACCATGGGATTTCCATATATTTTTTGTATGTGTATCATTAGTTATTTTTTAATTGGTGAATTATAATTATATAAAATAGTGGGATTCATTGTGATATATTTATGTATGCAAATAGCATAATTTGGTCAATTTCATTGTCATACCTCTTCTTTCCTCTGATTTCTCCTGATCCCTATCCACTACTCTATTAGTATTCTTATATTTTCATGAAAATTCCTTTCCCTATTTTTTTCTCTAACTTCCACATATGAGAGAAAACATTCTACCCTTGAATTTCAGAGTCTACCTTATTTTGATTAACTTATTTTTCTCCAGTTCTATTCATGTACCCCACAAGTGACATGATTTCATTCTTCTTTATGGCTGAGTAAACTCCATTGTGTATATGTATCACATTTTCTTGATTCATGTATCCTTTGATTGGCACCTAAGCTTGTTCCACTGTTTGACTATTTTGGACTATTTTTCTGCTGTAAACATGGTTATCCATGTATCATTATAGTATGCAGGCTTTTGTGTTTTCAGATAAGTACCAATGAGTGGTAGAGATGATACACACATATTTGATTGCACATTATGTCTGTGGGGGTGTTTCCAGAAGATCTTAACATTTGGATTGGTGAAGTGAGTAAAGTAGGTAGCCTTCCCCAGTGTGGATGGACATCATTCAATCCAACAAAGGCCTCAAAAAACAAAATGGTGGAGGAAAGTTTGATTTGTCCTTCTCTGTGTGACTGCTAGAGCTTCATTGTCAATCTTTGGTCATTAATGCTTCTGGTTCTCAGGCCTTCAGACTTGGACTGAAATCAACACTATTGACAGTCCAACATTCAGGCCTCCATCTCCATCATCTGCTTTCTCTGATTCTCAACTGAAAACAGCAGATTATGAGACTTTTCATCCTCCATAATCACATAAGCCAATAAATTAATAGATTCCTTTATATAATTTTATCCTATTGATTCTTTCTCTGGAGAAGCCTGACTACTATAGTCATCAAAGACTGTGGAACAGATTGAAAGAGAGTTAAAAGAAATCACAATCAAATACAAGAAAAAACCTGTGTTGACAATAGTAAAAATTTGAATGTCATCTAAAGTTTAGATGATAATAATAAAATATTAAATTTTTTGACTTTGAATTATGGCTGAGTGACAAAAAATGACTTTATTTTCTTTCTCTTTTCTTTTCTTAAATTTTTAAGTTGTAAATAATACCTTTATTTATTTTTGTGCTGAGGATTGAACCAAGTGCCTCACATGTGCTAGGCAAGCGCTCTGCCACTGAGCCATAACCCCAGTCCTAAAATGCCTTTATTTTCAGACAACCATTCATTTAAGTGTATCATATTTGCATATCATTCTCAAGTGGTTCAAAATATAGAATGATATGTATGTGAAAAAAAGATACTTAAGAAATGGGAATGATAAAGAAAATATATCAAAATGCTAACAATTAATAAATGTGGATGAAAGCTATACATGAACTCTGGTTTCATAATGTTCCTGAATTTTGAAATCATGTAAATATAAAAAATAAATACATATGTCTGTGTGAATGTGTGTGTATGTATTTATGTAATAAGAGAAGAAGATTAGGAATAAATGCTATCCAGAAAAAGAAATAAAATTATCTCTTATTTCACATTGTTCACTGCCCACTCACATGAAGAGAAATGCATACAAAATAGCTCATCTCTCTGATACAGAGGTTTAATACACAATATTGATGGATGTGTTGGTAAAGGTATGGAGAAGTTGACTAATCTAGAAATCTGTTTATACTTTTAGCCATGCTTCTCTTGCTGTAAATTTCAGGTGTCTGACCTGTGTTGATCATATTAAGGGTCTGGTTTGTGTGACATCTATCTGTCAAATTAGGGCAATGATGGAACCAACAAGTAAAGAGAAGGAGAGACAAAGGTAGTATCTATGTTTTCTTCCTAGACTTTCTCTCTGATGATGTGTTTCCAGCAGGATGTATCCTTGATTAAATATCCCAACCCTTTTAAGGTTTTCCTGTCCAAGGAGTCCTCTGTGTCTTCAGGTCCTAGTAAGTGTTTCTTCCCTAACCCCTTCAAATGCTTTTACCAGCCCTGGGAAATTGCAGCCTGCCTTGAGTGTTCTCTGTCCTGCCTCACTTTGGCAATGGTCCATTTATTCTATATGGTGCAAGTTACCTTATTCATATCTCTGCTTTCTTCTGTGCTCCTTAGGATACATTGACATCCTCAGAACTTCCTCATTGAAGCAAAATAGTACAACTTTAGTTGAAGAAAATTGGTGATATCTATCAGAATTATAAGTACATACAGTCCTATTAGTCAAGAACTTTCACATATTTATCTTACTAATACATATATACCAGGACATTGCAAATGACAAATATTAATTAAAGCTTCATTTGCAATATGAAATATTAGAAAGACTATAAATATTCATCAATAGAATACAATCCTACAATGAAATATTGCATGGTCATTAAAACAATGAGTTAGCTCCTATGTGTGACATGGAATGATCTTCATAGAGCATCATGTTAGAGAAAGAAAGAAAAGTACAGAATAATGTACTAGCATGCTTCCATTTGTGTACAAAAAGTATATGTGTGATTATATATATATATATATATGTAAAAATAGGCATACACTCAAAATATGTTTGTATATTCTATATATGAATACATTATGTTAGAAATGGTGGTTAGTTATATTTAGAGAATAAACTGCGATGACTGAGGCAAAGTGGAAGGTGTCACAGATGAATAACTACTAACTCTTATTTTGAGAAATTTCGAATGCTGTACTACATACATATGTGATCTATTAACAAAATACAATTGAATTTTACATGCAATGTACTTACATGGATTTCTTTTAATGTAAGTAGGGGGAGAAGAATACTGTCAGATAAAGTCATGCTCAATTTCAATTCAGGTTCTTTTAATAAGAGAAATGCTAGGGCCTCAAAATTACATACCTCTGGATACAAGGTTGAAGTTGACTGTGAATTATGGGTCTATGGAAAGGAACCTAGTCAACAGACTAGCTAACCTCCTCAAACATAGCTTTGTGGTAAATGTCCATTCTTCAACATGTAGTTTATATAATTGCAAATATAGTTTAGAGTGTGATTGATGCTGTGTAGAGTCAAGGGAAAAGTAGGAAAGGAGGGGAAAAAACATTTTTTAATAGATCGAGCAATGAAATGAGTGATATTTGAATTCTGGAAGATGCTAGTCTTAGCACAGTCCAAGAAAAACCATCCACTCAGGGCAGGACACTGGCATTGAATGGGTTGGGGACACAGAAGAGATATGAGAGTGGAACTGTAATGAGAAGGCAGTTTTCCCAGAGTGAAGATGCTGTCATGATCCAGGCAGTGTGGCAGAGAGTCAGTCAACCGCAGGAGCATTCTAGCTGGGCCTTAACCTAACTGAGACCTGAGACAGCGGGGCTTGTCAAATTGGGTAGGTCCCACCATGTGGGCACTCAGGTGTCCCTAGGCATGCCCACTAATGTCAAGATCACATTGCTGGTGTCTTGCCTTCTACTGAGGAAGCAAGTACACTGCAAGCGTTGGTTGTTTGAAAAATGAGGACCTGGACAAAATGACCATAGTGAGCTGGAGTCAAGAGGTAGGCTACATATGTGATTTCTGCAAAGGGGATTATAGGAGACAAAAAAAATGAAATGAATCTACATATGAAGACAGACAGGATGGAAGCTATACCTTGACCATCTACAGACATCCTACAGCCACTTTCTCATTCCAGTGCAGGAATAACAATTTATAAATTACAAATCAAATCAATACTCACATTGAACATTTGAAGAGATGGGAGTCTTTGTAGCCACACATCTTTTTTTCACATATAAATGCCATTTCCTGGTTTCTGGATAGTTTTTTTTTTTTTTGTCAAAAACATTTCTACATTTACCCAGGATTCTGAAACTTACCAATAGAGTAAAAGAAAAAGCAGGAAGATCTCCCAGGAATTGTACTTAAAGCAGAGGCACTAAAAATAGCCTGATGTCTTATCTAAACTTTCTCCCTTTCATTTAGAAATCTATACAGAAAATCTACTACCTAAAAGGATGTAACAGTTCAAAATCTTCCAATGCTTCAGCAAAAACCGCATTCTGATCTGTGAGTGCCACCTTCTTTTTTAAAAAAATTTTATAGGCTTATTTTCCTCCTGACAGTTTCATTGCATTTGTTGGGTTGTAAACCATGTAAAGCTCAGCAATAAAATGACTGCAATCTGTACAAGTAATAGCAAGCATGTCTCATAAACAAGATAAGTTGTGCCTTGCCAATATTGCTACACTTCATAAATATGAACTCAAGTCTTTTTTGTGTTTTCTAGCTCAGTAGCATAGTTTTATTTTAATTAAACACAACATATAAAATATTCATCTATGAAACAAACATCATTGTTTTTAAAAGATTATATTAAATTAAATTATACTGCCATTGCCATAAAGCCATGCACAAAAGAACCATTCTGAATTTTAAGTGGATTGATACAGTTCAAGTGTCCATCAATAAAAACTATATTAGGAACACAGTAATGCTACCATGAATAAATGGGCTGTTTATATTTCCTGATAATGTAAGTGCTTATATGAACTCATTCCAATTTCTAAACACTAGGCATTTCAGCTGGGTAGTAATTAAGAAACTATAATATCTACAAAGGAAAGGTAGATGCTGCCAGAGCCATTTTCTACAGCAGATTGTAAGCATTTCACTGTACCAATGACATAATTTGTTGTCATATTTTATTAGATCAGATCTGGATAACCTGGATTAGCCAAAATGAAGATCGCTGAAGGTGATTCCTCTACAAAATTTGCTGTGTAAAGGAAATAACACAGAGCAAGAAAGGAAGAGATCCACGTTTTGATCTTGGTTCCGCTGCTAAGAGCTATGCTCCTTTGTGATTAGAGGGGACTGCACTAAATAAACCTTACGACTGCAGATTCCATGACTGTCTCCCAATCAAGAGTGGACCCAGGATTTCTGAGGTTACATAAATTGGTCAGCCTTCTAAGAAAAAGAGGATAAAAGTGTAGATACAAAAATATGTATGTAAGTGAATATTTATTTTGATGAAATAACATCACAGCAAATAACTGCAGGCATTTGATATCTCTGTAGATAAATTATTGGAAGTGTGGCTATAGAGTGCTTTTGGTATACAACCTTATTTCTCTGTATCTAGAATGCTCTGCAAATCCTTGCTGTTAGAGGACCAAGGCAAGTGAGACCCCTGAATCTTAAGCATTTTTAACTTCACTGTGAACCTACCATTGCTTCCAAATGACCAGGAACCCTTATCACATGTTATTAATTAGAATTATTTTATTCAAATTCTACCTCTCAGACTCTCCTATCTGTTCCATGGAACTTATTCTAATTCATTATTTTCATCGAGGTCTTCATCTTCAAATCCATAGTGCTTATAATCTTCATAACATAATTTATCAATTACAAGAATTAGAAACTCTTTTTTAGATAATTCACCATTGCATCAAGTATTGCCTTCCCACTGAGAAGAAATTAAAGGCATAGGTTTTCTTTTTCTACCCTGCCCTAACGTAGGTGACCTTTACAACAAAGTAGTTTGTTTTAAAAACTACTTGATCAACTTCTGAACTAATAGAAAACCTTTGCTGTATTGGTGATGTAGAATATTTCACATTAGGTATCATCGTCTCAACTCAATATCTTTCAAGTATAATTCAATTTCTCATCTCTGTGAAGTCTAGAAATGCAAACAATTATTCTGAATTCAAGTCATAAAAGATGGAAAATTTGGAAAGGAACCAATAATGTTTTGTCTTATTGTGCCATAATGGACTGAAAGGCTTTTTAGTGCTAAAGAAATATTTCCTTTAGAGTGCATAATTTTGAGAATAGCTGTTTCAAACATCTTACCTCAACCCTGTCACAAATTCTATCTATACAAAAATAATTAACTCTTACCTCATGTGAAAATTTAAAACTTTCCCATATCATAAGCATTTATCTTAGATTGACACATTTGTGAAGAAAATTTTTAAGACTCCTCAAAAAAGAAAAGAGAGAAAAATTAAAAAGTTAATGATCAACTCTGCTTTTAAACTATCACAAATGTAATGTCTTCAATAGATAGCATTTTCAATGCTAAAATTTTTATAAATGTGGTTGAAGAAATTCTATGTTTATTTATTTGTTTATTCATTTGATAGTATGAGGTTAGGTAAATTTGTATTTAAAATTACAAACAAGTGAAGTTTCTGGCCTTCTACTATTAGAATGATTGACCTTCAGCTCACTTGCTCACATATGTTTCCCCTTGCTTTGGTTTGAAAAATGAGGTATTAAAGCTTAAACAGGAAGATGATTGAAAAATAATGATATACTTAGATATCTCTTGTTATAGAACAGGTAGAAAATGGTGTAAGGAAAAGAAGAAGAAGGGAAATCTTTTGAGTAGAAAGAAATCATGTCACATGACAAAAGTGAATACCTGATAAAGACATATGAATCATCTAGAAGTCCTTCGTGACACTTTACATGAATTCAAAACATACTCCAAAATTATAGTAATCAAACGGCATAGTATTGAAATAAAAACATACAGAGATGCATAGAACAGAACTGAGTGCCCACAGAAAACCCCATGCATTTACAACCAACCAATTCCGTACTAATTAAAAAAAAAAATCATTGGATAAAGGATAGTCTCTTTGTTATGTGGTGCTGGGAAAACTGGATATTCACATTTAGAAAATTAAAATTTGACTTCTATTTCTCACCCTTCACAAGAATAAACCCAAAATGAATCAAAGACTAAATATAAAATCTGAAATTCTGACTCACAAAAAGAAAACATAGGGTGAATACTTTAAGTCACTAGTATCGGTGATGTGCTTTTGAATAAGACCCCAAAAGCACAGCAAACAAAGCATAAATAGACAAGTGCGGTTATACCAAACTACAAAGTTTTGTGGTATCTAAACAAATAAATAAAAATAGAGCTACATATGATCTACCTCATCCACAATTGAGTATCTCTCTAAAGTAAGTGACTCATCATATCCAAGATACACCTGCACACATGTTTATTGCAGCACTTTTCATAATACAAAAGACATGGAGTAAACCTAGATGCTCATCAGTGGATAAATAGTGAAAATATGGCATATTAACATATATGCATAGTGGAATATTATTTAGCCATTAGAATGATTTCTTTAATTTGCAAGCAAAAGAGATGGGATTGGATGGCTTTATGTTTAGTGAAATGTCAAATACAGAAAGACAAATACTGCATGTTCTGTAATATGTAGATTTTTTAAAAATATCATTTGGTAAAGGTGTGGGATATTAAGGTTTGAATATGTGGTTTCCCCAAAAAGTTCATGTTTAAGACAATGCAAGAACTTGGGAGAGATGAAATGATTGTATTATGAGAGCTGTAAGCCAAACAGTGGATTCATCCTCTGATATGGAGTAACTGGAAGTTAACTGTAGGTATGTAGGATGTGACTGAAGGAGACAGGTCATAGGGGTCATGCACTGAGGTGAGATCTCTTTCTCTCTCTGATTCCTAGTGCCATGTCCTGAGCTGCTTTCCTCTGCCACGCCCTTCCTCTATGATGTTCTTCCTCACCTCAAGCCCAGAATAATAGAGTGAAACCTCTAAAACCATGAGTATCAAATAATCCTTTCTTCTTCTAAAATTGCTCTTGCCAGGTCTTTTGGTTATAGAAATTAAAAAAACTGACTAAAACAGAGGAGGAAGGATAATGGAGGATTGAATAGAGTGTATCAAAACACAAAAAGTAGTAAGTTCTAGTGTTCTAAAACAAAATAAGGTGACTATAGTTCACAATAACCAACTATATATTTTAAGAACGGCTAGAAGAGCTCAAAGGCTCAAAACACCAGGAGATGGAAATATTAATTACCCTGATTTGATCAGTGCATATTGTATAATGTTATAAAAGATCACAATCAACCTCATAGAGATGTATAATTACATATTATTAACAATTTTTAAGGTTTGGCCATTCAGATTTTTACAAAGTTCTTGGTGACAGAGACATCCAAAGAAGTCATTAAGATCAGGTTTCCTTATATTCATATTTTAAATTGTTTTCTCCATATTGGGGTATGTTTGTCCCCCATTGGCATTCACACTAATCATCCAGTAAAATCTGCACAGAATCTATACAAATATCTTATATGGGTATTTATTTGAAAAAGTAAAGGAAAATGATCAACAATTATTATCTTGATTGGCCTGGAGAAAAAAGCACCATGGAACTGAGAAGTAAGAAAGACTGGAGGTTTAGAAGGGAAAAAAAATCTAGAAATAGTTTTGATTGGGAGACTAAATGCAGCTCAGAACTTGAGGGCACTTTATTTACATCTCAGATTTGAGAGGTTGTATTTTTCAAAGATGGACTCATCGCTATATCCCATCTCGAAGGCTTTTCTTACATCTGACTGATATTCTTCTGTTGAAAAGCATAGGTTTTATTCCCTCTTTGAATATGGGCCAAACTTAATGACTAGTTTTTAAAAATAGATTGTCCAGAAAAGATGGCTATGACACCTGAAACTAGGTCTTGAAAGGCAGTGTAGTTTTCTTTCAGAATACCTATTATTGGAATCCTGCTGCCAATGGTAAGTAGAAGTCCATGCTACATGGAGAGGCAATGGGTGGATGTTCCCGGCATTCATTTGACAGGCAACACCAACCACCGACTGTGAGTATAGGACTCTAGTCCCCATACTTTGAGTCCAGCTAGGCTCCAACATGGTAGAAAAAGACATGACTTCCCTTTTTGCTCCATTCATGTTTCTGAGCCACAGAATCCATGGGCATAATAAGTGGTCAGTTTACACAATAAGTTTTGTGGTAATGTTTTGCTCAACCATAGAACCTCAATATGAGAAAAATAACATTTCATTCTCTTCTGGTTAATTAGGCTTACTGACAGACCATTTTATAACTCTAGAGACACCAGAAGTCGAATTGAAAGGTTTTGAAAATGACAAAATGTTGGACACTGTAAAGAATGACTATTGCCTCTTCAGATAAAAAATATTAACCAAACGAGACATTGGACCTGGTGCAAGAACGGCAGAGTAGGTGGATAGTTGAGAGGAAATCACAATTTTATCTGTATTTATTTGTTCATTGAGTTAACAACTATTCAGCTAAGTCACAGAGGCAAAAATTTAGTTTTATTTTTCTTATTTATCTGATTTCACCCAGAAATAGTTTTTAAGATAAAATAAAGATAAAAGTTTAAAAAGCAAAACGTTAATTTGGCTAAATAAAAAACAGCTAAACATATTAATGTGTGTGTGAGTGACAGAGAATTTTATATATATATATATATATATATATATATATATATATATATATATATAGATAGAGAGAGAGAGAGAGAGAGAGAGNATGAGGATCCTGGGACCAAGCCCCCATGGGTAGCAGGGGCAACTGTACTGCTCAGCATACTGTGCTGAGATTTTTCAGACTACAGCATGAGAAGGGTAGCCGAGGCAGAATCCAGGAGAATCTAAACTACAGGAAGTGGATCTGAGAGTCTAAGAAAACAAAGGCAGATCTGTTCACAAGAGTGCAAAGAAGAGAAAGCTGTTCATAGAGAATCTCTAGAGATTTGTCTTTGACAGAGTGTGTATCAGCATATGCACATGAAAAAGTACCCAAGGGCTTGGAAAAGAACTATCTGAAATAAATGCAGGAAACTACCTGGACAAAAACTTCGTCTCCCATTAATCAATCTGGATAAACTGATAATTCAAAGTATTTGAAAGTATCATCAGAATGATTGTATCTCAAAGTGGAGATTAGCCCTGGGAATTTTTTTAAATTAATTAAACTATGTCTAAGAACAGAGCTCATGAATACTAACAAGAATACAAAAATGTAAGGCACTCAACAATGAGAAATATAATGTCACCACCCAAACAAAACATTTTGGCAAAAATTTAGCACATTATAAAAAGAAAGATCAATCAACTGAGTACAAACAAAAGATGACACAGATCATAGAGTTAGTGGACAAGAATATCTTTTATTAAGGTATTGTAACTACATTCTATTTGTTCAAAAAGTTAAATACAGACTTGGAGACCGATGACAGATAGATCGAATGACAGATACGTAAACTTTTTCAGAAATGAAAACTGTAATATGTAAGATTAAAACTAACAAGGACAAGCCAGACTGAGATACTAAAGATGAAATGATTAGTGAATGTAAAGACAGGAATCAAAACTATATAAAATGAAACACAGACACATAAGACAAGTTCAATGGATATATATATATATATATATATATATATATATATATTAAAATTCTTCAGTAAAGATGATAGAGAACAGAAAAGGAGAACAGAAAAACTGGTTGAAGAAGTAATGCCCCCAACTTTCCAAATTTGGTAAAAAAATTATAAACACACAGATCCAAGAACCTCAAAAAATCCACAGATAACAAACATGAAGATAACTATAGCTAAATACACCATAGTTAAACTGCTTAAAAATGGTTGTAAAAAAATCTTAAAAAGAACTGGGGAAAAAAGGCATTTCATGTAAGAACAGAGTGAGTGATGATTGTCAGAAGCAATCCAAGTGAGATGTGGAGTAGCATCTTTAAATACAGAAAGGAAAAACAAAACAAAATTATACAAACAAAACCAAAAACCCCTGCCAGAATGAATTCTATACCCAGAGAAAGAATCTCCTCACTGAACAGTGAAGTAAGAACTTCCAGACATACAGAAGCTGAAAGAATTCACCTTTATTAGCCTTGAATTATAAAAAATGCTAAAAGAAGTCCTGTAGGCATTTAAAAAAATGACATCAGACGGAAATAGGTATCTATGCAAAGGAATGAAAACAATAGACATGGTAAATTGGGTAAATGTATTCAATTTTTACCTTATTGTTTATATTACTTTAAAAGGTAATTGATAATCATTCTCCCCAAAGCCCTTGTATAATCAGGAGTAACACCTCAGAAAAATCTCACTTGAGGGTTATCCTACAAAATAGCTGTTTTAATTCTGTAACTAAGAATAAAAGTTTCAAGTGTGTCCTTTGAAAATATAAATTTAACTGCAATAATAAAATACTCATAGCCTTTGTACAGAGGAAAAGGAAAAAAATCACAGAATATATGGTTAATATAGGATGAGAAGCAGGGAAAACAGAAAATAGCAAGAAAATAAAAAAGCCATTTTGTTAAGTGAAGTAGGAAAGGCACCAGTACAAATCTCACTTAAGTGCAGAATTTGTAAATGTCAGTCTCACAGAAACAGAGAGCAAAATGGGGCTACCAGAGGCTGGGCATGGCAGGATTAAGGAGATGTTGATCAAAGAACACACAGTTTAACTTAGGAAAAATCAGTTTAAGAGATCTATGTACATGATGATGACTATAGTTAACTGTATATACACAAAAATTGCTAAAGAGAGTAAATTTTAAATATTCTCACCACAAAAATTAAATGAAGCAAGGCATATGATAATTAGTTCAATTTAGCCATTCTACTCTGTATCCATTTATCGAAACATATTGTACAATACGAATATATGCAAATTTGTCAATTCAAAAATGTTTCAAAATGAAAGTATAAGTCAAGAAAGCAGAAATAAAATATTCATGTCTGGTATGGATTGCAATTTGTAACTTCAAGTGAGTTTATTTCCCTCAGTAAAACACAAAGATTCACATTGACCTTTAAAAAGGCAACAACATTCTATCTATAGGTAATATACCAAAAATAAAATACATTATTTAAAGAAGTTAGATATACAATTAATATACGATGAAAAAGGAAATAAAATTTTACTATATGAAGCTACAGTTCAATTAGAATTCAAATGAAATAAGAATGTAAATATGGTTATTTTATTAGTAAGATTTATAATCAATATCAAAAAGCCATAAAGTGGGCTGGGAATGTGGCTCAAGCTGTAATGCGCTCGCCTGGCATGCGTGGGGCTCTAGGTTCGATCCTCAGCACCACATAAAAATAAAATAAAGATGTTGTGTCCACCGAAAACTGAAAAATAAATATTAAAAAAATTCTCTCTCTCTCAAAAAAAAAAAAAAAGCCACAAAGTGTAATGGACCAAATACCATAGAAGAGACAGTGAAAGCACATAAAACAGTAATGCCAAAGGAAAAAGTTGAAGAAGAAAAAAATGTGGGGGGTATAAAAAGTAAATAGAAAAGAAGCAGGAAAAGAAAGTGAAGGAAACTGAGAACTATAAGATAGAAGGAAAATAGGCAGTAAAAGAATTGAGGGCTGTTGAAAATAAGTACAATCATAATGGACATCTAATATGTTTCAATATTTGACAAAAAAGCAGAGATAAATTATTGGAAAGAGAAAGAGGAATAATTAAAATAATTAATAAAGTTGAATGATTAAAGACTTTGTTCAACATAGAATACATCCTTTTGCTAGTGCCATGGGATAGTCATAATTATTTTCTTGCTTTTAAATATGAAGAAGACAGCAATGTATTCTAAACCGCAGAATAATAAAGTGTATGTTTTCCTAACAGTATAATGAAACTATAATTTAGTAATTGTATTAATATTTTAATATGTATGATATATTATTCTTTCAATCACAGACATAAAAATTTCTGAACATTCTATATGGGTAGCCACTATAAAGTCTCTGCTATTGTGTTCTAAACAGTCTAACAGGGATGAAAGATGATGCACAAACAAATAAATATATTTAAATTATTTTCAGGGCTGGGGATGTGGCTCAAGCGGTAGCGCGCTCGCTTGGTATGCGTGCGGCCCGGGTTCGATCCTCAGCACCACATACACACAAAGATGTTGTGTCCGCCGAAAATTAAACAATAAAAATAAATAAAAATTAAAAAAAAAAAATTATTTTCATTTTCTCTTTTGCCTTTCTCAATATAAGATCCTTGCCCTGGTTTACTGAAAAGAAAAATAATGAAATTTAAAAAAAAACATCAAGCTCCATGGATAGTCTTGAATCAGCATTGCTTTGTTTACTGCTCCCACTGCAGGTTCTCAAACCCTTATGCAATTTAACAACTTATCTTAGAGAAATTAGCTCACCTGAAATGTTAGACATTACTTCTTTATGTCATTATGTTTCTGATGAAGTCTGGAAAAAAAGACATAATAATGTAGGACAAGAAAAATTAAAGCTATACAATCTGCAATCGCAGAAAGGAAACCAAAAGCTTAAAAATGAGCTCAAAATGATTGTGCTCTTGTGTTAACATCCCCTTTCCAGCCTTGGTCTAGATCACGGAGTTGAATCAGATGTGTGAGGTTAACACCAAGGACAGTGGAAACTCTTCCTCTACTGTTTTCCCTTCTTACTCTGGCAAGAGACTTAATTGCAGGCTGTCCTATAACACCCTGAGTATGGAGACATCATTTTATGCCAGGTACCACAGTGAGACCAGAATGCTTCAGAAAGTTAGCTTTTCCCTGATGCCCTTGTTCCTATGTTGGTGGAAAGAACTCAAATTGAGGCCTGACAATCTTACCTCATTGCTGAGAGGTTACTTATATAGTGGTCAAGATGACTCTGAGAAGACAATGGAATGACCACCCAAGTCAGGGCCAGAAGAGGGAGACACAGGCCCACTTGAGAAGATTCAGCATCATTGTGACTGACAGAGATCATCTCAGCTAGGCAGTAGTACCTGGGGGAATTTTTTGAGTCAAAAGGATAGTACCCATATTCCAAAACCATTGTCTTTTTAGTAGGACTTGCTTCAGCTAGGACCTGCCCCTCAAATTCATACCTAAAAATATCCATGTGAATTTTTTTTTTTAATTTGGGGGAATCCTAGGAACAAAAGCACTTACAAACAAATCTCTTCCTCTTGGTCTACATAATTTTTTCTGTATCAGTATATATTGCACTCTAGTGGGATTATCTGGGGGTGTATAAAGAAGGGAAACATCATGATCTGTATCTTTCCTGTGGAAAGTAAAGACAGGGAGGAAGGGAAGGAAGGAGATGGTGGAGAGGGATAAAGAGAAAAAGTAAGAGAGAGAGAGAGAGAGAAGAGAAGAGAAGAGAAGAGGAGAGGAGAGGAGAGGAGAGGAGAGGAGAGGAGAGAGAGAGAGAACGCAAGCACATGCCCAGCAGGAGTGAGAGAAAACCAGTGCAGCAGGAGTGAGAGAAAACCAGTGGTAAGTTTTTCACTACCTTCTATTGTGCTATTTTGTAGATATTAAATTTCTGGTTCATGGCTGGAGATAGTTTTGACAATTGAAATCAGAGAGTAAATCTATTTGTAAAAATCAGACATGTAGAACCATGGCTAATATACTAGCTTTTGGGTTCAAAGCACAGAGTAATAGGCCAAGACTCTTCAACGTGTAGCATATTGACATCATGATGTAATCATCTACTGTACTAATCATGTGCCCTCAACAAAGGAAGGAATAGTAAAGCAGTTACAAAAAAAAGGCAGTAACAAAGGAAAGTACCAGTAAAGAAAGGCACCTGCCTGAATATTTGCAATAGCAGGAAGCTGGCTCATAAAAATAAACTGTAAACATTCACAACTGACACTAAGATGACTTATAGTCCATTTACCAAATACAAAACTTCATTATTCTTCTTTATTTCCACACTCACATGAGCTAGATCAAATAATAACATTGAAAATATGCTATGACTAAAGACCAAAGAGAGACTAATGCCCTCATTGTATAATAGCAAATGATAAAATAAATTATTATAAATTATTAAAAATACTTAAATTTTATTTTTCCTTCACTAAATTAATGAATCTCTGCCAGTGAATAAAAACAGTGCACAATCTAAAGTGCACAATCATGGATGGATGCTTAAAATAATACTCCTGTAATATCATTTGGGATTTCCTAATGTCAATTTAAATCATGATGAGTATAAAGTTTATCAGTGCCCAGCACACCAGATACTCCAATAAATAAAATTAATATCTGGCAATTGGATCCTTTCTTAATAATTACAAAGCACTTTCACATACCACATCTCCCTCGATCTTCTTAACAACTTTATGGCATTATAAAACAGAAACAAACCCTTTACATTGCAACTGTGTAAGGTTTAAGTTCACAATTCAGTATATAAAAGAATATCATTTATGATAGAAATATAAATAGGATTCACAAGTGGCCATTGTTCTTGGTGATTCATGACTATGATATCTAAACTAAGATACGTATAACTTTCCTAAAGTTGGTAGTAAAGCCAAAATAGCTCAACGTAAGAATAAATAAATAAACAATACAGAAATTCCTTGCTGAAGTTTTTGAAAAAGCAAATACACAGCTCTTCTCTCATATTAAGCCTTATTTATATCCCACTCCCTCAATCTTTTCACACTCACAGGGTATGTGAGCAAATTATATGCAAGAATCAATGATCAAGATCATATACTTGTTATAATTTAACACACTTAAGACAATACTTGAAAGTCCATATGGAATGAGGTGGTTGCAAAATATAGCCAAAAAAAAAAAAAGAATATGGTATAATCTTTTACAAAGTTAAAAAGAACATAAAATTTGATTTTAAAAAATAACTATGCCTTTCATTCTAATATTTTATGTTTTGGTACCTGATTTGATCTCAAGGCATGTTTGAAGAGAAACCCAGAAGAAAAATTTCCCTGACTCTCAGGACTTTGATCTTCACACTGATCCATCTCTTCCTATCACAGGAATATTCAAATCCATTATGTGGCAGTATTCATTTTCTCCATTCCAGTGGTATCTTTATTTGGAGAAACATGTTTCATCAATGTTTCCTATTTCGTTTCTGAATAACCATCTGATTATATTCAGCATTGTGTTGTTTTTTTGTTTGTTTGTTTGTTTTGTTTTGTTTTGTCAGTAGCAGGACTATTTTTTAAAGCTTGAATATAGAATCCAAAAATGACATCATGTTTACAGTATTTACTTATAGAACTCATTTCTTAAAATTATGTAAAGAATACAAATTGGACTTGACATATTTCTATCATTGTCAAATAACATTATTTGATTTAAATACTTTTATCTATTTTGTCTAAATTAATAGGAATTTTTAAATATGATTTTAATTGTAAAAAATACCTACTTTAAGAGTTACCTTAGATTTGGAAGAGAGTAGTGAAGGGAGGGGACTGAAGGGGATGTGGGCATAGGAAATATAATAGAATGAAACAGACATTATTACTTTATGTATATATGTGACGGCATGATCCATGTGATTCTACAACATGTACAATCAGAAAAATGACAAATTATACCCCATCTATGTATGTTATATAAAAGTGCATAAATGCATTCTACTGTCATGCATAACTGATTAAAAAAATAATGTTTTTTAAAAAAATTGGATTATTTCAACCAGTATAGAAAAGACTAAGATATCATACCCTATGTTCTATTCACAAAGAGTTTCAGAAAGAAAAAGATTATCTGTTCTTTAAATCCTCACTGCAAGAATGAAAAGAAGGGTTTCAATGGAGAACGAATAAAGCAGAATAATAGATTTACTTTATTTAAAAACTATATAATAATAAGTGCTACAACATTTCCACTGTGATTTCTTTAAATATGGTTATTCAGAGCAGGGCACAGTGGCACATGCCTGTAATACCAGTGACTGGGGAGGCGTAGTCAGGAGGACAGCAAGTTCAAAGGCAGCTCATCAACTTAGTGAGACCCTGTCTCAAAAAATAAATAAATAAATAAATAAATAGATGGACTGAGGATGTAGCTCAGTGGCAAAGTATCTTGGGTTCAATACCCTATAGTCCCCCAAAATTTATTCAAAGATTATTTATAAAGAATGTACTCTTATGCTGGAGATTAAGGAAAGCCTCATACATGGTATTTTGCTCAAATACTTCATAGTATAAAGAAAAAATGGTTAAAAAGCATATGTGTTAACAATGCTGTTAGTCAATGTCATGGGAAGCTGCAAGATACACCCGGTGCTGTAGGGCACTCAAGAAATCACTGCTTATTTTATTTAAGAAAGGATCATCTTCACTGAGAAATAAACTCTGAATATTGAAGAAAGACCCAAGAGTTTCCAGGTAGAATAAAACAGAATAAGAGTTTTGGGGTATAGTTATAAAAATACGAGAGTCAGGAGAGAAAAGTGAGACATAAAGTAACATAACTTAGCAACTTTAGTACTTTATTTATATAAAATCTTGTCACTGATATTTTTGTTCTTCATGAATCTAAAGCAAAACTAAATCAGATATTATTCTTAATTTGAAGCTCCTTCACATATACATTTTGGTGAGAAGGATATGTGGTTTTGGTTTGAATTTAAATAATAAAACATAAGAACCAAAGAAAAGTCCCCTAGTAGTCTATTACTTTGTCATTAACTGTAATGATTAAATTATATTGAAAAAGCTTTTAAAAATAAAACTTATGCTCCAGGAAGACACATGGCATTCCAATCACAAACAATTAAATAAACAAAATAGAACTGTTGAAGTTTATCTTTCTAGAAATAGGTTGAAATATTTATTAAATATAGAAATCTTAAATACCATTTCCAATACCAGCCCTTTGTGATATATTCATTACAAAGTATCTGTAGATAGTAAACTGATGGCCATGAATATTAGATTGAAGAAGAGATACTACTTTCTTAATTTAAAATAATTTTTGCTGTAGGGTTTATTTATTTTTTATTTTTATTTTTTTTCATTTTGGTGCTGGGAATTGATTGAACCCAGGGCCTTGAGCCTGCAAGGCAAGTGCTCTACCACTGAGCTACATCTTCAGCCTCTTTAGGATGGATTTTTAATTCAACTTTTATTTAGCATATGCTGAGCTACTTTTTTAGTAAATTATTGTATTTAACCTTGTACCACTTAGGTGTTTTGGCTAAGATTAAGAGGCTTGAGCATGACTGGCTATACAAATGTCTGCATGGCTCTCTGTGATCCAGTCACCAATGGTAAAAAGCACATCCCTCATGTGGACACGCTAACTACTCTTCCACTGTGTTTATAAACATGAAATCATAAAAGCAATTTTGAGAAATAAGAACAAAGCTAGAATCCACATACTCTATTTCAAACTGAATTACAAAGCTCTATTAATCAAAACATTATAATACTAGCAGAAAAACAAACACACAAATCAATAGAACGGAATAGAGAGACTAGAAATAGACCCACATATGTGGTCAAGTAACTATTAATAAAGGAATAAAGAATACACAATAGGCAAATGCAACAAATGGTATCACAAAACTTGGATATCCATATGCAAAAGAATAAAATTGGAATCTTGTCTTATGCCACATATAAACATGAACTAAAAATTGACTCAAGACCGAACTTCCAGTCATAAACTAGAAAACTCCAAGGAGAAAATTTAGAGGAAAAGCCCTCTGACATTAGTCTTGGCAATGACTTTTTTTTTTTATATGGCATCAAATGAATGGGACACAAAAACAAAAATAGAAAAATGGGATTTTCTCAAACTAAAATCCTTCTGCATAATGAAGAAAATAATCAGTGAAATGAAAAGGGAGAAAATACTTGCAAATGATATATTTGATAAGGTGTTAACATCCATGATATATAAGAACTCATATAATTCAGCAGCAAGAAAATGAAATAAATATTAAAAAGTGAGCAAGAAATATGAATAGACTTTTTTTCAAATGGATATTTTTTTCACTATCACTAATCATCAGATAAATACAAACCAAAACCACAATAAAATATCACCTTACACCAGTAAGGATGGCTATTATGGAAAAAAGAAAAAGAGACTTGTGTAGTTAAGGCTGTGGGAAAAAGGGAACCCTATACACTGTTAGTAGGAACACAATGGAGATTATAGGAAAAAAATTAAAATAGAGGTATCACACAATCCAATAATTCCACTTCTGTGTAATGTTTGTGGACATTTCTGTGTATCTGATTGTGTGTATGTATGTAAATTAAATTGGTATTTCCAAAGGTAGTCTGTGTCCCATGCTCATTGTAGTAATATTCCACAATATCTGAGATAACTTCTTAAGTATCTCTTGATGGATGGATGAATAAAACAATTGTGGTACACATACAATGGAATATTATTTAGTCATAAAAGGAAATCCTGCTATTTGTAATAACATGCATAAATCTGGAGAACATTATGCTAAGTAAAGTAAACCAAATGCAGAAAAAAATATTCGCACTTATCTAAGAAATCTAAAACAGTCAAAGATAAGAAAGTAAAGAGTAGAAGGGTTATTGCTAGGGGCAGGGAGGTGGGGAAAATGTGGAGATATTAGTTAAAGATACAACAGAATTTCAGTTGCAAAATTAAATCTGAAGATCTTATAGCATGAATGATGATGGATGTGTTAATTGATTTAATTGTAGCAATCATTCCACAACCTATATGCATATAAACTATTACATTGTATTCCTTGAGAGTATTCAATCTGTGTTTGTTAATTAAATATGTGAAATTTAAAAAGAGTTCATAAGATTACTATAGGTACCTATTTGAATTAGACATTGTGATAAAATGTGAAACTGTTGATTAGCAGAGGTTGTAAAGTGTCCATGTCTGGGGATATTAGAACCAAAACTGGTATTTTAAAGTAAAAAAAGCAAATTAAAATATATTTCTAAAATAAAAGACCATACGTAAAAACATTATATATGGTAAGCACTTATCTAAGTTCTTCTACAAATAAAATAGTCTTTCCTTCTGAGAGCTTTTAAGATTTTTCTCTTTATTACTGGTTTTGAGTATTTGATCATAATGTGTTTCACTGTGGTTATCTTCATGTTTCTTGTGTTTGGAATTTCTTGGGTTTTATGATCTTTGAGTTTACATCAAATTAGGAGAAAAATGGGCATTATTTGGCATTAAAGATTCAGATATTCCCTCTGCCTGATTATTTCCATATTAGGCCACCTGAAGTTGTCTACAGCTTATGATATTGTGTTCTATGTATTTGCTGTTGGGATTTTATTAATTTTCGTTTGAAAATTCCCTTGGGGAATGTTTCTATTGTTATGACTTCAAGTTATTTAATGTTTTCTTCTACAATGTTTATTTCATTGTTAATTCTATCCAGTGCATTTTCCTTTCACACATTGTGACTTTCTATTTCTCGATGTTTGATTTAAATATTTTTCCATGGCTACTATGTGTCTACCTAACTTTTCTAACATGTGGAAAATAGTTATAACAATAGTTGAATGTCTTTTTCGGTTTATTGAATACCTATGTCAGTTCTAGGTTCATGGTGATTCATTGATTCTCCCTCTTAGAAATTCTGACTTGTATTGACACAATGTTGTGTGCCTGGTACACATTATTCTGGGTGCTGGATATTTAGTATTTTTAAAAATATTCTTGCACTTTGTTCTGAGACACAGTGATATTACTTAAAATCATTTGATCATTTTGTATCTTGTGTTTATGATTTGGTAGCCAAGACAGGGGCAAAGTTTATTTGAGGGCTAATTCTTTTCACTACCAAGACAAGCCTGACCTACTACATATGCTCACCAATACCTATGTGTTATAAAATACTGCTTTTCTGCTGGTGATGATGGATATCCTTCTTTGTCTACATACACTTTGGGCATTGTTGCCTCTAATTTATTTCTATGCTTCTTTCTAAACTCCCTGTCCTTGGGGAGTTTCCTCACACTCACGCAGTGCTCTGTGTTGTGCTAAGTAATCAAGAGACACACTCTACAGACCTCTTGTTTCTTTTTCCAAGCATATTTCTCCTTTGAGATGTTTTAGTGAATTCTAGCTGTCTTGGTCTCCTGAGACTTTCAGCTATAATTCTTCAACTCAACTCACGGTGTTTAATAAGTTCCCGCTGGGTTCCCCCTTCCTGCACCACTGCTTCTAGGTACTTTCAAGACATCCATAGGTTTCACCTTATTTTTATTTTTATTTTTTTAGTTATCAGAGATTGCTGACACCTGCCTAAAGATTTTGTCTAGAAAACCATTTCTTTACCAAAATAATGATGATGATGATGATGATGATGATGATAAAATTTAAAAAATAAAGATAAAATTTAAAAAATAAAAATAAAATAACAAAAGAAATACATAGCGTTAAAAGGCAAATTTATGCCTGATGGACAAAAGGGAAAAGAATTTCAGTTAAGGTTAGGGATGTCCACTATTAACATGATTATCACATTTTTGGAAGTTTCATCAATGCAATGAAAATTTAAAAAGAAATAAAATGATTAACATCCATTTGAATGAAATTATCTTCTTAGGAAAACTTAGGAATTCACCCATAGTGGAAAAAACATGTCATTTACAATAATTTCTTTTAAAAATATTTGGCCCACAACCTGGGCTAAACATCCTGAGTATACCATTTTTTTTTCTATGTAAAGTCTGTGGACTAGAATTAGTACTAATAATAGAAAATGCATAACACTTGCTGTATGTTAGAAATTTGTAAGTGCTTTACAGATATTGATTGCTTTATCTTTAACTTTTTTCCCCCATTTTGGTGATGTTGAAGGAACTAATGTATAGGTTACAAAAGTTGCCTGAAATGGCATTGGGATTTTAACCAAGACCAAATGATAGCTTATGAAACACAGTCAAAAATCTTAATCATGACCATAAAATCCATAGATATTTACTACAACAAAAGCTTTAAATTGCAGAAATGTTTACAATACTGATCATCCATAGTTTTACGTGCAAAAGTCCTCTAGAACCACTGAAGTTATATAAATCCAATATTTGAATTTTGAAGGTCCTTACCTTCTCCATGAGAAAACCTAATCTTTGCATTTTCTTCCATATTTGCTAGGATTGTATCACATGTGCTCAGGCCTAGCTTGTTGTATTATTCCACTCTCTGTCTCTTGCTCTAGCATACTTGGGCACTATGTCAGGCAGAGGAGTCTCTCACCAATGATTTTCTTGATTCAATTTGCTGGAAGCCTACTGATCTGTGGTAGAGCTGATAAAATTGTCAACTGATGAGTTTAAGTTAGGACATTATTTGGTGGTCTCCAAGGAGTTCCATGTTTCCCTCAAACTCAGAGGACCTTGATAGAACCAACTTATTTTATATTCTCTCTCCCTATTCCTTATGGGAAAAGTGAGAACACAACCCTTAAGTGAGAACGTAGACATAGTCGTCTCCATTTTTCATCTTCTACCTTCTTTCTCTTCCCTTAAGTCCCAAAGACAACCTCCTTCATCTGTCTACTTTTATCTATAATCCAAACTTTCCAAGCTTATCAACTCTGGCAAACCAACCATGTCTCAACTACTTTAGATCAATGAGAGAGAAATAGAGGAGATGTAGGGAAAGGACCATAAAAGTAGGGATGACAGTGGTAATAACAGAATTTCAGAGAGGTAGAGAACTAAAGAAACTATAAGGAATGATAGAGATGGGGAAAAGAATAAAGGAAAGAAATGGGCGTGGAGAGAAAGGGGAAGAGAGAGACACATAAGAAGAGCAAGGAACAATTAGAAGGAAAGATGAAGACTGTGTGTGTTTGAAAGAGAGGGACAAAAAGGAATGAATGACAGAGATGGAAATTTCCACAAGATTCTTGAAAGAAATCTTTAAAAGGCTACAGTCTTCTTCAGAATTGACCATGTGATAATTCTTCTTTCTACAATGGGAGAAAAATGTGGCTAATAACTGGTGTTAACTAACCCTTAAGCAGCTCAAAGCAAGATCTTCAACACTTCTTTACTGAAGTAAAAATGTAAATATATTCCTACAAAGGACAAGCATATAATTTGTTTGAAAAAGTCTTATGAGAATATTGTTGGTATTCAGAAAATATGCTTGCTTTCTGTTAAGCTTTTGGAAATTGAAGGGCAATAATGTTGGAGAAGTAGAAAAATCAATGTTTCAGTTTAAGTACAGTAATTCTTTTCAGATATCTAAGTAGAACTGTCAAATAGACTTGAAAAATGTGTAAAGTTTTAGGCAAAAGTCAAGTCTGTGAACAAGGATTTGTGCATCAGTGATCTATAGCTGGCACATATCATTAAATGTGTGTGGTTATTTAGGTAGAAATTATGCATGGAAAAGGAAGGTTCCTGGAGCTTTCCAACATTTACAGCAGAGGGGAAAAAAAAATCAGCAATGTGTGGTATCACTTTTATGAGTAAGCATTTCAAAGGAAGAACACGGTCAGCCTTGAAGAGACACATGCAGAAAATGAGACCCTGGCAGTTTTCTCTATGAAGCTCATTTGAGATCTTGATAGAAGCAGTCTTAGTGGAACTTAAGAAAAACATATTTGTGATATAGTCTCAAATATAACTTAAACAGTCATGTAGGATATCATCATGTTCAATCTAATGTCACATCATAGTTGAAAAAGTATTTTATAGTTTACATTTAACTAACTTATATTCTGTTTTTATTATTAAGATATAATTTTTCACAATAGCTAAGCTATGGAACCAACCTTCAACAGATGAATGGGTAAAGAAATTGTGGTATATATACACAATATAATATTATTCAGCCATAAAGAAGAATGAAATTATGGCATTTGCTGGTAAATAGATAGAACTGGAGACTATCATATAAGTGAAATAAGCCAATCAAAAAAAAAAAAAAAAAAACAAAGGCCAAATATGCTCTCTGATATGTGGATGCTCACACATGATGGGGGCAGGGTGCATAGGAAAGATAGAAGTTTATTGGATTAGACAAAGGGGAATGAAGGGAAGGGAGGGGTGAGAGGAATAGGAAAGACAGTAGAATGAATCAGATGTACCATTCCTATGTTCATATATGAATATTTGACCAGTGAATCTCCACATCATGTACAACCACAAGAATGAGATCCTAATTAGAATAAGTTGTACTCCATGTATGTATGACAAAATACACTCTACTGTAAAGTATATCTAAGCAGAACAAATTTTTAAAAAGAAATAACATAATTTTTATCCCTTTGTAAATGTAAGTTTATATCATTGATCTGTTGCTAAGAGAAATTCATAGTTGAGGTTTTTTTTTAAATTTAAAGATAATAAATATTGTAAATGTTATGAATACATATTGTCAATTTCACTTCTCCCTATACAGATGAATTTAGACTATAATTCTTGATCTGATTCTGAGGTATAAGTGAATTAAACATGATGCATCTATAATATTTAGTTAAAGTAGAGGTATGCAACACCTAATCAATCCAGTTCATTTCTTTGTTCTAATTATGAAGCAATAATTTCTATTTAAAACATTCTTATTATTCTATACTGGAACAGAATCAGATTTGTGCAGTTTAAGTACAGAAAATATTGAGAGAAAAAAATGATCATTTAATCCCATAGTGTCTGTGACTTGAGTCCATAGACTATGCATCCCCTTACTGAATGAAGGTAAGCTCTAAGCAAAACCTACACATTCTGAGTTATTTTAGCTGCTTGATAAATGTATAATTAAGATTACCCAGATAAGAGTCTGACTAGGAAAGCAGAAACCATAATAAAATCAAGGTAAACAATTATCTGAGTTTTGTTACAATTCATAGAGCAACAACCAACTAGAATTAAATGTACAGATCTTCAGTGCTTAGCATGTGGGACTTGGCACTTCACAGGTGCTCAATAAATATTTGTGAAATGAATCAAAAATCTGTTCAGGAGGAAATAACATCTATCAACAAAATAGTCCTGTGAATGAAGAGCCTGTTTTGCAAGATAGTACAAGAGTCATAGTAAAATAATTATTTAAAGATTTTAATAAATCAAAAATTAAACTTCAAAAGTCTGAATTAGGTTGTGTATTGGTTTCTGTCTCTAAAGAGCAATAACTCATTGTCCAAAATGAAGCCTTATAAGCATTTTTTCTCCAAAGGAATCAAATATCCTTTAGACATCAAATTAAACCCCAGTTTATTTCTAACACATGGTAATTGAATAAATGTGCATTCCCAGTAATACCCACAATTTCATCTCTCCTATTACAAATGTTCATCCAACATGAGCATATTTTAGGCTGGTCAAAATCAACACCTCTATTAAACAGTATTTTCCTCCAGTCAATATTTTTCTCATTCAAACATTTACTTTCAGCAATCCTAAAACTCCAGAGATCTAAATATAGGCAACCTCAACTTGAAAAAATTCACAGCTAAAACTAACATATACTCTCTGCCAATCTGTGCACCAGCTGTGGATTAAAATGTGCTGAAAAGCAGAACATTTTGTCTCTTCAGTGATCAAGTAGTCTCTTGCAACATATACAACTCTTCATTTAACAGAGTAAGGGAGGGGTGTGGCAAAAGAAAGGAAAGAATCTGGGTAGTTCTGAGGTGTCCAGAAGGTGCTGAAATTCACTTTGTAGTCATCACTTGGTTCTTCAAGCAAAAGCCTGTGTGAGTATTAAACAGGGTCAGTGAGAGTTGTGGTGACTGAGTCAGATTCTTGGAAATAGAGTGTCTTTCTGACTTTTCCAAATTACTTTCAGATTTGCTTCCTGTTTATTTTCTGGCAAACATTTAAAAATATCCATCCAAATGAGGTCGCATTTGCAAAGACTTGAAAATTCCATGCAATTGCATAGTTCCAGAGAAAAATGACAGATTTATTACAGGGACAAGCATTAGCCACACTGATCAATTAATTTTAAAATGTGAAGGTCTTTATACATTAATATCACATTTGCCAATATGAATTCTTCTAACATTTATTACGTAAAATTGCTCATATTTTTAAATATCCCATAACACAAATGCTTCACTTGTTTATTCATTTTAAATCATCTCAAAAACTGTATGGGTTTATCTAGCACAGGATGCTTTATTTAAAAGACCAGATGCTAGCCTGACCAGCATAAAAACATCATAAAGGGAAAAATAATCTTAAAATTGTTGACTGCAAATTCATGCTGAATGTTCTTTCAGTATTTTTCAGAATGGTCATATTTTAGTGGATACTCTTGTCTAGTGGAAGAGCTATTTATTTTACTTATTTATCTCCCCAAAGTGTAAGTTCTGTTGTATTTTAACCATATGGAAAAGTGAGTTGTTATCTAATAATAGCATGTATTATTTAACTTTAATGACCTTTAACTTAAATTCTTCACCATAATTGTGTAAATCCAAAGTACATGTATTTTACTAGGCTTGCTAAATTTGAAGTTTTTATCCATTGACAGTCAAAATGAAAATCTTACAATAAATGAAGAAATGTAAAAGGAAAAATATTTCTACATACATGTATAAATCAATATAGCATATTAAATAATTTAGATATTATCTCAATGAAAACAAAAGGTAATAGAAATTTTGTGTAACATATCAACCTTTAAAATTTATTAATTTTAGAAGTAGAAATATGAAAAATTAAAGCAATATAAATAATATCTCACTTGTAATTAAACTAGATTGTATGCTTTTTTAAACACTTTTTTCTTTATTATCTCTGTGAACTTTACAACTACTTTCTATGATACATTATACATCATACATCATACATACATTATGATACAGATACATTATTTTTATTCTTTAGGTAAGAAGACAAAAATTAAATTATTTTCATAGCCTTAAAACTATTCTCATCATTTATGTTTTGTGTAACTTTTTAATCTTCAAATATATATATATATATACTCACTCAAACACACACACACATCACTGAATTGCAATCAGACAGTGAAATAAAAAATAGACTTCTGGCTGTCATGTCTCTTCAAATGACAAAGAAGCCAAAATTGATATATGAATTTTTAAAATGACATAGGCAATCAGTTTAAAGGCACAACAAGGAAAAAGAAAGAAAAAAGCATAATTGGTTGAAATTAAAAAGTGGCTGTCTTTTCTTCTACTTAATACTGATTTCCCCAAAATTCTAATCAGAACTCAGAATGTGAATTTCACCAAAACAAGGCCACACAAAGAAAGCTAAGAGAAGCACAGTTTAGGTTAAGGGTCACCAAATTGCAAACTATATTCAGCCCACTTCAATCGATGTTTCAAAAATGATCAGAGTTTTTGTCACTGAGTTTTGTGGTTAGTTTTCTCGGGCCAACTTAAAATCTCCATCTTGGATTAGCTTGCAAAAGGTACAGAATTACACATCCCAGGTCACAGCCACTACTTAGGTTTCTGTAGCTCTGATGGCGAAAGCATGGGACACTCAGGTTACAGAACCATATCAGAAATACCATCAAATTGTCTTTCTTTCAAACTCAACATAAAAATTCTTCTGAAATTACCATTTACTTTTTTTAATTTTGAAATTTAAATACTAGGTATTACACAAAAATCAGAGGCAAACATAATTGATTCCAGAGGATTTGCTCTGAAAATAAGAACTGGACAAATGTTGAGTTCAAATAGACAGCTGTTCACACTATCCAGGGTTTTGAAAGTCCCTTTTGTTCTCATGTATTTGTCTTGCAGCACCTCAGGGTATCTTGAATCTCCACTACACCCTAAGATTCTCAAGGTCACTAAGGAAATGTTGGTGACATCAGGATGCACATCACACCTCTAGTCCCTATCACCTATAATCACCTATGGTCACCTCCATTTGAATTCTTGTTTTTGTTTTTGTTTTGTTTTGTTTTTAAAAAAAGCTTAATCATTTACCTGAAAGGGAATAAAACCCAGGACTTGCACACTGAAGGGGAAAGTGTGACAAATGGGCTTTCTTTGGAGGAAGATGTATAATTGGGAAAATAGGAGTGAAAGACAAGTAAAGGCTGACCAGAGGGAGACGATTGGGAGGGATGGGTTGCTCTGTTCTTGCCAATTCCTGCATGGAAACCATGCCTAGGCACATCCTTTGTTCTAAAGCAGACATTGTGATCTTTGAACTCACAGATTCAGTGTCTGTGTCCTTACATTTCAGCAAGTGCCAGCATTTTCCTACCACACAGTAGAAACCTAGGAAGCTACCATGGGGTCTTTGACACCTGGTTAAAGAGGAAGTCTCCTAAGTGGGATGTCTGCCTCAGTGTTCTGCCTGGACACTGTCTGAAGGCCAGTTCTGTTATGACCTCCATAGCTGAGTGCTAGGTAACAAAGAAACAAAAAAATAGTATTTCTAACATCAGATATTGTGAGGAGTAAGACTTGTGAGCATAGAGTCAGGGTCTTGAGAAGATGGGGGATAATGAGATACAAGAGTCACCCTAGAGAGGTGCTATAGTCTGTTGTCTAGAGGAAGCCCCAGAAAATGCATCCAGTAGACAAGAAACACAAACTTGAAGTGAGTTACCAGCATGGCCTGATTTATTTTCTCAGGGTTTTTATTTACTTTTTTTTTTTTTTTTTTAAGTAATTCTTA
>NW_026000037.1:35988137-36002556 GCF_001458135.2 Marmota marmota marmota
TTTCTTTTTTTTTTTTTTTTTGTAAGTAATTCTTATTAACTAGAGGAGACTTGGGAAACATATGGATGAAAGTATACATCACCTGAGAGTTTACCACCTGGAGATAATCACTAATAACATTTTCATAGATTTCCTCCCAATCTGTTCTTTTCCTCTGCATATATAGCTGCAGATAAAAATATAAAGAGATGTTTTTGCCTCATATGGTGCATATGGTTGTATAAACCTTTTTATCACTCAATGAACTGTTGTGAATATTTTCCTAGTAACCCAAATTCTATAACATGATTTGAAGGCCACAGGATCAAGTATAGTGTATGCTATGCCACTTCAGGTGCTGTTGACCCACAGGAGCTCACAGGCAAACAGGTGTTATCTAGTTACCAGTTTCCTCTGAACTTTGGAAGGCTCTGAGTCTTGGCTTTGTTCTGATATGAGCCTCATCTTGGACACCACCACCCGTCTGCCCCTGCCTCACACCTCAGCAACCTCTCAAAGAAACTTCTGATGAACTGTCCTTGGGCTTCAATGCACCTTCCAGTCTGGCCAACTGTGACTGAGTTAACTCTATAACCCCATTTCCTCAACCCCCACTAATGCTCCCTGCCTCTCCTCGTAGGTGAGATGCCAGCATATCTTATTTCTGAGCCGATGTCAATGACGAGAAGGACACAGAAGAGTATTAAAAAAATGAATGCATGTTCATTATTACCTTGCTTTGTGACTCCCATATAGGAATGTAGAGTTTGGTGTGGCAGTACCCAAGATCCCTCCATGCACAGAGGAAGATAATCTTCCATAGACTTTTGTCATACCCTTTCAACAAGTATTTATTGGGTACTTACTATGAACCAGAAACTGTGCAACATGATCCCATATTTCGGTAGCCTGCATTTCAGGAGCATAAAGAAATAAAAAAAAAATACCAACTATGATTATTTGTATAAAATGTTATCAAGAAATCAAAAAAGAGGTTGAGAGTAAAGGATATTTAATAGACAAATTATAAAGAGAATAGTCAGCAAATAGTACCCTGAAGTTGCCAGCATATTGGGAAGCATTCCTTTCTCTAGGGTATTAAAGAATTAAATTCACTGTCTTAGAATTTTCTAAAGCACCCAAAACATTACAGACTAGGATCCTTAGCACTTGGATATTTCCATCTCACACATCCTCTGTCCCATCAATATCTTATCTATTTAATGTTATCTCTCGTTAAAATATGCTTATCACCACCTCACTGGAATTGCTTAAATATGCGTACTGAATGAGTTAAAGGATAGAACATGATAAAATGCATCTTTCTTTCCAGCCTGCAGCAGTTCAATACATAAATTATGTCTTTCATCCTGGCAACTCCTCAGCAACTAAAACTATGTTTGAAATAGGAAAACAGGAAATGCCACAGAAAAATGTGTCTCTTTGTTTCTTTGGAGAAAAGAAAAACCTTCTCATTGGAAGTACCCTGTAGAACACAGAGAAATTTTCTAGGGTCCAAGCAATTGAATTTCAGCTCTGACTCCTGCTTAATGTAGTGACCCAAGATAAATTGCCAATTACATTGAGCCTCAGTTTCCTCATCTGTAAAATGACAGTACAACATACCTTGCAATATGAGTTTTAGAAATTCAAATAATATATGGAAAGCAGTTATCTTAGGGTCCTCATACAGTATCACTTGGTAAATAGTTGTTGTCTTCAGTTCTTATAATAAATGAATTGTTATTCCCATTTTATCTGTGTATTATCCTCATATTATATCAACCAGGCTCAGAGAGGTTAAATAACTTATGTAACTGTAGAGTCAATATAAAGTTTTATTATTTATTTATTTATTCATTTATTGGTACTGGGGAGTGAATCCAGGGGCGCTTAACCACTGAGCCATATCCCCAGCCCTTTTTAGGGCCTCACCAAGTTATGGAGGCTGCCTTTGAACTCTCAATCCTCCTACCTCAGCCTCCTGAGTCACTGGGATTACAGGCATGTGCCACCAAGTCCGGACAACATATGGTTTTAACTCCTGAACTCTACTCTTAACTTTATTTGGAGTACTACCAGGGAGTTAAGTGTAGAATAACATCTTAGATTCCATAGTCAGCATTTCAGGTACAAGGCCATTAAAAGCAACATTTGGCAAATGGAAGGTTATGTGATGCCAGAATGTACCTTAAAATCAAGAACCAAGGCTGAGTGATACTTTCCTACAATTGTCTTAATTTAGGCAAGACTCAACTCAAGGGATGGCAGGAAAACAAGGGGGTTAAGGAAGTTAGGACCTAGCACACTAGAGAGTGGTGAGAGGAAGGTACCATAGGGAGTCCCAAAGATTGCACGTATGCACCAGACACCAGTAAAGAAAAGTGAATGAGACTGTACTTGAAAAATATTTTTACTCTAAGATAGGAAAATGTCATATTTTAAAATATTAATCCCCAAATGGCAGAGTGCTAGTTACTAATCTGATTATATATAGGTCTTTTCTTGAGTGGAAAGGATTGGTACGAGAGAAAAAATCTACTGGTCAAACCATGACATTTAGGTTCAGCTAGAACTAAAGAGCAGGAAGAAAGGCAAAAATGAAAGCTTTTGGAGAGGACCAGCATGGGAGCAGGAAAGAGAAGAGAGAAAAAAAGGAGGATGCACAGCCTATAGGGAATGGTGGGGCTCTTGTCATTGTTTGAATGTGTATAAATGGAGCACTGGGGATTGAAGCCAGGACACTATATTATTGAACTACCCATTTTTTTTACTGGGCAGTAAAAAAACTTTAAAGTAAAAAAACTTTAAAAAGCTTTTTTTAAAAAAACTTTATTTTTATTTTTATTTTGAGGCAGGGTCTTGCTACATTGCCCAGGCTGGCCTTGAACTTATGATACTATTGCCTCAGGCTCCTGAGTAGCTGGAATTATAGGCCTACACCTCCGCACCTGGCTAGTCATAGGTTTCCTAGTAATAAAGGTATTGAAGGACCAACACAGAAGCCCAGCAGTCATCACTTGATCCTGAGGACCTGATTCCAAGGCACATCAGATGGAGGGGGGCGGACTGAAGTATCTGGTTTATTTTTTGATTTAGTCAAGGTTTCTTCGGGAATAGGCAGGAGATTGAGCCCACATCAGAAGACTTCATCTTTTGTGTCTGAAAGTGTTATAGAAAAGAAACATTGGAAAATGAGGCCCTAATTGTACCTCCACTTATCGTCATAGGTATAGTTACTTACAAATAGAATTTTAATCAGGGTCCTGGACTCTGCAGTCACAATTCTCTGGCACTAAGTTTAAAGATGATCTCAGGGAAGGTCTTTTAGCATAAAATCATCCACAAGTAACATTGGCTGAAGTTCCCTTTCCTGTAACACAATTTATTTCCCCACTCCATGTTAGACTTTGAACTCTGGGTAAGGAAACCTGCCTTGAGTATTTAGAGTTTAGATATTAGAATTACAGTAGAAAATTTGTTTGAGTGCAGGAAGGGAGAATTTTGTACTGACTTATGATAGTAACTCCAAGGTATTGAACTTCTTTGAGCATCAATTAGTCTTTTTACTTATGCAATACTACAAAGACAGACCCAGTTATAGAGGATCAGGTGGTGGGCATCCTTTCCCAGGGGTGCAAGCTTTTCACATCTATGTATGCAAGAGTGGGGGATGGAGTAACAGGAGTGAAACCAAGGTTTGTTGTGTTTTTTTTGGTGGTGGCGGGGTACTGGGGATTCAACTCAGGGGCACTTTACCACTGAACAACATCCCCAGCACTATTTTGTTATTTATTTAGAGAAAGAGTCTCACTGAGTTGTTTAGCACCTTGCTTTTTTGCTGAAGCTGGCTTTGAACTCACGATCCTCCTGCCTCAGCCTCCCCAGCTGCTGAGATTACAGGAGTACACCACCACGCCTGAAACCAAGGGTTTTTTCCCACAATGTTAGTAAGAAAATAGAAGCAAAACATGGAAATATCAAGGACTTCTCTCTAGGCATTAAACCACCCTTAATAATAAAGATGTTTACCATCCATATCATTTCCTTCAGACCCCCTTGTCTGCTAATCCTTTTCCCAGGACAAAGTATTAAGTCCTGTGATGTAGCAACCTGCCCAGATCAACCCTGCTGAAATTATGCCTGATTTTTCCAGTGTGAGGCTCTTCAAACTGGTTTCTGGATCTTCTTGATGTGATCCAATTATTTTTTGATTGTTTTGTTTGTTTCCTTCTGAAACACATCCTCAGCTCTTGAATCAACCAGTTCTTCAAGAATTCCTGGTTTCTTTTGGTGAAGAATGATACTGAGAAATCCTGATTGGGGGGTTTTCCCATTGCTAAGGCTGTACTGCTCCCAATTTCTCACAGCAGACAGCTGGGAAAGTTTTATATGAGTATGCATGTGTGCATGTGTGCTTGTATGTGTGTGAACCATAATTTACATAATATGTTGATGTGTTTATAAGTATTGAAACTCCAGGGCTTATTTACTTTTATTTATTTCTGTATTTATAAATGTGTTCTGATACCTGTATCACCTTATTCTTGGCATTGCTGCTTGTTTGATCCAACCCTCAACAAAGATAGTCCTTGTCCCCAGCCTTGCACAGATGTCCTCCTCACCCCAACAAGGCTCTGAGCCTGAGCAACATGCCAGGCTGCTCCCCGCAGTTTTTGTAAAAGCCCCTCTCCACTCTCCAACTCAGATACCCACAGTATAGCCACTTAGTTATGTACAAATAGAAGAAACATCTATAACATTGAGAATCTATGATCTATATTTTACTTTTCAGTGCCTTAAGAAGAATTGATTGAAACAATTTTGTATTTACTTTCTAATACACAACAATCTTCACTATGGTACATATTCAAATGCATTTGCTTAGTACAGAGTCTGACAAACACTGCTTGTGGGTTGAATTCTGCCTGTATACAGTTCCATATATTGACTATATGTGTACAACTATGTGTGTATATATACACATACTTTTACAGGTCCTTTTAAAAACTTGTATTTACTTTTATTTTGAGGCAGGGTCTTGCTAAGTTGCCCAAGCTGGCCTTGAACTTGTGATGCTATTGCCTCGGGCTCCTGAGTAACTGGAATTACAGGCCTGCACCACTGCACCTGGCTAGTCATAGGTTTCTTAGTAATAAAGGTATTGAAGGACCAACACATAAGCCCAGTAGTCATCACTTGATCCTGAGGACCTTGATTCCAAGGCACATCAGATGGGGGTACTTGAACATATTGACTGTATATGTACAACTATGTGTGTGTATATACATATATATATATACAGTCAGTATACAGCAAGCTAAGAAGGGTTTTTACATTTAAAGGGTTGTGGGAAAACAATATGTGACAGAGACCATATGTGACCCAGAAAAACTGAAGTATTTACTATCTGGCTCTTTACAGAAAACGATCGCCAACCCTGGTCTGGGGTATCTGACGGCTTTGCCAAGGCATCTAACTTAGTTACCAGGAGGAATCACATAAAATGAAATAAGTTTCTGAGCTCCTTTTAGTATCAAAGACTCAAAATAAGTAGCAAGTAACATTGAAATTGCCATTATATCAAAACAGAGTGAGTGAGTAACTCGCAAAATCATCAGTGAAAGCAGATAGTGCTAAGGATGAAATCTAAATCACCCCACTCTTTATCTAACATAAGTGTGCCAAGCTCCATTTGCCTCTGATTTGCATGTCCATTAGCAGAAGCCTGGCCTCCAATACTATTTATTTCAATCAACATCTTCTCATGGAAACTCCTAAGCTTGATTATGAGTCTGTACAACTATAGGATTATAACCCTAATTCAAATTCAACATTAAGTGCATTTTGAATCAAAATATGATTGATCACAAGAATTGTATAACCCTGGAAGTGGAGTACTTCAAGGAAACAGGGTCATTATTTCTGAGTTACATGTAAAAAATTAACAGAGATGGAGGGACAAGTAGACACTTTTGAAATAATATAGCATCCACTTGTTAATGAACCTTGCATCTTTAGTTTACTACTTTGTATTAGAAACCTCTAGACCAGGTTACTAGGAGGCAAAATTATAGTTTCTGAATGGAGATAAGGAAATCTCATTTATGTTAACGCAAGAAAAAAATGCAATGTACACAGAGCATTCCAATGCTTTACTAACAAAGGCATACCCAACACAGTTTCTACACCAACACATGAGAATAAAAACTACCTCAGCACTGTTTATCAGTTTAAGACATCAGTTCTGCTTGCTACATATTGTGATTTCCCTGTCTTAAAAGAAAAAGAAAAAAAAAAAAAAAACCTCTCTTTTCAAAGAAAGGTTTTAAATAGCTGCAGTTTGTTCCCATTATTTTCCTTTCTTATCCAAAAAAGCAGTGCCCCAGACACTTGGAGGCACATAAAGAAAAGGTAATGTGATGGGGGGAGGAAAGAAACAACAAAAATAAATAATTTTCAGAGGGCCATGAATTCATACTCCACTACTATTAGTTTATTTTCTCACTTAACAGCTTGGGCTGAAATGTGAGTTCCAGTGCAATGCTCATACTAATTGTCTTGAATAATTCAGGTTTTATCACTCTCCAGGGCCTCTCTGCAGTCAGGCTGCTACAAGTCATACTTGGTACTATGAAACCGACAATTTGATGATTCTCAGTGCTGAAAATGACACGGTGCGCTGGAGTTGCTTGATTTGGTAAGCCGGAAAGCCAGAACAGGCAAAATCAGAGGGCCTCCAGCATCCAGGGAACTAGCTGGTTGATGCTCAGTGCTTTCCCCACACCAGGAATGGAATCTTACCTGGTTTACAGATCTCGGCCACATGTGCACTCCTTTAACAAGGTTAGAGAAAGCTCTACTTGTAATTTTTATTTTCTTTGGCTCAAGAGAGAAATTCTGAAGCTGCTGATGACTTGAAATAGGTCCTGGAGAGAATAAAGAAAGAAAATTACCAACAACAACAACAACAAAAAAAAAATTAAAAAAAAAATACCTCACTCAACTGCCTTGTCTGCGTAATAACATTGAGCATGACTGTCACTCTGAAGACATATTAGCTCATTTAGGTAATTAGTGTGAGCAGCATGTTTCCCTACTTATTCCATTCAATTATAGGGTTCTCACTTTGTCATTACTGGAGTGTCTTAATGCGACTTGTAATTAGTGTAATTACAATCCAATGTTAATTATATCTGCCACTTAGACATAATTTTATATAGTAATGGTCTCTAATCTCAATAACCTTATTATGTTGTTTATTCAAACAGGAATTAAGTCTTCTTTCATGCATCGAATATGGAGATTACGAAAAAGTACTGCTTGTGTCATTTTGATAGTTATGACAAGGGAATCTCTGAAATAGCAAAATCATATTTGAGACAATGCCTGCATGTGCAAACAATTACAGCACTTCCTCCCTGTTTCCAGAAATATGCATCTCCAAATAACTGTGCTCAGAGGCAGTTTGAGCCTTGACTTGCTTGTGAATTCTGAGAAGAACTAATGTGTGTCTATCTAGAAGAAACCTATTATTGTGGTTCCCTGTATTAGAATACCAAATACATTCATTGCTGACCATTTAATGGACCGTTGCTTTGAGTAACTAACCATTGTATACAATGTAATATCACTTCACATTTGAACAGCACATTATCTTTTAAAGCGCCTATAAATACATTATTTCAGTTTAATCCTGGAAACAACTTCATGGGATTAATAATGGAAGGTATCAGATCATTGGAATAGATTAAAAAAAAAAATTGGAGGACATTGGCCGTATTCACCCAGTAAGGAGAAGCTGCCAATCAAAAGGCAAATTAACAGCATGGTATCCACAGATGTCTAGGGTTTGGATTCCAGTCATTCCTCTTGGAAATTGAATAAGTTGCCTAACTTCTGTATGCCTCAGTGTCTTCATTTGTATAAGAACAATGTCAGTAAGTGTCTACTCCACAGGGTAGGGATTACCCTACAGATTATACAAGGAAAAAAAACCCTAAAAACTAAATAAATATTGAGTGCTATTAATATTACCCTTAACAGCACTCTGTTTTCTTGATGAAAAGAAACATGGTACCCTATTTTTTTTATTAACCACATCACTTTCATATAGATTTCCTTATGCTAATTACTAACCAAACTTTGGATCTATACACTGCATAATTTTGTATATATGCAGCATATTCATTTGGAAATAGAAAAACAAAACCTAACCAAAGATAAAAGGAAGAATGTTGCATCCAACTCAGCTGTTATAGGAATGCAATGCCATGAAATTCCTTGGGAAAATATTCAGTGTTTTATTGCTCAATAAAGGCACCCACACGTCACACTTCCTGACATATTCAGAGTGGCACTTTTTCTTACTGTAGTATTTTCATGAATTCTCAAAAACTTAATATAGTCAAATGTGATACCATGTGCAAAGTGCTCTTTTTTCAGACCTACAAAAATGTGGGTTATTATCTCCTTAACAGATCTTGGGATTTGTATTTTCAACAGAAATATTAGAAAATAAAGTTACAATTTGCCAATCTTTCCTGTTGAACTTTCTCTTTTCCTTTAAACTGGGTTCCTTTCCTAATTCTCCAGATACAAACAGTTTGCATACCAAGTTTTGAAACGACTTGGCCTCTTTTGACATACAACACTGTCTCTGATGAAGTTGACAAGAGTGAATATTCCTTTAATCTACTCAATAATAAACAAGATGGCTTTTGCTTCTAACTTCTCTGGCTAACAACAACAGTATCAGCAATGAGCCCTTACATTCCTGGCCATTTTCTCTTAGACCAGTTTTAAAGTTCTCAGAGTAAATACTGGCAGTTGGGGTGTGCTCTAAGGTGAAAGAAAAGCTGGTCATGCTGGAGGTTATAGCTATATTAACACAACCAATTGGGAAATCTTTGGAATGTGCATTGCTGCCAAGGAAATGGTCATTAAATATTAACTAGCAGCTCTTCTGACTTTTTGTTTTATTTATAGCGATTTACATACAGAGTTGGGACAATTTTGTTAAACAAACAAAAAGCACCAAACAATGTCAGTTCTTCTCTCTCGATCCCTGGAGTAACGGCAATGATCCAGTTTTAGACATGAAGCCTCAGTTAAATGTGTGGACAAATTCTTACTCCCAAATTAAGCCTTCACAAGAAGGTATTGGGTTTTAATGTTCTCAAGTGTAGGAAGATTATAGGTCTGGCAAGCTGTACCAGGATTAAGAGCCCACAAGGCTTCCAGCTAGTTATCTATGCTTCCAATTAGTCAATGATGACCCATGACTGTTCTCTTAGGTACGAGTCTCCTTCATTTTTGTCTGAAAACACTGCTCTGGAGTTTTACTGGTGTGTTACTAAAGACATGGAGGCAGTATTCCCATCAAGAAACTCCCATTGCAGAGCAGCATGCCATAGTAGGAATTTTCTCTGGTCAGAAATTGGTGACATGCTTCCATTCTTGGTCTCAGAACAGGTTAACCTGATTACCTTGATCTTTCACCTAACCACAATCCGTCTTAATTTGCCAATTAGAAATTATAATTTTAAGGACCAAAGACAAATTTAAAAGATATTTATTGAGTATTTCATGTTCCCAGGAAAAAAGTAAACTATGATTTGCTAGCAACAATGACTTCACAGGTGAGAGATGGTCTGAGAATCCCAAACAATGTTTTTCAAAAATGAGGACAAGAGTTTGGGGTTTCTTTTTTATAAGTACATATGCTAACAACAGTTAAGGTAGCATTGTGTAGAGATTTGGAATCACTGCTGGGCCCAATGCAGGCTTTACTTCCCAGGTGCAATGGCCCTATACTAGTTTCTTAGCATCACTAAAACAGGGTCTCTTTATCTGTAAACTGATGGCAATAACATCTCAGAATGGTTATTATAGGATTATATGAGATCATAAAGGCACTGTATTTATCAGGCGCTGAACTACAAAATGGCAACTGTTATTATTAGAGTAGGTCACGATAAGAACATTGATTTCGTGCTATCTGCAGTGGGAATCTATTGGAAGATTCTAAAATATGATACATGCTTTATCATTCAAGAGTTCATTCAGTTGTGAAGAAATGGAATGTTAGAAAAGCAGGAGGCTAATGAAGGGAAGATATTGGGACAGTTGTCCAGGAAAAGGAAAAAGATAATTTGGATATGAATTTCTACAGTGGAAGTGGGGAGAGGTGGACAACTTCTGGCTGTATGCTAGAGGTCTTATCAAGCAGATGCTGATGGATTAGCTATGGGATGTGAGAGACAGAAGAATTTCATTGGGTGGAGGTTGATGTGATGTAACATGCTGTGTTGCCTGCTTAATCATCCCTTCCTACATTTGTGAAGACAGTGATAGAAAAGCACAAATTATGATAACTAGATGGAAAACATTTGTCATAGTTTGACCATAGAAGCAAAACCAGTAATAAATTGTATTTGTATGTTTGTATGTGTGTGTGTGTGTGTGTGTATATATATATATATATATATATATATATATATATATCTGAATGTGTACATACATTTATGCACATATACATGTACACACATGTACATAATGTATACATACATATATATGTTGGAACATGTGTATAACATACACACATGTGTGTATGTGTGTGTATGTATTTTAAAGCAAGAAATTGTTTTACAAAATTATGGGTGTTGGTTAAGCATTCAGAGGGAATGAATTGAGAGGGAAGACATGAAGAAAGGAAAGATCAAAAGCAAAATGAAAGTCTATAGGCACAGGTCAAATTTCTGCATTTAAAAACTTTCAAACAAATAGAGCCTCTTAAAGTCAACTAATAAGAAATTTTAATCACATCAACAAATTCCTTCACAGTAACATCTGAATTAGTGTTTATTAAATAACTAGGGACTATAGAATAAACAAGTTGACATATCAAAAATCAGTTACCCATGTTTTGTCAGATATGACACAAAAATCACAAACAATAAAAGAAAAAATAGATAAATTTGACTTCATTAATATCAATAATGATTGTAACTTAAAGGTCACTATTAAGAAATTGAAAAGAAAATCCACAAAGTAACAGGAAATATTTGAAAATTACATCTCACGTGGAATTATATTCAGAATACACAAAGATCTCTTAAAACTCAGCAGTATAACAACTAATATGGAAGTGGGAATAACATCTGAATAGTCATTTCTCTATGCTTATTTCATGTCCCAATTAACACATGAAAAGATGCTCAGAGTCATTAATATCAGAGAAATGCAGCTCAAAACCACAATGTAAAACTACTTCATCCTCACTCAGATGGCTATAATCCCACCAAGCATGATGGTGTATCCTATAATCCCAGCAACATAGGGGGCTTAGGTAGGAGGATCGCAAGTTCAAAGCCAGCCTTGGTAACTTAGCAAGACCCTCAGCAACTTACTGAGATCCTGTCTCAATATAAAAATAAAAAGAGCTGGAGATGTGGCTCAGTGGTAAAGTACCCCTGGGTTCAAACCCCAGTATCCCCCCACCAAAAAAGAATGGTTACAATAAAATAAATAATATGTGTTAGTTTGAGGGAGAATGTGAATAAAATAAAACTCTCAAATATTGCTGGTGAGAGTGAAAAACAGTACAGCTACTTTAGAATTTAAATTTAAATATAGAGATACTATGTGATCCAGAAATTTTGCACAGGTCCACATAAGAATGGGTAAACAAAGTGATACATATTGAATATTATTCAGCAATAAAAAGAAATAAACTACTGGTAAGTACTACATAAATTAACCTTGACAATTTCATACTAAGTGGAAGAATTCAATCACAAAGAGCCCCATATTATTATGACGAATGATCATATATCCTATGTGCATATATGATGACATGACCAATGTAATTGTACATCAGGTACAAGCCAAAGAATGAGAAGTTATACTCTATACATGTATAATATGTCAGAATACATTCTACCGTCATGTATAATAGTGTTCAAACTAGGCAAATCCATACAGACAAAAAGTAGATTAGCTGTTATTGAAGAGGGGACATAGAGAGTAAGAGCTGAAAGGTACTGTATCTCTTTCTAAGCAGATAAAATGCTTGAAAATTGATTACAATGATGGTTCCATGATTCTGTAATTATCCTAAAAACCACTAAGTTTTATACTATTAATGGGCAAATTTTATTACATAAATTAAATTCCAATAAAGCTGTTACAAACCAATAAACAAAAGACATCATAAACACCTTGAACTAGGAGCTTGGAAGATTAGAAAAAAAATCATAGCCCACAGGGAATGAAATACTATAACTGCCTTATTAATGGCAGAAGGGATCCAAAGGCTCTGAAAAAGTATGCCAGCATACACACACTACACAAAACTGACAACCTCCAGCTGTATCCCATGGACTGTATTCCATGGCAGAGCAAATGTATATTAAAAGACTCAACATTTTGAAAACCACAGTGATGGTTCTTTTATAACAGCATTGACAGTAGGAGATGCTATCACCAAATAATGGTATTAATGATGGTGACAAGACAAGGAAGTATTAGAAGGAACTTGGCAGTCCTTACCAGTCACAAGCAAGGTATGCCCAATTGTACTGAGTATCATGATTGGACTGGAAGCCAGGGATGCAGGCCTACATACAGTTAATGAAATAATCAATAGAATGTGGCATCCCTGGCAACTAGATAAATAGGCAGTATTCATCAAGGATACATAATCAATAAGTTGAAAGAGATCACCCTCGTGAAAAGTCACAATGTTTCGCCCAGTTTCCAGGACTGAGCAAATTTCTTGACCAAAAATGATAGGCTAACAAGCAGAAGAATCACAGCCAGAATTTGAAGTAACAAGTCCTTCCAGAAAAGGACCTATGGACATTTACTAAAGTAAATGTTCACTGGGAACAAGAATGTCTAGTTAGTTCAAGGATAATTAAACAAAAGATCCAAAATTAACATCAATACATGGAAATCTAAAGATTTATCACCAAGCTCCACTTCCCAACCTTATAGTAAGAACATATGGAGATGACCAATGGAATTTTGGCCGATTTATAATTCATAGTGCGTCTATGATCATTCTCCTGGTGTCTGGACTTCTAATTGGAATAGACATCCTTGATAGTTGGCATAATCCCCAAATTGGTTCTTTGGCTCATGAGATAAGAAGAACTGTAGTGGAGGAAGATATCTAAAATGATACACTCCCTTGACATGATAGTAAGAAAAATATGTGCATTTCAATGGGGATGGCAGAGACAAGTGCCACCCTTAAAACCTTATGTTTGCAGTCAAAATGTTATGCTTTCTGCATTTTGTCTCTATTTTATTCACCAATCTGACATCTACAAAACCAGCAGGTTCTTATAGGATGGCATAGTGGTAGTATTCCTGTCTCATGAAGATCGGTGCTAAGATAGATTAACATGAACTCGGAAAAATAATATGCAGCCATTGGATTGGCAAATGAATCATTTTCCAAATGTATTAAGAAGGACAATGGGGGTCTCTCTCTCTCTCTCTCTCTCTCTCTCTCTCTCTCTCTCTCTCTCTTTTTAAAAAAAAAAGAAGAAGGACAATGGGGACTGGAGTTGTAGCTCAGTGGTACAGCGCTTGCCTCATACGTGTGAGGCACTGGGTTCGATTCCTAGCACCACATATTAATAAGCAAATAAAATAAAGTTCCATCAGCAACTCAAAAGTATTTTTAAAATTCTTTTTTAAAAATACTTTTGAGTTGCTGATGGAACTTTGAGTTTGCTGATGGACAATGAAGATGGCATTCACATTGGATGGCCAAATATATATTTGCGGTTTTGTTTAGGGTTATATTAATGGACCTACCCTCCATGATAATAGTTGAGATACGTTTATATATTCCACAGAACATCCTATTGGTTCCTATATTGCTGACATCATGTGAATTGAACCAGATGAACAAGAAGTATAAGTACATTAGCTGCCTCAATAAGGCACATAAGTTTCAGATGGTAGGGAATTCATTCTACAAAGATTCAGGGGCCCATAACATCAGTGAAGGTTTTAGGGGTGCAGTTGCCTGAGGCATGCTAAGACATAGCTACAAAGTAAAACATGTTTCATGTCTCATTAAATGAAGAGGAGGGCACATTGCTGGAAGATTTCTTGGGCTCAATTTGAATGGCATCATATACCACACCAAAGAGTACTTTTCCAATCCATTTACCATGTGACATAAAAGGTTGTAATTTTTAAGTTGAGCCAAAAGTAGATATTTCTATAACAGTTTAAGCCATGGTGTAGCCCTACAGCTTGGGGCATACAGGTCAATAAAGCATGAAGTATTAAACGTGTCTCTGAAAGGAAAAGATGCCAGATGGAGTTTGATACAAGCTTCAACAGAAGAATAACAATATATATATATAATATATATATATATATATATATATATATATATATATATATATATATATAT
>NW_026000037.1:36002577-36039457 GCF_001458135.2 Marmota marmota marmota
AATATATATATATATATATATATATATATATATATATATATATATATATATATTTAATTTTTATTTATTTTTTTTTACATGAGTTCTATTATTATTATTATTTGCATATAAAGGTGTATTAATAATTGTAATGCAAGAATAACAATATTAAGAGGTACACTTCCCCAGTAAGTTCATGTCATAGGAGAGAGGAAATCTTTATTTTGCGTATGTACCTACCATTCAGAAATCAGCTCCTGGGATGCCACTATGCCCTAGTAGAGACAGGGAGCCTGACAATGGGATATGACATGCTATGCAACCAGAAGTGTCCATCATAAGTTGAGTCTGCCATACTCATCTAGTTATAAAGTTGAGGTGACCAAAAAGCAGTTCAATAAGGGATATAAACAGATCCTTTTCAGGCACTGTTCTTAGAACAAACCTAATAACCATCTTTACACACATCTCTTCTTTAAGGACTAATACCTGAGTGGTCTAATACCTGGAAATTGGCTAAAATGAGACTTTGGAGCTGGAGCACCATCTGGGCAGCTGGCCATTAGAACCCCACCATTGATGGTTAGTGGCACTCTGGTATCTCCTGACATGCACTAGTTATGCCATTGTTAAAAGCTTCACAATAAGCAGAGTAGGATGGGATACCAGCAAAAAAGAAAGGGACTCGTTGGAGAAGTACTTTGACAGCTACAAAAAAACTAATGACTATAATGATGATAAATGGTGATAAAGTAAGCCTCTATTGCTACTACATTGAAAATTTCCTTCCGCCTTCTCCTGTTTTCTAAATATCCATTCACTTATTAATGTCCTACTCAAGAGCTTGACCCTATGAAAATGTATCCAAGTCTCTTTCTTTGAAAACCTGAACAATAAGAGGTTATTTATTGAAATGAGAAGAGTGCAAGAGGAAAAAAAGATATGGAAAGAAAATCAAGATTTAGTAGGAGGAGGCGTGGAGCTCAAGATAAAAACTAAACCAACAAACATAAATTACCAGGAAAGAGGAGATGGAGAAATAAACTGTTCAGCATACTCTGTTACTATGTTTCTTTCTATTTATTTGCCTTATTTGCTCAAGATCCTTTCTGGACTCAAATCTAGGACTAATTTCTAAGATACTCTTTAATACCCAAAGTTACATAGGTGTCCCAATTAAACAAAATAGCAAATTCTTCCTCTTTATGTTCTGAATAAGTAAAGTATGAAAAAGAAATTTTGTGAGAATAGGAAGAGATCCCTGGGATAGTTCAACCATGATTTAAATGATTCTTTGAAAGTCATAACAGCCTTAACATATCAATGTTTTTTTTCCTCTTTTAAGTTTAATTATTTTATTCTCCAAACCTCTTTCATATCATCCCTTTCTTTGTGAAAGAGATTTTTCTTTGGTATGAAGATATGGAGGTATGGACAATTACTGGAATGAAACCCCCAAGAAAAAGTCAAAGCAAAAGGGAAAATAAGAAGGGATTTATCAAACTATAAGTGAATAATTTTTTATCTACCATGTTTAAAAATTTCTGAAGATTTCTTCCTCTTACCTTTGATTACAGTTTTGATATGAGAAAAAAATTATTCATCTTCTAAATATAGCATACTGCAATTCATTTTAGGATTTAAGCCTTCATCACATTTTCTATATCTGATTAATAACAGTGAACGGGTCACAAATGTGAATGTCACGGCAGTAGAAGCTAAAAACCAAATCATGGAAGAGATTTTTTAAAAGTGAGATGGGGATTGTGAATGCCATATTCATATTTTGTTTAAAGAGAGCCATCACTGCAAATGATATGTTCAAAGGTAGGCACATTCAACAAAATCTTGGAATTTTTTTTCAGGTGAAGTAAATTTTTTTTTCCATTTTTAAATTTTGGCATTTTAACAAAATTTAAATTCGTGGGTGAATTTGTTAGGTCAGGATACCATAACAAAATACCATAGACTGGGTGACTTTTAAAATAGACATTTACTTCTCATGGTTCTGAAAGTCTGAAATCAAGAGGGCAGCACAATTGAGTTCTGGTGAAGGCTAGCAGAGATTCCCCATCATACTGTGTCCTTACCATTATGTGACAGAGAGAAAGAGTTTGCACTCTCTGATATCTGTTCTTCTAAGAGCACTAATCCCAGCATAGGGGTCCCACCCCCATAATCTCATGTAATCCTAACTTCCTCCTAAAAGCCCATCTCCAAATACCATTTCTTTGGGATTAGGGCTTCACCATATGAACAGCATGGGGTCACTATTCAGTTCCATAGCAAAAGGCAAAGAGATAAGAGTCTGCCAAATAATGAGTTCCAAAATAAGTATTCCACCTCACACATTGTTAGGGTCTGTAAACAAGTCAAGATGGCGCCTGGCATTTTGCCAGAGGGAGTGGTTTGTGAAGTAACGCCAGTGAGCCATTAAGTGTGGAGATTCCTTATTGGTTGACTGCTGTATCTAGTTTATGTTAATTAAGATAAGCTGTGTGTAATGTATATATACCCCTCCTGTCCTACAATAAACGGCTCCCACTCCTGCTGTATCAATGTACACAAGTTGTTCGTCATGCCCCCGTTATTTTGCTGCAGCCAGACTGCGGCAACACATCATATGTAATTTTAGCAATCATCCTCATATTTTTATACTTCTTCTCGAATTTACATTTGAAACACTCACATGTCATCATACAACACTGTCTCTGCAGAGGATGTTCTCTGGGTTGACAAGATCTTCCTTGATCTGCTATTAGGGTGGGCCATCTGTGTGGAAGTGAGTACACATACAGTTCTACACCAACTCTTCCATTCCCAACTGGAAGGCCAAACTTTTGTGGTCTTTGTGCCTTAACACTCATGTTTCTATACTATCCCCCACCCCCATAACAATGATGTAGCTAATTCCAGGCACAGGTCAAATGTCCCTTCTTCAAGGAAGAATTCTTTATCATCCTCACTTTGTCTCATTCTGTGCCATATATTTTATAGCAACCAAAGATTTTCCTTTATTTTGAATTTATTTGTGAATCCTCATGCTCCAACCAGACTCCATGTGGTCAGAGTTCAGTTCTGTTTACCTCACCATTTTAACACCAGTGTCTAGGGCAAGGTGTGGCACATATAGCGCTTAATAACTAAGTATTTAATGGATGAAAATATATTTCAGAGAAGGGATCTTACAAAAGAGGGAGCTCAACACCTACTTGTACCCACTATTACTTTTGTAAAAAATATAAACTGTCATTTTTATTTCATAAATTCATTATAACAGAACTATTTTAAGATTCATATATACAAAGATTAAATGCCTATGTAGTATGCTTTGTTATCCATCAGTACTCTAGCTCACTGTTGTCATTGTCTACATAACTAGATTTCGTATTTTGCTACAGTGAGCACACTGTTATCTCCTCTGGGTATTCATTTGTTAACACTTAGGTTGTGGACAAAAATAAACAAAGCTGTATATGCTGAAAGTAAAATTATATCAAGAATTGGAAACACTGTGCTCTTGATCTTGGCTCCTTGTGAGTGGTTCAGCTTCCTCACTAATCCAAATAACTTGGTCAGAACAATCAAAGTTCACCTTGAAATTTTGCCTTCTGGCTAGTAAATAATAACCAAATTATTAAGTTACTAGCAAACAATAACCAGGCAGGATATTATTCCCTTTAGAAACCACCCGTGATTGTGAGTCTCAGTTCATCAGTACATTGAAAACCTGTGGAACTTTGTCTGGTCTCAGTGCTCTACATTCTTGTTAGAAACATAAAATCCAGAAGGAACCCCCAAATCACAACACTTCATTATGCACTTCTCTTCCCCTGTGTTGACTTTTCCTCTCTCTCCATGAAAGTGTTTATCAGTTATGTTCCTCTCTCTTTAATGAGTCACTCATCTATAATGTATCCTTCCAGATGAAAGTGCTGTTTTCTCTTTCTAAATGCTTATTGTTTTCTTAATGTCCTATTTATATCTTGAAATAAACAAACACAAATGCTTTAAAATGGAATATTAAAAACTTGAAGGACAGATCTACAGGTTTGTTATTACAGGTTTATCTCTTAAAGTTGGAAAATTTGATTTGATTTAAAGTTTATTTTACTTAAAGTCATTTTCAAAATACTAAACAAGCAACAATATTATAGAAGATCTGTTAATTACACTATACTCTTAAATATTGAAGGGTCCTTCAGCTTATAGAAATTATCTGTAGTGTTGACACAGAGAAAGAACGTGTATAAATAAAAATAAACTAAGTGTAACCCCCATATGCTGGAAATAAAATGATATCAAGAATCAGAAACACTGTGCTCTTCATCTTGGCTCCTTAGAATTCTAAGTGAGTCATTTAGTAAGTTTTCTCACATCATAAAATCTACCCTTACAGAATGAAATCAGGAAACTTATGTGAAATTGCTCTAAAACGTGAAGTACTAGGTAATAAGGTCTTAAGGTACACAGAAGTACAGGCACCTTACCAAAATATGATCCTGGGTGAAAGAGGCAGTGATTAAGAATTCAGTGTCAGAGAAGTCTTTAGAGAGAAGGTAGGACTTATTGAAGTGGCTGATATTTATATTGGCAATAGCATGATTTTCAGGAAGAACAGAAAGAGGTGTAAAACTTGAAGTATAAAACATCTTTTCCCCTCGTATGCCATTAACCAGGCTGACAGAGAATTGTTGAGAAAGGAAACTGAGGTTAAAGGTTACAGAAGAGCATTGGGATCAACTGTGGATAGTAAAGTCATATGAAATACACAGGGTTGCAGAGGGGAGGAGAGAGAGAGAGATGAGGGGGGCGGTATCATGGGAACAGGATCAGAAGCAAAATGAGAAGAACTATTGCCCATAATCTTACTATACAGAGTAAACCTCTGGTAATTTTGCCTTATATCCTTCCAGACATTTTTCTTGCTTTTTTTCAAATGCATTCTATACAATCTTTGATTTCTTACACTTAATCTTGAGCATGTTGCTCAGAGTAGAGTGAATACATGTTTACTAAACCAAAGTTTCTTATTGCTGTATGGAGTTTGATAAAATGTTTAGATTTTCCTTTCCATAAAATTGAACATTGGTGAGTGATTTTGTTTTTCCTTTAGGCTTTATTCTGTAAGGCTAAAATAATCAAGTAACATCAATTTTGCAATTTATCCACTCTTTTCCTGATTGTGTTGATGCTACCGTTGAAATATGGTCTCTTGTATTTATTTTGAATAACTATATTTTGTTTCATTCCACTTTTTCTAAAGCACAGATTACTTTCTGATTGATTGGGGAATTAGATAGGTACAAATGAATTATTTGTATAGGTAGAAACCTAATGGGTATGTTCCTATTTTTCTTCTTTCTAGTTAAATATAGTTAAAATTTTCCAAATTTTCATAAAGTATAAAGAAAAAATAAAAATAATTTATAATTTTGTGACAAAAAGGTAATCACATTAATATACATAAGTGAACCAAAATGTCTTTTAGACTTGAAAAAGTATCGATTGAAACATACTATGATAGATGATTTCCTCTCAAGGTAGTAGCTGTATGGCAAATTGAATCAAATTTAAAGCATTAGAAGTTGTATTAAATTGTTATCATATCTGTCACTATATACACACACATATATAGACATTCATATAGGTATATTTACTATTCCCAACTGTTCCTCATAGATAGATAGATAGATAGATAGGCATTTCTATCTCTTTCACTTCTTTTACAACAGTATCAAACACTAAAATTCCCTAGTTTTTACCTATTTGCCAGACAATTTCATCCAAATTAGGATTATATTATGAACCAATCAGAAAATAACCCCCTCAAAAAGATAATAAATGAGAATGACTTATTCTTTCAGCAGTATTTTAATTTCCTAAAGTCATCTGTGAAAAATGCCAAGATTTACCTATCTGAAATGACCCTCCAATTTCAGGTATAATGAGAACATGTTGAGAAACAAGGATTTTTTGAGACCTTCTGAAATCTATTCAGTCAGCTGGTACTTGTTTCTACCACAAAACTGATCACCTTCTCCACCCTTCACACACAACTACATTCCATTCTAGACAAGCCCCAGAATAATCTGGCATCTCTAGAACCATTGAAGAATCCTGGCTTCATTCTGACCTTAGCCAGAATCAACCCAACGGTGGTCCAAAGCACAGTACTAACTGTATCACAAACCTTTTTTTGTAGATTAAATAATATTAAAATGAATATCAGGGGCATTACAAAAGGGGAAATCAATCACAAATTTTTTTAGTCATTATGCATTCTTTATATTTATGTTATCACAATTTTTTTAAAAGCTTAGGAATTACTTAGGGAATGAGGAAGAATAGCCCTAACTACCATCATTTCCTAAAGAGAAGTGGAAAGGATATGGGTAAGAATGCATGCAGATATATAAACATGGGAACACACATGCACACACATGCACATGCACATATGAATGTACACAAGAACACACACTCTATTTGTATTCCATCACCAACCCACAGACTGGTCTTTTACATTCTAAATGCATATCATAGTAAATGTTAGCTTAATTTCCACAGAAATCTAATGAGTATATATCACCTCCTTATTTTTTTCAGTGAGCGTTGAGTGAAAATATTGCCAACTCATCACATTCTAAAGAAGCTCCAAGTATGTAAGAAAGAAGATTGTGTCAAAAATGATGACAACTGCATTTGAATCAAATTTATGATATGTCAAGATCATTGTATTGTCATGAGCAACTAATTAAAAAAAAGAAAAAAATGATGACAACTGAGTGTTCTAATTACTCTGTGCTGGGTTTAACAGATACCATGTCTTGTAATCCTCCAAACAACTCTATTAGGTAGATAAGAATATGATTGTCTTTGTTTTGCAGATGGCAAACTAGGCATCAGACAACATTAATAACATGGAGATAGTCACAAAGCTAGAAGTCTTGGAACCGAGAGCTCCACAAACTGATGAGCTCCCAACCCAAGTCCTGAACTGCTGTGCAGAATTGCCTCTGCTAAAAGACAATTTAACTTCTATAATGAACTACCCCTGAGCAACATAGATGGCCTTCTCTTAAAAATAATTGAAATACTTTCATAAAAATTTTCAAACAAAAATGAAACTACCTCTATTGTTATAAAAAGTGCTACATTTTGCTCACAACTAGTGTGCACTTACTTTTTTGGCTAAATTTGGGAGCTGGAGATACACATGTGAAATATGCTAATTTGGTCTTCAAATATTTTTGAATCAATGATTTGGAAACTCAAAACCTTAAGAGGTATAGCTGATTATGAACTTTTACTGTTCCCTTCTTTATTTAGCTAGTATACACACACACACACACATACACAGAGAGAGATGAACTTTTCAAGTCGGACATTCTTCATTATCTGAGCTTCCTCAACAAATGAACCAAAATCCTTGTTCTCAATATGATAGTCTAGTTGGGGAAGATAAGAAAGTAAAAAGCAATTTCAGTTCTGTGTAATAAGGAATGACATATGTTACATGTCTATACATAAGCCCAGAATTTAGGATGTTTTTCTGATTCAGTCTTTTTGTGTTAAAGAAGCTAGAGGCATGTATGTGGGGGGCATTTCCTATCTGAAACCTGAAGATAATGACAAATTAACTAGTTGATGAGAATATATTGGGGACATGTAAAGATACCGATGATGATAACATCCACATGAAAATCATTTGGAAAAAGTAAATACTCAAAAAAAATACTAGCAAAGTACACAAATAGGCAGCTTATTTAAACAAAGAAACAAATATACAACAAACATATAAAAGAAATGTAGTCAAGGCCTCCTCTTGCCTCATAATTAAACAAATTGAAGAAAGTATATAACTATATATCACTTATTGTATCAGTAAAATTTAGAGTTTGATAACACTAAGAATTACCCATCTTGAGGGGGACTTTGAAAATTTCAGGAGTGAGTGTGTGTGTGTGTGTGTGTGTGTGTGCGCGCATGTGTGTTTGGGACAGATTCCACAACGACTTACATGCCTATATCCAGTTAAAGCCATAATGCAGCAAAACTCAGGTTTCGCAGCAGTGGCTACCAGCGGTGGTACATGTGTCTCTGAGACAAGGCAAAGGTGTGGATTCACAGTATTGGAATTGAATAATACTATTAAATTAATGGCTACTTTCAGGAGAAAGAAGAGATACTGAAATACTAAAAGAAAAACAGGGAAGACATTCATCTCCCTCTGGTCTTCCATCCTTCTACTACCTGCCATTGGCAGAGATTAATGGCAGGGGAAAATGGCGGGCAGCACATGGAAATGAAAGCATGATTTCTAGAGTTGGAGCATATTGAAGAGTATAGAAGAGTAGGTTTGGAACTGAAAGAAAGTGATCACTGGCACATCCACATAATGGAATAATATAGAGCTGTTAGCAAGAATCTTTGTTTATATCCAAAATATATTATGACATAGAAAAATGTAGATGCAGAATAGTTTCTAAGAGTACAATGCTAAAAATAAAAATATATATAAATAGATAAGTAGATAATCAATTGATCAATAAATACTCTCATACCCCATCTTGGAAGGAACTCAATAAAACTTTAATGGTGGTTGAATTTAGTTTGTTTGATTAGACTGCCTCATGTAAACTTTCATTTTTATTTTATTTGTTTCTGCAACATATGAGAATTCCCAAATTTTTTACATGTAACTTTGTTTGCTTTAATAGCACAGAAGTGATTTAAATAATTGGATTATATCATTTTAGTTTCCTTTTTTTATTAATCTGCATTAAAACCCCAAAACTACTATATAAACACAATGAAGATAAAGTTCTAAAAAGCATTTTTCAGGAATCTTCCAGAGAGACATCTATTTGGTGTTTTCTCTGATTTTATCTCTTACCAATCCCTTTCAGACATTCCAAGAAAATTGATCCCTTCTTAGTTCCTCAGATATGCCTCTAAGCTCTCACTGATCTCTTTTTCAGCTAATTGCAGCTCATCCTTCAGCTATCAACACTACTTTTTCAGAGAAACTGTTTCTTGGTATCTAGTTGTCTGCTATTTTCAAATGTAGTTATACCATCACTACATTTATGACATAGTATTTGTTTGATAACAACTTTCTCTAGTGGATTGTGAGCACAGTGACAGTGGAAGCTCTACCTCTCCATTAACTTCAGTGATTGCCTAACTCTCAACAACTATGTATTATCTATGTGGATGGACAGACACACGCCCTTAAGGTGTTTATTACTTAGTAGAAACCTATATGTAACTATTTATGGACTAAAGGAAAACATACCCAGAACTATGAAATAATGTTAGCTTTAGGGCTACACTAAATACAATTTATTAAATATAAATGTATGAGGATAATTGACTACCTTAAAATCAACTTATTAAAAGTAGAACACTATATTGCAAGTAAAGTGACTGGAATATAAGCTGAAAAGGATTAACAAATAAAATATAGATTTTTCTAAGACCTATGACCTCTCTGAGGAAAGAATATATCCAACTTAAAAAACAAAGAGGCCCCCTCCAGATAAAAGTCCCTTGACTTTGGCCTTTCTGGCATCCAGAACTATAAGAAATGTATCTCTGTTCTTTACAAATTACCCAGTTTCATATGTTCTGTTATAACAGCAAAAAAAAAATTGATTCAGACAATAACAGATTAGAGAGAACAGAGGATAGAGTCTGAAGATATATGATATGAAGAATTTAAAAATAGTATTATTTTCTAAAAAATGAACAGAACTTAGTAACTTATGGGACAAATTCAAACATTTGACATATAGATAATTGGAGTTCTCAAAAAGAAACAAGAAAAATGGAATGGAAAAATAAATGAAGAAATACAGGATAAAAACTTCTCAAATTATGTGAATATATAGAACTTACAGATTCCAAACTGATAAAGAAGAATTTGAAGAACGTCTGCCTAAGCACATAATTGTCCAATTTCTGAAATCCAATGATAACCCACATATATACATCAACCAAATAGAAATGACATATTTCATGCAGAGGAAGAATTATTAAACTGACTAGCAACTCCTCAAAAGTGGTAATATATAGTAGTGGAAAGGGTTAAAAATGCTTCCTTGACACTGACAACATGAAATTCAAAAGATGCCTCATTGAAAGAAATTTTCACAGCACCGTAGGAGTTAGAAACCAGATTACAGTACATTAAATGTTGCCTTGTTTTTGAAATGAAGTACCCAACAGTAATTGAAAGCAGAATTATGTAAGCACCATAATAGAGGTTTAAAAAATGAAGAAAACTTAGAAAAGAGATTGCAGAGGAGGTCCTTTATAAAGCATCCATATATAACACTGTTCTGTGTACCTCTTACATGTAAATAATGTCCCTGAATTGCAGCAGCCACAACTGCCACATAAATGTAGGTCCTATTGCTAATTACTCATAACAGAGAAACAAATATTAATGGTACTGTAAGCCGCTGAAAAGCAATGGACAAAGTGATTCAATGTGATATGTTACCAAAATCTCTATCAGAGAAAGTGGATAAAATTCTCATAATAAAATGGGTGACATTATGAATAACTTAAACACGAAGGGAAAAGACATATTAGCCCATATTACTGTGTTAATGGCCCAAGACTTTTTCCATTCAACAATTATAGAGGAACTCACATTTATCTATCTCACCTTTAAGTTAATGAAAAATGTTTTCTAGGAGGATGATCAATGGAGATAAAGTATCCAAAGAACTAAGCTTTGTATTGATTTAGCTGGCATTTTCATTTGTGATGTAATGGAAATCTTATTTAGTGGGTTAAGCAGAAAATATAGTTTCACCATTTCTTTTTATTTTTTATATTACAAGATCATAATATGAGATATTTTAATAGACCAAATGTTTATTGCTAAGTATCTCACATATTAGATAAGATTAAGTTAGTTGTTTAGATACAGAATTAAATGCTATGGAATATAGTGACATAAATGAAATAATATTTAACAAATGTCCAGTGTTGAACAGATTGTATTTGATTATTTTTCATGATGAAAAAAGTAAGGTAAATACAATACTAAACTTATATTTAAATGAGGAAAATTGTCGAAACTCCAATGGCTCAGTAACTTTATTGTATGCATTAATACATACGATAATACTAATTTAGAGAATATAAAACTATTATAACTATTATAATATCTCAAATAGACCAGTATTTACTTCTGCTCTTTGTCACTTAAATATTTTTATTCTCATGTTCACTCTTAAATGTTCTTCATAAGATTACCATATGCTTTCAATTTAGCAAATTGTTATTCATATTTCAATGATAGACAAACCGAAGGTCAAAGAAATTGCCCTTAGTCAAGAAGTAAATACACAAATAAATGGCAAAGATGAATTAGAAAGCAGATCTAGAAGTAATTAAACCTAACCATGATGTTAGAGAGCTCATAGTGATAAATTGATATTACTTTGCTAAATATGTGAACAGAACATTGATTTGTATTATTTTGAAAAATAGAATGGAGAAATAGTATTTCATGTTTTTGATCACAGGCATTTTATTATTAATTTTATTAACTAAGCAACCAATACCTTGGGGCCCACATAAAACATAACACAACCTTAAAATCCACACAACTCTTTTCTAAATGTAATGATGATTTATGGTTGTAGGTAAGCATCAGACCATAAAATGCCAATATATTCATTTGTTTAGTGGTCCTAATTGTATTTAAAGAGGGTCATCACAGCAATATACAAAATATAAAAATTCTAGAAAATTATAATGTTAATGGTTGTGTTATCTTAAGATTTGGATGACCTTTTGAAATTAGTACCCAAATTAGCTCTCAATTATTTTTCTTATCATTCAATAAACAAATACTTAATATTTGATGGAATTCTTACTTGTATTTCACTATCCTCCCAAGATTTCAAGAGCCATTGCTGATATTCAGTAATGCTTATAATAAAAGGTGAGGAAAAGTATGGGATTTATTACATGTGTCTGAATCCAATCAGAAAATAGAAACCAAACAGTAATGTGAACAGGGAAATTTAACATAAAAATTATTAACAAGAGATTTGAATAATAAAGCATTGGCTAGGGAGAGTTAAAGAAACAGAGAAATAATAGAGTAATTCCACATATAAGAAATGTATACTAACCTGAAAGCTGAGGTGGAGTTTATATGGAACAGTCAAAAGCATACTTCCTGCCCAAACCAGACTAAGATTGAAACCTCATTGGATGGATACAACTGAGGCTCTCAGGGCAGACTTCTTGATGGGACTTGCTGGAAATATGCCCTTTGAGAGGAAAAGGAAGCTATCAGGAAAGTACTGCCACTCTAAACTTGCTATTAAATCAGTCACACAAGAGATACCAGGATAGGTTATTCTAGGAGAGGTACATCACCAGCAGCACTCCTGCATAAAGGCACTGAAGGAAGTACTGGGAAAACTACTAGCCACCTCCATGTTGTAGGAACCAAGAACTGGAAAAGCATTGCTGTGTGTGGGCTGATTGCTAAAGAATACCTTGCAGTATCCTAGCACCAGAGTAACTAAATATACTGTGCAGGAGCCCAACATTGGATAAAGTTGGATCATAAAGGACGATGACCTAGGGAGAATACTAGAGCCAAGAAGAAAAACACCCTTTCCTCTTCCAATGACCCACTCTAATTGACAAAGCTTAATACTAATCCAGCTGGCAAAGGAAGAATACTTAGAAAGTCTACCTCTATTACACTATAGCAGGCAGAGACTGGGAGATTTTAAACAGACAATAAATTGAAACCTGACATATTTGTTTTTCTTAACCAAATAAGTTGTTTCCCGTCTATGTTTTCATGCCAAACTCGGGAATGATTTCATTATCTGTGTAATAATGAAATCCATAAAAAAATGATTTTTTTTCTTCCAGTGATTTCCTTGTTTCTCCTTGATTGGTTAGCATTTGATTGATTAATGTTCTTGCAGAAGGCTAAGCCATATGGTGGGCATTGCCATGTACCACAGGATGCAATCAATTTCCAAAGAATGTACCTCATGACAGAGTTCAGCCCCCATATTTGTGTGGCCAGAGGCATTTCCATGGGTTTATTTGCTCATCCTGCACCAGGTTTTCAATGTAGTGAGTGCTCAGGGACCATTAATTAATTGAATTGCTCTTTACTGAGTACAAAATAGTTTCAGATTGAAAAAAAATCATTATTTCCCAAAATTCAGCTAAAAAAAAACATTATTTCCCCATTTTAATGCCTCCCTGGAAGTCACAAAGCTAATAAGAGTTAGAGTTGAAATTCAAACTAAAGCTGCATATTTTTATAAGTCTCTTTGTTATCAAATTAGTGCTGGTACTTAACAAAGAAAACAAAATGACAAAATTTTGTAAAATAAGATCAATCAGAAATTGCTAAATAATTTATAATTACCTGTGAGGAAGAGAAACACTCAAGTATATATGAGTTAGTGTTAAGACTATGGTCAATATTTTTAAATTTTAATTTGGATAAAATGCAAGGAAATTTGGAGAAAAGTTTTAACTATGGTTCCAGTCACTCCTGAGAAAGATAGATCAGATTAATGTATTTCACTAAGGTTCATTTCAGTAATTCAATTCAAAATTTGAATTCACAGAAAATGATGGTACCACAACCTACCTTGGTTTATGTCAATCTATACTGAAACAGTTTTCTAAAGATGTCCTTTAAAAAGACAAATTAACTGAAATTAGCCTAATGAATAATATTAAGTGGTCCAGTTTCATCTCATTATGGTAGTTATTGAAAAGACAAGCTTAGAAAAAGGATATGAAAATATTAGAAAACAATGTTTTCCGATCACTTTTCAATCATATGTTCAAAAAAGATTTATAAAAAGAAAGAAAATTTAATTTCAGTTAACCAGTGAGTGAATAGCTTTATTGACAATGCTGTAATAATTTAAATGACAAAAGAAAATAAATGTGTCAGTAATCATAATTAAGAGTGGGCTGTCTTTACTAACTTAACACTGGCATGTCTTACATGTCTACTGTGTAGTAATTGACCTAATTTATCATCTTACTTTGACTTAGAACACAGGTTCTATCCTCTGTAAATTTTCACTCTAAGCAGAAAGTGCATAGCTAGATGTGCAGAGTAATGTCACATTTCACCATCTACAGCCCCTTAGCCTTGTTCAATCAGCATTTACACCTGGACCTAGCCTGACACTCTCCCAGTCATCTTATTTGGTCAAATTCCACTAGTTCTTCCTTCCTCCAAGGGCAAGAGAGTCCCAGTTCAACATGGAAATGAATGTTCAGTGTTTCAGTGTGTTTGAGCTGGTGAGATATAGACTTTTAGCCTATGATACTGGCCACCATGATGTACCTATCTGAATGTTCTATGCATACTTCAGAGGAAGCCAGGATTCTTAATCACACATTTAACAGAATTCAGTTAACAGAGGTGAACATACAAAATTCTCGGTATGCACTTTCAAATCATAAAGTGTTTTGGAGTGACCATTTCTGTAACAGACTGGACTAATATGCCGCACAATGGGCATTTGGCCTTCCTAGCAGATGGGCCTCCTTTGGGTTTGGTCTTGAATACAGCATTACTTGAAAACACATTCAGTTCAGAATAGAATGGCTTTTTTTGTGTGTGTGGAAGAGCAGGTTTATTGTTTAATTCAGACAAAGAGCCCTTTATCTAGTGAGTGACTTGTCATCTTATGTCGATGTAAGCTATGTAAAGAATGACTTTTCATTAAAGCAAGTTTAGCATATTTGCAATTGTCTTGGTCAGATGGGAAAGTTTCTGGCTGAAATATTGGATTTATATCCTGTGGTTTATGCAATCCACAAGTTGCTTCTATGTGGGAAAGCAAAAATAAGAAGAAAGGAGTTTTGTTTTCTCTCTCTCTCTCTCTCTCTCTCTCTCTCTCTCTCTCTCTGTGTGTGTGTGTGTGTGTGTGTGTGTTCTCTTTTCTTTTGGCTCTACAAGATAACTGTGCCAAACAGCAATCTTAGGAAACATTGAGGAAACCCTACCATGTGTACAGGTGGCAGAATTTATCAAGTTATCTGGTGACTTAATATGTATACCTCCCTCTCTTATTAGATCGTAGTCTTTAATCCTTAAAGTTGGTTTACTATGGATTAAAAATATGTCCTCATCCAGTTCCTGGTATTTTCCTATGAACTATTATATATTCATACTCACTAAAGCTTCCAATGCTACTTCTAACATCCCTCCTTGAACTTACTGCTGGCATTCTTCATTCTGTTCCTCCATGTTTCAAAGTGCCTTAGAGGCATAGTTCATACGTTGCCAAACTCCCTCTTTTTCATTGCTAACAGTATGACATCCTCCTGCTGGCCAAGAACCTCTAAAGTTGAACAAATACACTGAAGAGGCCCTAGCATATGATGGTATAATCCTGTGGACAAAAAGTGCAACTTTGGGTCTGGGGATGTAGCTCAGTAGTAGAGTGTTTGCCTAGCATATGTGGGGCCCTGGGTCAAATCCTGGGCACCACAAAAACAAACAAAAACTATTAAGCACAGCCCTGAATATTGATAATCCTACAAATTCTCAGTATTTTCTCACTGATGTGTTGCTGATGTGTTTTCTCATCATCAGAAACTCTGGAGAATAAGGGAAGATACTAGAAACCCCCTCTGATTTGCACCAATCTGACCATTTTTGCACTTTTTCGACCCTGTGAACGGTCCCATGAAGGTCCGCAGGGAGGTGAAGAGGACTCAATGGAACCATCTGGAAGCATGCATCTCTTTTATCTTTGGTCTAGAGGTGGCCAGAAACCCAAAGAGGACTTTCATTCTCCCAAAGGACCCCCAGCCATAGGTGATATGCCACAGGCCTTCCTCAGGAGCTGCATGTTTCACAGCAATGATTTTGAACCCTAGATGACTAGATGTCATGGCATGGAAGTGAAAAAAAAAGAAAACAAAGATGGAAGAGGATTATGACCTCTCCATGAGTTTATCCTCAGAGTTTACCTTTGGGTGTCCGACATATCTTAATAAATTTGTGATTTCCAGGTTGTCACAGAACAAGCAGAATGTTGTACAGACTACATAATGAACCTTGTGTTCTTTTACATTTCATATTTGATATCATTTAGGTTTTCCTTTTTCCCCCTTTCCTAATGTTTAATGTTATGTTTTGAATTTGAGCTGAGAGACACATTACAACATAGGGATCACCACGCATCATGAATGGTCAGATTTTCCTTGTGTCCCTCAATTCTTCAGGACTAAACTACTGATGCCATTTTCCATAAATGGAAAGAAGACAAGTCCTTGACCTTTTTCCCAGCTTCTTTTAATATTTCTTCATATTATTCTTAGGGTACCTTCTATAAATTTAATAATTATGATTCAAATGCCTAATTAAAATATAAGTTTCTAAACTTCACAGAGCCCTTTAACCAGAACAGACTGAATTGCAATAGATACTTTAAACTCTGTCTCTTCCAGTTTGATGGTTCCCAAGATTATTGTTTATCAGAATTATCTGGAGGGCTTGTTGAAACACAGTTTTCTGGATGCTGAAATTTCTCATTCATTATGTATAAGGTGGGACCCCAGAATTTATAATTCTAAAAAAATTCCCAGAAGATGATGATACTTGTCCCAAGGTTCATAGTTGAGACCACTGGCTTACATGATCTAGTATGTCGGCAAAAAGGATTAAGAAGGAATAATTCGGTGGTATTCTCTTTGGTATATGAAAATTCCAATACCAGCCATGATGAATTTTGCATAGCTTAGTAATTACTTGACTGACCAATATAAACCACATATTAGATTTATAATTTACTATTAACTGAAACTATGAATTTTTATGGCATTATTAATTCTGTATATGAAAGTTCACAGGAAAATTGCTGGATAATTCTTCAGGAAAATCACTGGATATCCAATCTACCTTCTGTAAATTGAATATTTAGTATTCAAATGTATTGTATTCTATTTGAACTTGCCAACATAAACTGTTTTTGTTTTTCATGATAAAGAATTCTAGTTATGTAGATGATTGTGAAATCGGAAATTATGACCTGTTTTTATTCTAGTTGTCAGCTGTAATATTCTTAAGATAAAACAGGCCCCTAAAAGGGGAAAAAAACCTGAAAACAATTGGGCAATAAGTTACTCATCCTTGAGTACCCCCATCCCTACTCTGAAATTTTGTATATCCCAGACATTTTCCTCTCACATATCTCTCAAAAGGTCATTCTCTTTTATTTATCAATTCAATTTCTCCTTGATGCTTTACAAAACTTTTACCAAGGTTTTCATAATATTATGCTTCCAAATGAGATCCTTGGAATGCATGAAGTTCGTTCCTCCCTCAACCAAATCAAAGTAGAACTAAAGATCTGACATTTATTAGCTTTTGGAGGCAACAGTCACGTGTAAAAATCTCTACCAGAATGTCTTTTAGTCTTCCATTGAATGGATGAGGAAGGAATCTCACTTTAATACTAACACTTCTATAAAATTTCATTGATCAAATAATGTGCCTATTTTGAGACCTTGTTAAAACTTCCCAAACAATAGCACTGTGAAATTCATATAATTACATTGAATGAACACTCAAAAATATCATATATATAGTAGTAAGGAACTATTATTATCTGCTTCTTTCAGGTTAATTTTTTAAAATATATAGCACCCATATTAATCAGTCTTAATTTGGGGAAACATCTAAAACTAGCGTTTTCTTCCAGAAAACTTGTAAAACATAGAAAAACATAAGAAAGAAAAATAGAAATACCTGTAAATTTTAAACTCAGATACATTTGCACTTTATATAAGGATATAACTGAATTAAGGAGACCAGAAGATAATATTTCACTGGAGAAAGTTGTGGAGTTCTAGGCTGCTTCCTTTTGGGAGAAGAGAGAACTGTTTCCCCTTCTATCTGAGTAAGTGAGAGGGCTTTAAAGAATCAGGTAGCATTTGATATGTTTTTAAGAAATATGAGAATACACAGGGGCGGATGTTTCAAACTCACCTGAGAAAACTAAATGTAGCAGTCTGTGACAAGGGAAAATGAAGATGGTCTAGGGACAGCTACTTTCTGCCAATTAGTGGGCAATAGTGCATAGGGTCCCTGAGGCTCAAGTGGGTAGGAAATAGGATGGAGACTTGAAGAAGTCTCAGCAATAAGAGGCTCTGGGCTGTACCACCAGGGACAGGAGCTGGGCAAATGGTGCCACACCTGTGTCAGTAAACTGCATGACTCAGAGATCCCCTTGGTGAGCAGCCAAAGACCACCAAACACTTTTCAGAAACTGTTCTAAGTTTCCACTTACCCTTAATGTTCCAATGCCGAGTCATAAAAATACCTGTCAAGGGACAGCTTTCCTGCTCACTTCTCTCTTCTATACTCTCAAGGAAGGGTTTGAGAAGCCTTGGTGAAGGAGCTGGAAGAAGAGAAGAAGATGCTGGGGAAGGACAGAGATGAACAACCATTTCCCAGAGAAGTGTCTGGATTCTGCAGAGAAAGAGAAGTATCTTTAATTCTGCCCCATAGTTCAGAGTTTTGACTCTGGAAATGGTCATTTTAATTATTAAAGTTAAATCATAAGAAAAGAACTAGAGGACGTTTAATTACAAGAATGTGACCAGAAAAATCACAACCTCTCTTGGGTTTTATCCTTGACGGGGGAAAAGTGAGCTTACCCAGAGGACAAAAGACAATATTGCTTTCTCTTGGTTCCTGTGAAATCTTCCTCCTTTAGTATAATAATAATGCATTATATTATAATATATGGTTGCCCTAAAATATAATTACATAGTCTCCTAAGTTATTTCCAGTTTGTCACCCTATCTTGAAAATTGCCAAAACATAGATATTATTCCCTTTCTCTTCTAATGTTTTATCACATTGATAATTATGAAGCCCTTCCTTTATGGAGAAAAAGATTAAACATCTTATTTAAATGAAGCACCTGAAACATGAACCTAATTAATGATTGAGAAAGATATGTATGAATAAAAGCTGACCAAAATACCCATTTCTTCCTGCTTTCTTACAACACACACACACACACACACACACACACACCGCTAAAGGAAACAATATCTTAATATCTCTTCAGTATTACCTTATTTTAAAATAAGAAAAATAAGCACTCCAAAATTTTTTATCATTTTTAAATCTATCAAAAAATTCTAGGTAGAAACTCTTCCTTAGGGCTTCTACAAAGTACAATCAGTGCTCTGTTCTATCTACGTGACGAGAAAGCACAGGTTCTTTGCACCAAAAGAACCCAAGGAAGCCCCAAATAGGAATGCAGCAGAAATCACACTATTGGAAGAATGAGGAACAGGATAATAAAGTGGAAGGGGAGCCATAGCTATAGCCATAGCCTTGAGAAGACAATTTGAGCAAAGCAAGTGGTAGAAGCCTGGGGTTACTCAGAGGTATAGGATTAACAGGCATAAAGGATGGGAGAGGCATGAGAATTAGACTGAGTGCTCCCCATGGTTAGAGATACCTTGAATCAGTTCTCTTTGAGGACACAGAATCATACTGTATGACGGTGACTTTGTCCACCTTGGTGTTACTTCATATGAGGGGTTGTCTTAACACTGAGCCCTTTCCTAAGGACAATAAAAAGTTCATAACTTTTTTTGCATGTTTCGGAATTTTACTCTTCCTTCATCAGTTTGCATTTGTGAAACGTGTTTTAAAAGTAAGTTTGCGCCAGATGCAGTGGTAGTGCTTGAATATCCTAGCGATTCTTGGGAGGCTGAGGTAGGAAGATTCCAAGTTCAATGCCAGCCTTAGCAACTTAGGGAGATCCTGTCCCAAAGTAAACAATAAAAAGGGTTGGTTCTGAGTTCAATCCCAAGCACCAAATAAATAAATATAGACATAAATAAAAATAAAAATAAGGGAACATCTAGAGAGGATGAAGTAGAGGAAGGTGATAGTCTCAAGCCTGAAGGTTTAGGTGGCCAGTGTAGCCATTGTGGCTAAGGCAAGAGGTAGAAGAGGAGGGATGAAAGGTTATAAGCTAAGGACAACTATCTTGGCCAAACTTCCTCTTCTCCCTTATAAGTAAGATCATCCCCATGCTCTGGTTACCTTCCATGTAGAGTAAATATCCCAAACTGAAGGGCTAGGTTAACTGCCCAGTTCCGGAGTGATTAATTTATAATTCCAAAAGGAAAATTGTTGCTAAACAATCATTCAAATCAAAAGAGCCAGACATAACCATTCAAGATGTATGAATAGAAATTTTTGCAGGCAAATTTGGATTATTTCCAGTAGTTCAACTTTTCTTCTTGGATTACAAAGAGAATTTTATGACACTGGCAGGCACATAGTTCTCTCCAGCATTCTAAGCATCTTCCTGTCTTTCTTGTTCCCACACGTTAAATCAGCAGTGCATGACTTACAATTTGATTTGCTTCCTTTTTGCAAAGTAGTCAGAACTTGATTCCATTCAAGAGTGACCTTTCTCCTCCCTCTCAGATGCTGATTTGAGCAACATTCAATCACTTTTATTTCATCTCAAGAGATAAAAATTTGGTGGCCTCAGGAGTGGGAGAACTTAATGACTGTGTCAGTACAGCGTTTACCAAGTCAGTATTCAAAGCCATCTGAAATAGTTGGCACAGTCAAATAATAAATGGCATTACTTTAATAAATTGGGAGAGAATAAGACTGTCCCATTGTGCTTAGCAACTGTTAAACATTATGTTCTCTCTTGGAATCTAACAATGAAATATTTGTTTCATTCAGCACTCTGTATTGTTTCTTAAAAACAGATCTTGAGAAGAATTGTATGAATAAATTGAAATATATACATATACCCACACACAGGCACACACACACACACACACACACATATATATATATATATATACATATACAAAATTATGCAAAAGTGTTTGAATGATACTTTCAAGATCTAATTATCTGGCCAACCCACAAACAGATAACCATGTCTTTGAATAACCAGGTTTCATAAATCTGTGATGAATGTACAAAACAAAAACAAAGAAAAAAATTGACACAGGAGAAAAGGAATAATAAATTGCTAAGAGTTTAGAACTTCTGCTTTGAACAAATACTTCTTTAACAAGTCTAACCTTCTCAAATGTAATATGGGGAAGATATTAGCAATTTACCCCAGGACTAGTGAAAGAATTAAATGAATTAAGATTTGTAAAATATCTAGCAAGAACTGATAATAAATATTCCATGTTAGGTTTTTAACAATGGTCCAATAAAGATTATAGTTCTATTTGGTTTTAGTCTTAGAATATGTTAAATTAGGCAATATTAAAGATAGGGTACTATTGAGATATTTGCCCAATATCCATCTTTATTAAATCTCAGCTTTGGGATGGTACTCACTTTTCTTCTTGGCTGCATTCAGCGGGTAGCAGATAGAGAATTTCCATGAACTTGAACAATTCAGATAGGACTACATCTATGGCACACATAATTCACACTACATAAAAATGAAACAGCTTGTACAGAAAGCATTTTCTTTGCTGTGTGAACATGTGTATGAGAGTGTGCGTGAGTGCGTGTGTGTGTGCGTATGTGTGTGCAAGTGTTCCCAAGCGATAAAGTCAAGGGAGGTATGTAAGGAATGGTGCTCATTGTTAAAATCAAAAGCGTTGCAACAAGCCTACAACATGTCTGACAATTAGCAATAGCTTCAATGCCTAATATATTTAATTTCTCAACTTGATTCCCTATACTAAAAGAAGAAACATTAAAGATGAGGAAGAAATACTGACTAGGCAAGGCAAGTGAAAAAGCAGAGAAGCTGCTTTTCCTGAAGGTTTCTTCTGTTGAGCCTGTAAAGTGTAGGGTGGATTTTCTTGAATATTTTGTTCAAGGAATGTTGAATGTATGCTCTTTACACAGAAAGCAGGCCACATCCATGGCATGGCTTATACTTTACATCAGAAGTTTCAAAGATTTTGAGTTACCTTAAGAGCAAGTGATCTCAAAGGATTTTGAGTTACCTTAAAAGCAAGTGATCACAGACCAAGATCCCCTAAAGCTACCGTTACCAAGGAACAAATAATAAGTGAGGCAGAGGGAGCAGCTGCCTTCACCTTTTCCTCAGAGATTCAGGGATCTTCTTCCCTTTTATTCACGTGTCATTTACCTCCACTCTGAAGAGGAAGAACTGACCATCCAATAGATAAGTATGTGAGGCTACGTTTTGTTTTGCTAGTAGGTAAGGCCATTATGACCCTATGACAATAATAATTCATATTCTGCCTGTTGTCTGATATCTGACTTTTGTACAGTAAGTACGAACAGGTGGATCATCGTAGAGGCAAGAATCATGTTTTCTTCTCTGTTATCCACCATGCAACTGGTAAGTAAATGGACTCGAGATGGCCCCAACACAGGTCTCTCTCCTTCTATAGGTATTAAATATAAATTCAAAAATTTGAGACATGAAAGTCTGCATTGGGATTTTTTAACCAAGTTTTATATAACGATCATTGAATAAAAGACAGTAGAAAATCCTCCATCATGTAAGCCCCAGAGTTGCTAAGATACTCCCCCAGTTTTAAGAACTTTTCACATGAACTCCTTGCATTGTGTGATCTCATTTCACTACTATCAGACTTGGTAGAATGAACTCGCCTCCAGCAAGTCACGGGGCTCACCATTCAGTTATTACAACATTCTGTGATTTTTTTGCCTATCACAGCTTTAAGCCTTTACTGGAAGGTAAGATTTTTCTCAGATTGGCAACATGCAAACATGAGAAAAGAAAGCAACTGACAGAATTTGTGAAGAAAAGAAATGATGCCTGAAGTTGATTAAAAGATGGGAACATAGATCTCAATTTCTTTGTCTTTCCCTGAGAAACAGAAACGTAAAATTCAATGAAAAAAAAAATGTCCACCTCTTAAAGCATCCAAACAAAAGTATAAAAGTGTAATTTAGGAAAGGCAGTTTGACAAGAAATATTTAAAATAATTGATATATGAAGACAATATTTTTATCTAAGAATTCTGGAGAATGCCTGATTGATAAAGCTTGTGAGGTCTGAGATTTAAAAACAAAAAATTAGGATTAATCATGCAATGGAGCCATTACTTGAACTTGCCAAAGGGCAAAAAAATAAATAAATAAAAGACTCAATTAGCCATAGTTAGGGCACTCACTTGTCACAAATTTCCTGGAACAGGTCTGGTATAAAACTTAGCATAATTAACAATTGCACCATCCTCACTCTCAGAGGAGTTACTTGTTTGGACAAATTACTTTAGATGTGGTCACCCTAACCATAGAAGATGAAGTAATCGTATTCCCATGCGTTTCAAAAAGAAAAAGATTAGAAGTGTGTCAGATAGTTGGGCATGTGCCATTCTCTTTATGGCAGTTTATTACAAAAAGGCAAATGCAGTGGCCTCAACCAATATATGTTTATTTATAAAATTGAGTAACAACCTACAAAACCGTTTTGAATTACTTAGTGGAAATCAAGATCTTTCATCACAGATATAAAGAAAAGCAGAAGAGATAAAATTGGCATCTTCTTCTGAAACTCAAGCTGAAAAACCATGTTTCAGCAAAGGAAACACAGAATTCTCCACCAATGCTATGGCACATGAGAGCCTTTGCACATGCCAGACAAACCATCCTAGCAAGAATCCCAGTCCAAACCAGGATTGTGAGTATATTTGTATTTTCCTTACTTTTTAAGAGAAGACTAGCAGAATTTTTCTTGTAAATTTAGGGATGCATAATCACATGTTGTTTTACATAAACATGTATTCCAATTTACATAAATTTGCATAACATTTTCCCCAAAAATCTAGCTCTGAATATGTAAAACAAATTAATCTGTGTTCTCTAATATAATTGTATTCAAATGTGTTATCCAGGGCTACCACAAGAGGTAGGCTTACCAGAGATAGAAATGGCAACACTCCAAAATTCTTTATTGAGAATGAATAACCCTTATATACTGATGAAACTTGGATATTTTCAGAAATTGATTAGAAACTTAAAAAAACTACTGATAAAATAATTCCATGTCAGAATAAGTAGAATAATTTACACAATTCATTAAGGATTAATATTAGGGAGGCATTTACCACATTCTCTACAGTTCAGGTTAATTCCTGTTCTTTAAATGTGTTTGCTCTTGAATGGAATGCTCAATGTAAAACGGAAGAATTTTGGTCATATGAACTTTAACCTAAAGTATGGAAAATTATTATTATTATAGCTAAAAATCAAGGACACTAAGTTTATTTTCTGATTGCCAACTAAATGCTTCAAGATTGATCTTTCCTATTATAAATGTAAACACAGAAGGGGAGATAATTAGCCTTCTCCTTCATAAATAAACTGCTACTTGGAAAATAATTATTTCTGTGTCATAAGATAGTCTAAGTACTGTGGCTTGTTTTATAAGTGTTTTCTTAAAGAGGATTTCCATAAATGAATATGAAAAGCACAGCAAGTTCTTGAATAAAACCCTTATACACAGGTGTGGGTTTTATAGCTACTTAGGTTAGATCCATAGCTGGCAACTCTTAGTATCTTAACATGCAAAAAGAAATTTTCTGCAGAAAAAAAAAAAGTGAAGGTGAGAAAACTATATTGCCAATGATTGCAAACCACTCAAAAAAATAGCCTAGATTAAAGTTAACCCATTAGCACACAAATCAGATCATGCAACTTGTCTACTCAATAGCTTTTAGTGGTTTCCCAGCACACACAGAACAAAACCTAAATTTGCTAGGACCCATAGATTTTACATCAGTTGGCTTTATCTCCGATCTAATAACAACCTTGCCATTTACTTATCAAGCCTTCTGGCTGTCCTTTAACATGCTAAGATGAGTTGTACCTCAGAACCTTTGCTCTAGTTTGCAGTGCTACCATTGATCTGGGAAGTGAGAAAATGGAATAGGTGAAGTTAAAACACTATAAACCTTCCTCTTCTTGCCAAACCTCCATCATTTCTCTTGAAGAAACCATCAGATTGTTGCATGTATTTGCTTAATTTCTGGAGTTCTGAGAAAAAATGTTGATTTTTGGTAACTTTTGATGATTATTTTTATTAAAGATTAGTTTATGAGAAGTCCTTTTAAAAGTCTATACATGTTCTGTGTTTAAAACTCACTAAAATTTGAAAACGTTGATTTCTGAAGTTTTAGTAGTAGTTTTTATTTTTCACTGGTTAACATTTAACAATAAAATTTAACATTTTCTAGATAAATCTGTTACATTTTATTTATTCAACCAATACATATAGAATCACAGTTCTATCAGTGACCATTCTGGGAACTGAAAGGATGGCAGAGCTGAGGAAGTGATATTTACCAAGAGGACCCAATGAAGTGAGAGAATGGGCGATGGCCTCACCTGAGTCAAGATAATTGCAGATTGCCTACGACAGACAAAGTTTAGATTCAATGGCCAAACACAATGAAATAAAATGAGTGAAAACAATATAATATACAAGCAATAATCAAAAGAGAAATGGATAGACAAAAAAGCAACCCTTAGCACATATGAATAAATTGATATAATTCCTTGCATCTTATTGGATAATAATGGGATGAAATTAGAAATAAACATAACAAAATTGTACATAAAGTATATAAAACACATGGAGATGAAACAATACACTTTTGAATAATGAATGAGGGACAGAAGAAATTTTGAGAAATTTTACTCGATGATAGTGATACAACATACCAGAACCTCTGGAACACTATGAAGGCAATTCTAAGAGGAAAGTTTATAGTTATGAATGCCTACCTAAGAAAATCAAAAAAATCCCAGATAAATAATCTGATGATGCATCTCAAGGCCCTTGAAAAAGAACAAATTCCAAAAGCAGTAGAAGGAAGGAAATAATTAAGATCAGAGCCAAAATCAATGAAATTGAAAATAAAAAATACAAAGGATCAATGAAATAAAGAGTTGGTTCTTTGAAAAGATAAATAAATATTATTCATAAGCCCTCAGCCAAACTAACCAAAAGAAAAATAAAGAAAACACAAATTAATAAAATTAGAGATGAAAAAGGAGAAATCACACAGGCATCCAGCAGATCATAAGAAACTATTTTGAAAACTTTTATAACACAATAAATTGAAAAGCTTAGAAAAAATAAATACATTTATAGGCAAATACAATATGTCAAAATTGATTCAAGAGGACATAGAAAACCTAAACAGACCAATAACTTGTAATAAGATAGAAGCTGTAATTAAAAGTCTTTTAACAGCCGGGTGCAGCGGTGCAACCCTGTAATCCCAGTGGCTCAGGAGGCTAAGGTAGGAGGACCAAGAGTTCTGATCCAACCTCAGAAAAAACAAGGCAATAAGCAACTCAGTGAGACCCTGTCTCTAAATAAAATACAAAATAGGGCTGGGGTGTGGCTCAGTGGTTGAGTGCCCATGAGTTCTACCCCAGGTACTCCCCAATAAAAAGTTTTTTCCAACAACAACATAAAAAGCCCAGGCCCAGGTATTCTCAGCTGAATCTACAAGATCTTTAAAGAAGAGCAGTACTCCTCAAATTATTTTCTGAATAAGGGATAGAATACCTCCAAATTCACTCTATGAAGCCAATATTACACTCACAGCCAGCAAAACCAAATATGGACATATTAAGGAAAGAAAACTATAGACCAATATCTCTGATGAACTTAGATGCAAAAATACTTAATAAAATATTAGCAAATGTTCAACAACATATTAAAAAGATTGCACATCATGACCAAGTTGCTTTATTTAAGAAATGCAAGAATGGATTAACATATAAAGTTCAATAAATTAATTCATCACATAAATAGAATTAAGGACAAAAATCACTTAGTCATCTCAGTAGATATAGAACAGGACTTTGACAAAATTCAGCACTAATTCATGATTAAAACACCTGAAGAAACTTGGGAAAGAAGGAACCTACCTCAACATCATAGTGGCTATCTATGAAAAGCCCAAAGCCAATGTCATAGTAAATGGGGGAAAACTGAAAGCATTTCCCTTAAAATCTGGGTCAAGAGAAGAACATCCACTCTCATCACTCCTTTTTAGAAATTCTAAGTGCAGATGATAGGAGCCTATATCCAGAAGATTTAAAAAAAAAAAAAAAAGACTTCTAAAACTAATAAAAATGTTTGGCAAATTTTTTACAAATTTTAGGTTACAAAATCAGCACACAAAAATCAACAGCTTCCTATATACCAACAATAAATATGATGAGAAAGAAATAAGGAATATAATTTCATTGAAAATAATCTCAAATAAATGCATACATCCTACATACATACATATCGAGGAATAAATCTAACCAAGGAGGCAAAAGACCGCTACAATGAAAACTATAGAACATAAAAGAAAGCAATTGAAAAAGACCTCAGAAGATGGAAAGACCTCCCACATTCATGAATTTCATGGATAGGCAGAATTAATATTATTAAAATGGTCATACTATTGAAAGCAATACACAGATTCAACACAATGCCCAACACAATACCAATGACATTTTTCACAGAACCGAGGGGGAAAAAAAGTCCTAAAATTCATGTGGAAGAATAAAAGACCCAGAATATCCAAAGCAATTCCAACTCAGAAAAATAATCACTATACCTGAGGCATCACTATACCTGATTTCAAATTATACTGCAGAGCTATAGCAACAAAACTGCATGGTACTGGCATAAAAATAGACACTCAGAATAGAAGACACAGAGACAAATCCACACAATTACGATCATCTGATCCTTGTCAAAAGTGCCATAAACATACATTGTACAAAAGACAGCCTTTTCAACAAATGGGACTAAGAAAATCAGTTATCCATATGTAGAAGAGTGAAACTAGACCTTTATCTCTCACTCTGCACAAATAACAACTCAAAATGGATCAAAGACCTAGGAGTTAGAATAGAAACTATGCAGCTTCTAGAAGAAAATGTAGGGTCAACACTTCAGCATATAGTCACAGGCAATGACTTTCTCAAAAGGATCCCTAAAGCTCAGGAAATAATGCCAAGAGTTAATAAATGTGATGGCATCAATTAAAAATTTTCTGCACAGCAAAGGAAACAATTAGGAACGTGAAGAAAGAACCCACAGAATGAGAGAAAATATTTGCTAGCTACTCTCTGACGGAGGATAAATATCTAGAATATATAACTTTATACTAAAAAAATCAAATAAACCAATTAGTAAGTGGGAAAATGAACTAAAGAGACACATCTCAAAGAAGAAATACAAATGGTCAATAAGTAGGTAAAAAAAATGCAACATCTTTAGCAATTAAGGAAATTCAAATCAAAACAGACATTATTACTTTATGGATATATGTGACTGCATGACCAATATGATTCTACAACATGCACACTCAGAAAAATAAGAAATTACATTCCATCTATGTATGATATATCAAAGTGCAAAAATGCATTTTACTGTCATGTATAACTAATTAAAACAAATACAAAATTTAAAAGGTAAAAAATAAAAAACTACACTGAGATTTTATTTCACATCAGTCAGCATGACACTCATCAAGAATACATCTAATAATAAATGCTGGGGAGAATGTGAAAGAAAAGAAACACTTTTACACAGTTAGTGGTATTGTAAATTAGCACAACCACTATGGAAATCAGTATGGATGTACTCAAAAAACTAGAAAAGGAGTCACCGTATGACCCAGCTACACGACTCCTTGGTGTTTATCCTAAAGAATTAAAGTTACCTTACTATAATAATATATGCAATACCCATGTTTAAAGTAGCACAATTCACAATAGCCAAACTGTGGAAACAGACCAGGTGTCCATCAATGGATGAATGGACAAAGAAAATATTATATATACATATATATATACACATATATATACATATATACACATACATATACATGTATATACACATATACATATATATACACATATATATACACACACACACAATACACATATGTGTGTGTTATGTTTTATTCAGCTGTAAGAAAAATGAAATTATGTAATTTGCAGGAAAATGGATGGAACTAGGGTCCATGTGTGAAGCAAAATAAGTCAAACTCAGAAAGTTAATGGTTGTATGATTTCTGTTATATTTGAAAACTTGAGAAGAAAAAAAGAATAGAAAATTTGGGCATCTCTTGAAAATCCAAGGAAGATCAGTGGAGGAAAGAGTCCAGGGAGCTGGATGGGGAAGTGTTAAGGAGTGATATTGGCCAAATTATATTGTTATATTGTGTTCATGTACAAATATGTAACAAAAATCCCATCATTTTGTATAATATAATGCACTAATAAAAAATGGAAAGAGAAAAATAAATAAATGAAGAGCTTGAGAGATTATACTAATAGCAGATAAAATTGACTTTAGGAAAAAATATTACTGAAGTGACAAGAACATTTTATAACAATTGAAGAGACCATCCATCAGATACCACAGTTTTTAAAAATATATGCACTTAAAAACAGAGCTCTGAAATACATGAAGAAAAATTGACTGTACAAGGAAAAATAGACAATGATTATAGTTGGAGATCCATTATCCTATTTTTAATAATGGATAGAAATGTTCTGAACAAAACAAAACAAAAAAATAATAAGTCTTGAACAACAACCCTCTATACCAAGCAGAACTAGGATATTCCTATGATAGAGTAGAGACATCCGAACCAACAGTGGTAGAAAACATGTTCTTTGAAATACACATGGAATTTTCTAGGATAGAACGTACACTAGACCATAAAATAAACCTCAATCAATTTGGACAGGTCACAATCACACAAATTACAATAGCAATGAAATTTTGAAAATTACCATTTGAGAAAAATACTAACTTTTTTGTATTAAGAGATTTATTTGCTAAGATGTATCTTATTTTTGCTAATATGTTATTAATTTTATTGTTAGTTTAAAATGAATTAAACATTCAAAATTATTCTCAGTTTAAATTTCTACCATGGTACATGTTGATGGATTTAATGAAATAAATTAAAGCCCCCTGGGGATCCTTAATAATTACTTTTTTTAAAAAATCCTGTTAACCAAAAAGTTTAGGAACCACTTATGTAGACTTGGAACTTTAGAGATATATTTGGAGATTTTTATGATTTAGATATGGGGTGTCCCCCAAAAGCTCATGTATGATACAATACAAGAAAGCTTAGAGGTGAAATCATTGGGTTACCAGAGCTTTAACCTAATCCGTGCATTAATCCCCTGATAGGGATTAACCCGGTGGTAACTATAGGGTGTGGCTGAAAGAGGTGGGTCATTGGGGGCATGCCTTTGGGGCTTATATATTGACCTTGTTGAGGGGAATTCTCTCTCTCTGCTTCCTAATGCCATGTTCACTGCTGGTTTTCTCCCTTCCAACAGGGTGTTCTTCCTTATCTCAGGCATAGAGCAGTGAAGTTGATCAATGTGGACTGAAACCGCTGGACCCATGAACCCCAAATAAAGTTTTTCTCTCTAAAGTTGTTCTTGTCACGTCTTTTGGTCACAGCACAAAAAAAGCAGACTAAAGCAGAAATCCATTATGACAACCATAACACCAAACCACACAAGAAATTGTAATGGTTACTTTGGGGAGAAAGAGAGATAGTTGGTAGAAAAAGAAATTTTATCATTTTCTACATTTCACCTTGGTCTAAATTCTAAGCAGAGAGACCTGCGAGATATAACAAGCTGTGTTTGAGGAGTTGAAAGGATACATCTTGATTGGAACATAGAATGGGTGTATGATGATAGGAGAGGGGAAATAAGGAGAAGGATACTAAGAACACCCAACTTGTAGGAGGCAGTGGACATATTTAAAAAATCTGTAATATGAGGAGTGACAAGTACATAAAAAGCTATCAACTAAGGGCTATTCAGAGGGGAATCACTTTATTGTCATCTGGAAGCCCAACTCATTACAACATTTCCTCTTGAAATGCAGAGTTAAACCCACTGAAATGTTACTGACAGTTTCAACCTTTGCAAAATATGTACTCTGTATGTAACCTATGGATATTATTTAGCTCCTTCAAAATGAAAACTCTAGAGTTTCAGGTATTTTTTATTCTAGGCAAGTAAAGATAATTTATGAATGTGTGGTTTACACCCAGAACGCAATTGTCATGAGTTAGAAAAGGGGAAAAAAAAGTCCACTGTGCAATTCCCCCACTCCCACCTCCAACCCTTTGAAATTGGGCTCTTGCAAATGCTTATAGTTTGTTTCAGGTTTTAGGAAAACCTAACCCCTACCAATTTTAAGATTTAACCCCACCATTTTCTAATCTTCAGCAGAGATTTCATACCTAACAGCTGCTATTTAGGTAGCCCCTTATGGTATGAAATTCAAACCCTCATTTTATCTCCTTTCCCTACAGCAAAAATTGCAATATCTCACACCCAAGCTCCAGCTGTCAAATTCACACACCATTTCTATTTCAATGGCTAGAATAATCCCTTGCTCCCTTGTTTTCATTGAAGAAGAATGTGCCAGCTTAAAAAAAAAAAAAAAAAAGGAACAGGGAAAAGGCATTTGTCTAAATTCAAATACTCAAAGGGGCGAAAACAGCTTGAAGAAATGTGATGCTTTGTTACAGGCATTTTACATTTGAAGCACAGTTTTTCTTTTGTTTTTTTAAAGTACATATATACACTTACATATATATCAATACAGATAGATGGACACCAGACTTTACAGACCTTTTATTTTTAGAAAGCACTATATAAGTCAGAGAAGATATATACACATACCAATGCCAAAAAACTACTCAATGTGATCATATCTATGGCAACCATTCTTAAGTTAAATTTTATTTTTTAAATGAGAGAGAAAAATATTTGCAAGTTCTCAGTCTGTCTCTTTCATTATGATACTGGCAATCTATTCCATGGTAATTGTTGCTTAATATTAACAGAGTTAGAAACCCAAATTCCAAAGCAACCTTAGAACCAGGGTGCCCCTAGTGATAGTTAAAATAAGCAATCCCTGAAGGCACCATTTGTAAACTGCCACACAGATGCGATCTCAGCTGTCCCAGGCTAGAGTGGGAATAGTCAGATATCTGTTGAACTCACAGAAGCCCTTGAAGGGTTTGAGGTCTGATTCTGCATAAAGAAATAAGTGAAGAGAAAGGCTTGAAGAAAACTTGTGAGTGCTTCCTAAGATCTATGCTCTTGGCTTAACCGAGAATGCCCTTTTAGTACTGCACAGGTTATAGACGTGAGGACAAAAAAACACAAGACTTTTCTGTTTTAAAAATACTGGATTATTTGAAACATTATAAGCATTTGCAAGGGCTCAGTTCCAAATCACATGAAAATTAGTTAGAAATATCTAGTAATATCTTCTAAATCTTCTGTCAAAAAAATGTTTTTTTCTTATGAATGATGGCCTTCTGGATGCTCTCCTTCCCCAGCCCATCTCTCCTTTATTCTAAAAGCTCCCATTGACTTCCTATAACTTCAGTATTAAATATTATATCTTCCATAACTGTGTTCAGTGCTAGCTGAACCAAACTCATTTCTTGAAGCTCTCTATGAACACTCAAGGGTGTATCCTCATCATTCTCCTCATTCAGCTTTCTCCATCTCAGCTCAGAGCTATGTTAAGAAGAGGGGGCCATTTTCCCTATACTAAAAGCTCTTTCTCCTTCATGCAGACAGATCATACTCAGCTTCCAAATTACCCCTAGGGTCCATGAGGCATATCCCAACACCATCTGCTTTCACCTATTTCCCAGGAAGTTATTTCATTGTATGAAATAAGAACAAATGACTGTCAGTACTAAACAATTGGGTTAATAGTAAGGGAGTATTCTCTAAATACAAAAACTTAGATATTCAATTAAAACCTGAGAGAGTCTGAAGTCATTCAGAAGGCAATTGTTACAATCACTCTTAAAAATAAAATGGTAACAATCACAGGGTGGAAAGAATCTAAAAGATCATCATTATCATCATCTCTGTCATTACAAATACACATGGCATTATCCCTCCCTTTCAAAAACATTCTCTTCTTATCATATGTATTTGTGAGCTACAATTTTTTCTTACAAACAAACAAAAGTACTAAGACCAGCTATAATAGGCCCTGTAATTTTTTTTTCCTCTTTATATGGGAAACCTTTACCTTCCTTAGAGCACAGATAGAATCTTTACTTCTGAAATGTAAAACTTCAAGCTAAATGAAAAACAGCTAATGTTTTTGCTTTAAGGTAGTTTGCCAACTTCAAAAAAAATCTTCAATTCCTCAAACAGATGGCAAAGCCACCTTTAAAAATATTAAGCATGCTAAAATAGATACAAACTGATAGTTCTGCTTCTGATAAACGCTGCTGTGGACAACCGAATGCCTCCCATTCTGTTTCAGTAATAAATCACTTTCCTGACTTGAGTTAGTAATGAGATTTTTAATCATGTGGATTGAACATATCCTCCAGTTAATAAAAAACGTATCACCTCCTTTTTATCTTTAATAAAAGATTTGTACACTGCTCAAATGATTGGTATTACATTTTTAAAGAACCCGAGATTGATGTTTTTCAATTCTCCATTCCATTTTTCTGGGCTTTTATAATTCAAAGGTAATATGCCCTGTAATTAATAATTCATAAGGTAATTTTAAGGCTTTTATTCAGAAACCTCTTTCCTATTGACTTTAGAATGTGTCATAAAAATGCAGGTATTAATATCTAGGCAATTCCCAGTCCTATATGGATGAGGTCCTTGAATTTAAACAACACAAGATGGGTGCTTCAAAAATCAGGAGACATAATTTTGAACCTTAAGGTACAGAAAAGACAAATATCTTTTTAAAGGGTTATTTACATCATTATATTTCTCTCAACTGGCAATTAACCACAGGCAGATTTCTCTTGTTGCTCAGGTAATTGTGAAGATTTTTTTTTCAGTGTGAGAATTATTTTGAGGAATAAATCAAGGGCAAACAGTTCTATTTGAAAACAGTTTCTTAAACTACTTCTTTAAATGTGCATTTAAGCATCTGGAATCTAAAAGATTCATTCAGAGATGCTTTTACTTGAAGGTAAAAGAAGCCTTGCTTCTTTCATTATTATTTTTCAGACACAACAAAGTAATACATATGAGGAGACAGTGCAGAAAATAATTTATAGATTTTTCTCTTTTAACCATTTTCCTGCATACAGTTCTGGAAATCTATTGGTCAGAGTACACAAGGATGTCATGTAGCCAAGTTTGTTAGGAAGTGATCCTTGCAAGGGCACACTCAAGCATCTGCCAGCATGTACTGGCTGGTAAATTTAACTCTATTCTCATAAAACTGCCAGGCATCAAATACATATGATTATGCATGGCAAAGTGCATTGTAAATATAAAGGACCTTAGAAAATGCAGGGATCATGATTATCTGCTAAACACTCCACATGTGTCTCTTGGAAGCTTGGTTGAGCACAGATGGAGAAATATGAATCTATCCCTAAATGGTTGAAGAACAACTCAAAGTGCATGGAGATGCTGAAGATGTAATGACTGCTGGGCATGGAGAGGCACACCTGTTCTCCCAGGGATTCAGAAGGTGAGGAAGGACACTTGCAAGCTCAAGGAAAACCTCAGCAACTTAGCAAGACCCTATATAAAAGAGAAAAATTCAAACAGGCTGAGGATGTAGCTCAGTGGTGGAGCACCTGTGGATTCAATCCCCAGTACCAACCTGGAAAAAATAATAGCAGTGGTAGCAGTAACCCTTTTGTGTAAAAAGTAAATCCAGGCAACACATGATCCACACATCACTGTTATCTCCCCAACACTTTGTGAACAATATCAGTGGTGCACTCACATCTGCATTCCGTCAGTGATTCACAGAGACTGTTATATTTCATATTTCTCTCAGTGATTCACAGAGCCTGTTATATTTCATATTTCTCAATGTTATTTTTCTATTCTCCCACACATACATTCATTTGTTCAAGAGCACATCCACCAAATGCAATGATGAAAGTTCTCATACAGATTAAGAAAAGCTCCCTGTCCCCAAGAGTCTTGCAAACACACACAAGTGGAAAATGTCAGAGATGAAATATTGAGTCCTAAAAGGGTCAGATATGCTGTATCAGAAGCACATAATAACATTTGGGCACCAAAAACTAATTTCTATATGGAGTGTTAAGCTGGAGAGAGGTTTCAAAATTTTTTACAGTAAAATGGGTAGTGAAAGATGATTGGTCTTTCATCAAATGGATAAGAATGTGAATAAGGTCATTCTAGGCATATGGAGGAGCCAGGAACAAGGCACCATGGATTGAAACTCATGATTAATTGTTGAATTATGGCGTGTTCAAAGATTACAGGAGATTCTGAAAGAGGAAAGTGCTGGAGAGACCAATGGATCATGAATTAACTTTTCCTCAAAACTTGGGTTTTGTTCAGGAGACAACTTAGAGTTATTAAAGAGATAAGTATGGGAATTACACCATTGGTGCTTCATTTTACAAAGGTCATCCTGGAAACATCATGGAGGGTAGATAAGAAGGGTAGAATGTAGAGATTTTGAGAATAATTGCAAGCCTTTGGAAATAGTCAAGGTGGTCGCTGACTGGAGCTGACCTAAGGCAGAGGCAATGGAGATGAATAGGGCAGGTACTATTAGAAGGTGGCACCTAAGCACAAGGTGACTGACCAGATTTGTGGAAGGAAGGAGAAGGGGGACAATCAGGATGAACTTCCCATTTCTTCTTTAAAACTAGATAGTGATACTGTTTCTGCCAATGGGAATGTAGTAAGAGGTATACATTTGGACTTGTCATGATTTGAATGGGAGGTATCCACAGCACCTCAGGAAATACTACAGCAATGATCGAAGGTGGAATGATGAGACTCTGAAACTATAACTTAATTAGGGGATTAATTCATTTGATGGATTTATAGTTTGAATGTATTATTCTGCCAGGTGATTTTTGTAGGCAGGTAGGGTGTGGCTGGAGGAAGTGGGTCACTGTGGTTGTGCCTTTGGGTGTCCCTGGACACTCCCTTCTCCCTCCCCCCATCCCTGTTTCTCCCTCTCTGCTCCCTGGCACCAGGATCTGAGCAGCTTTCCTGCTTTCCTCTTCCATGCCCCTCCAGCTTGATATTCTGCCTCAACTTAGGTCCAGAGTAATGGAATCTACCCACCATGGACTGAAACCATGAGCCAAAATATACTTTTCCTTCACTAAGTTATACTTGTTCAAGACTTTTGATAACAGCAACCAGAAGCCACACAGGACTTAAAGGTAATCTTACATATTTCACATGTTGCACTTAATTTCTTCAAGCCAGGTTTGTAGAACCCTAGGAGACCATTTGAACATACAATCTGGTGCCGATGGGGAAGAATCAAGCTGGAAAATAGACCCAGGGTTCCCAGGAGACAGTGGACAACTTGATCACTTACAGATAATAATTTCTTGATCAGAGACACCTAAATTTATATCTAAAGGTACAAAATTGAAGGCCCTTTGACAAATATATAGGGCAGAATCTTGAGTTTGGGCATAAGAATCTCATTTCAACAAAATTTTTCATATGTTTATTAAACTTTGATAACAGGGTTTCTTATCTCTTTCATTTATTCCTAAATGCCTCGTTTCTTGAAAAGTGCTTGGCACAGAGAAAGTTCTCATAAATATTGCCAAATGAACGAATGAAAGAAGAAAGTAAGAAGCTAAGAATATTCCAAATATGTCTTATCTTCTTCTTATTCCTTAAATAAACAACTTGTCTTTTGCATTCTAGAAATATTTTTCTATAGGCTTATTTTGTTCCATGTACCATACTCATTCCAAAACTAAGCATAATTTCCTCTTTTCTACATTTGACATGTGGATTATTAAGGGAATTTGGAAACTCCATGCATAGAGCTTTTTTAAATTATATATATATATA
>NW_026000037.1:36039482-36077339 GCF_001458135.2 Marmota marmota marmota
ATATATATATCACTGTTCACGTCAGCTACTCAAGAGTTGAGACGCATTGCTGTCAACATTTCCCATCCTTTCCCCTTCAAACTTGTAGTGCTTTTTCACACTAAACTCTCTCTACCATCTAATTTACTATATGTAATTGGTGACTTACCCTAATTATTGTTTCCTTCTCCTCCATTAAAATGTAATTCCATGAGAAAAGGGACATTTAAACATTTTTGTTTTATCAAGCAACATTTTCAAACATAAAAAAATGAGAGAAAATGGTATAATTAACCCAATTTATCAGCACTTTGAACAAATGGCAATATATGGCAAATCTAACTTCCTCTCTACTCTAGCCTCTGGATTATTTTCATGCAAATCATAGACATCATACAACTTATTCTATAAATGTTTCAGGATATGTATACCTAAAAGATGAGAACTCTTAACATCAATTCTGCAATATAGCTACAAAATCCACAATTGTTTGTGAAATGCTTTAATTTCCAAACAAGATATACATTTTTCTGATTTTCTTAAAAGTTGCTTCACATTTGTTTTAATCAAGAAACAAATACCTAATCTAAGGTAACGTTATTCTTTTTTTTTCACATTTTCATACATGTATTTTGTATAACAATGAGGGTCTCCTTCCACCATCCATGCAATTCCCTTTCTCCCTCCCTTTCCCTCCCACCCTTCTTCCCATGCTCTTCCTCTCTTCCCCATTTTGAGTCACCCCCCTTATATCAGAGAATACATTCAGCATTTGTTTTTTTGGGATTGGCTAATTTCACTTAGCATAATCTGCTCTAATGCCATCCATTTCCCTGCAAGTGCCATGATCTTATTATTTTTTAATGCTGAGTAATATTCCATTGTGTATATATGCCACATTTTTTTTATCCATTCATCCACTGAAGGGCATCTAAGGTTGGATCCACAGTTTAGCTATTGTGAATTGTGCTGCTATAAACATTGATGTGGCTGTGTCTCTGTAGTATGCTGTTTTTAGGTCCTTTGAGTATAATCCAAGAAGAGGAATAGCTGGGTCAAATGGTGGTTCCATTCCCAGCTTTCCAAGGAATCTCCATACTGCTTTCCAAATTGGCTGCACCAGTTTGAAGTCCCACCAGCAGTGTATGGATGTACTTTTTTCCCCACATTCTCGCCAGCACTTGTTGTTGTTTGTCTTCATCATGGCTGCCATACTTATTGGAGTGAGATGATATCTTAGAGTAGTTTTAATTTGCATTTGTCTGATTGCTAGGGGAAAAAAAGAATAACGTTACCCTAGATTAGGTAGAGAGAAGTGATGGGAGGGGAGGGGATTGGGGAGATAGGAAGGATAGTAAAATGAAACAGACATTATTATTACTGTGTGTATATATGTGACTGCATGACCAATGTGATTCTGCAACCTGTATATTCAGAAAAATGAGAAATTATATCCTATCTGATTCAAATGTATGATATGTCAAGATCATTGTACTGTCATGTGTAACTAAATAAAACAAATAAAGATAAAAAATAAAAAATTAAGTAAAACAAATAAAATAATAAAAATAAAAAAAAGATTCTAACCTCAAAAAAAAAAAAAACCCAATAAAGTCCATATATTGTAACTAGTTGACAAGACTCTTAAGGAGTGATTCGTCTACAGGTTTCCTAATAATCATTCTGTACATAGCTCTCCAATCTATGTTCATGAAGTATATTTTTGATATTGTTGTTGATAAAATAAGGTAACTATATCATGTCAGGCAGAGTTTAGGGAAATTTTTCTATGCAGGAAGAGACACTAAAGATTTTATGCTTTGAGAGCCATATGAATTCTCTTGCACTATTCAACTTTGTTATTAAAGCATAAAAGCAAAATGTACATTATACAAATAGATAAAAATGTGTTCCTATTAAAACATTAAGAATAATAGGCAAAGAAACAAATTTGCCCCACAGGCCATTGTTTGCTGATTCTTTCTGTGGCATATCATAGTCTGATTCCATTATTGCACAGCTATGAGATCCTTTATCAGGTCTTCTATTTATTGGTAGTTAGATCTAGAAGCTTGATCAGATTTAGGTTTGATTACATTTTTGAAAACTTCTTTTTAAATATTGTTTAATTTTCAATGGACTTTTATTTTTTATTTATTTGTATGTTTTGCTGAGAATCAAACGCAGCGCTTCACACATGCTAGGCAAGCACTCTACCACTGAGCTATAACCCCAGCCCTGATGAGATTTCTTGTTTGTCTTTATTTTTGACATATACACACACATACACATGTGCATACGCTAGTATTTCTATCAGGATAATTTAGCAAACAGTATAGACAAAACTAAAATAAATGAATAAAAATCAGCATACATCCACTCATAACATACATCCAGCAAACATCCACTCATAATTCTATCATCTTTTGGAGATATTATCCCTTAGTGATTATTGCCTAGATTTATTAATATATCAGGGAATAGAAAATAGTGATATTCCAGTTTTGTCATTACTTTTTATTTACTAGATATAACAATGCCACAGAAGGAAACTTTGATGAATCCTTGGGTCACCCTGAACTACAATCCAAAAAGTAATGGCACAATAAATACCTGATATTGAGCATTTCAAAATAATAAATTCATTCTCTATCAGCCTTCAAAGATATCTGAGCTTTTAAAATAGGAATATAAACACTTGATCTAAACATATTAGAAATTTTCCAATCCATTATAGTTGTTATTCATACTGAAGTACACATTTTTCCATCTTTGGTCAGTAGGCGCTTTTTCAATTGGTCCTGAGTATTTTTTTTACATAATCCTACTAGTTTTTGAAAACATATCTGCTTTTAATTATGGCAAGATGTTCCATATTTATCTTATAAATTTCAATTGAAACTCTGAAGCATCATTTCTCCAAAGAATGCTGGTTCCTTCTAATAGGAAAAGACATTAGAGACCCTAATCTGAGCACTTGGGGTGTTGTTGCTCCTAGGCTGATTATTGTTTTTAGGCCTTTTGAATGGACAAATTTAGGAATTATCTTCTTAAAGAAACACATACCAGGAGTTCATATAAATGCTTTAAAACTTCAACCTTACTGTACTAATATTCTACCTATATTTTCTTTCCATCACGCCAAAATCTGTATTCTCAAAGATATCAACATAATAATTCATTGGATTTATCTCACGAAATATACTTAAGAGACTCAAAATAATATCAGTCTCATCATAAAAGTGTTATTACCTAAAATTGTTTAATATCATTTTAAGGGATTTTTATATTGGCTTTAGAATTTTACCCCACTATGAATATGCATCTAAATTACTGAATTTTAACAGCACTTGGAGTAGTTGCTTTCTGTATGATTATTCCGCTTCTGTGTTGTCTAGTATGGTAACTCATAGCCACATATGGCTATTAAAAGTTTAATTTAAACTAATTAAGTAGAATTTGAAATCTAGGTTCTCAGTCACACTAGCTATGTTTCAAGTGTTCAATAACCATATGTGGCTATTGTACATTGAACAGTAGAGACATACAGCATCTCCATCCTCACATAAAATTCTATTACACAGTATTGATTGCTGGGTACATGATTGAACTCATTTATTTTCTTTTTATTTTAATGTTTAAAAATTTGTTTTATGTGTATTCCATTTTATTTTCCTATTAGGTGAATTTTTACATAAAAAAAATCAGCAAACAAGGAAGTCCAGTTCCTATTCCTATCTGTTCTACCCTGCTCTAACCTTCTACCATCCCTTTGATAAACTCATAAACATTTTATGGCTTATCTTTCCATTGGTTTTATGTTTAATTTAAAGAAGCATAAGTAATAGTGTATGTATGCATTTATATATATTCCTCTATTTTCTTAGATAAATGACAGCATACTACTTATTTAATTGAATAAGGTTTTCCTATTATTTGCCAAGGAAAGCATACAGCATAATATAACCACTAATCCATTAGAAATAAATTAATGTTGATTTACCATAGTAGGTTTTTAAACAAATGCACCTGGATAAGTGCAGAGACCAATGAGACACTGTATCCCAGAAACCTAGAAGTTACAGGCAGTTATTAATAGAGTAACTTGAAGCTCAAGTTCAAGATCAAAAGTAAATTCCGAACATCCCAAGTGGTGAAAGAAGGGTGCCATGTGTGTTGGAACACAAGAACGACCAGTTCAGCCCCAAAGGATGCCAGTGAGTGCTACTAACTCACTCTCCAATAAGAAAATTTCAAATCCATGGTGGTGGTTGCCAGCAAAGACAATTTTTTGAAAGGGTGGAACATGTTCATATTTCCTTAGTTTTTGTCAACAACTTAACAGCTGTGTTCCAAATGGACTGAAGTTGAGCCAAAATATTGTCTGGCAGCCCCGAAAACAGAATCTGACAATAATTGATTTTCAGAGCATTCACAGTATGAATCCCAACATTCCACAGTCTGGGGACACTGGGGAGACAAGGGGGAGGTGAACATAGATACTTATTTCTTAATTCTCTAGATGGTACAACGCTAAAGAAAATCTGAACAAGAAACTATCTCTATCGTTTCACTCTATTTTTTAAGACAAATTAAAATGTTTGTAAGTTAAAAAAGAACAGTATGTCTTTCTGGATGTTTTTCCACTTATCCAGGCAGGGCTTGTCAGCCATTATGCCACTGCCTCAGGGACCACTCGGGACAATGTGTATATAATCTTCATTTCCCTCACTCAAAATAAGAATAAACATCAGGTGTTACATACATCACTGAGGAAGATTTGGAAAATAATTCTCACTAGTGTTTGGAAACCTGTGATTCTGTACAGAAAGAAATATAGGTGAATAAGATTTGTAAATGTAATCCTGTATACTCATGCTTTGAACTCTGAACCGTGTTAAGTTTCTAGTCAATAATATTCAAATAATTAAACCTGTATGGTAAGTCTCCTATTCCTACTTTCAACATGAATCTAGGACAAAAAAAAATGCTAAGGCAATAAATAAATAAATAAAATGATTAAGCTTTCTCTCCCATTAGAAATTTATAAATCTCTATTGGAGAAGTATAAATTGCTGATGTGCAGTCACAGAGATAAACTCAAAGGTCATTTCATTTAATCCTTTTGTTCAGTAGAGGAAACTGTGGCTCCAAGATTTTTACAAAAGTTTATATATCTTACACTGCTTTTCTATCACATCAGTGGCAAAATAAGCTAGATTTGGAGAGTCTTGCCAACTCTTCTTTCTCATGGTTTCAAATCATGCCTTGTCATCTACAAGCAGGCACCAGGCTTCTTCTTGTTCAAAACAAACACCATAAATGATCATCCTAATGAAGGTGTGCCCGTCCAGGATCACATCCTCTTTCCGATTCACATTTCCTGACTTGGAGAGCACCTGCTGTCACTGCTTGTGTCTCACCAATCCAGGATGGTTTATCTGACCTGGGCTGGAGGTGGTTATTTCCCAGAGCTTTGGCTCCATGAACCTGTTGAAGGGTTCAGATCTTGGAGCAAACTCACTCTGCTTGCTTAAGCCAAAAAAATGTGCTTCTGTCTGATCAGCATTCTGGAAAGCTTTGCCTTTGAATCCAGTTTTTTTCTCTGAATCTGTTGTTCATGATCTCCACTTTAAATCATTATTTGACATTCATCAAATACCTCAATGTTTCATCTTACCACATACCACTCACATATCCCACAGAATGATCATTTTACTTAATACTTAGAAAAAACAATAATAAATACAGAAGCAACTACAGTATTTTGAGTACTCACTATATGTCAAGCAACTTGCACATTTTAAGTTATGTAATCCTTGGGCCTTTCATTTTACACATTATAAGGCAAGCATTAAAACTGATTTTACAGTAGAGTGTGGTGGTACATACATACCTCTAGGCCCAGCAGCCAGAGGGGCTGAGGCAGGAGGATCATAAGTTCAAAGCCAGCCTCAGCAACTTAGTGAGGCCCTAAGCAACTTAGCCAGACCCTGTCTCAAAATTTAAAAAAAATAAATAAAAAGGGTTAGGGTTGTAGCTTGATGCTAAAGCAGCCCTGGGTTCAATTCTTGGTATAAAAATATACATATACTGATTTTACTGATGAAGAAACTGTTTCAGAGAACCTAAACAAATTGCTCAAAGTAAGTGAAAAGGCAGGCTCTCTAAACACCCAAGCGCTTCTCCTGATAATTATAGTGTGACAAATACCATCTTGTCCATTTCCTGGTTTACAGCTGCATTACAGTTTATTAGCAGAAAGGAAACCAAGGCTATTGGTGAAACGTCTTCAATAAGAATTAAAATCAGTAATTACAACAGTATTCTCCCTCCCCCTATTAAGGAACTCCTCCCTCAGGATAACTTAAGATCTTTGAGCTCTTCCTGAAGATAGAACATAAGACCCATTATCACCCAAGCTGCACATACCCCATCCCATCCCTCTCTTTCCCCACCATTTTTCAACTTCCCATGTGTTATTTTTTTCTCCTCTAAGAACATTTCTCTCAAAAAGGTCTTCGCCAAACTGCTACACCCAATCTCTTTTAACTTTTATGTATTCCTTTCTCCTAAAGTTTGCTTCCCTTCATGCATATCTTCTAAAACTGAAATGTAAGTCTTCAGTCATTATTACAGTAACATTCAGATTATACATTTTTAACTGAAAAAGGAAATACTAAGGTTATATTTGAAAAGTGGTTAGGAAGAGCTTTGTTGAAGTAGAAAACTGCAAACAAGCATTTTGTCAAATTTTATTAGATATTTCTTTCTTTTCTAAATGGACAAGATGGTATTTGTCACACTTTTATTTTTTAAATGCTCCTGTTTCCCCCCAAAAGACAAAGACTCAAGTCTTTCATGGCTCATTAAGAAATTAAACAAATGATAAGAAATGCCTTCCAGAAAATTTAGCCACCTTCAAACCACTAGTAATGCTAGCTAAATGTTCTTTATTCTAGTATATTAATATTGAATGTGGATGAACTTTGTTCAAAAATCAAATCTCAAGGGATTTCAAGAGGATCATTTATCATGGAGCCATGCCATTGTTATTAATAGCTCTAAAAATTCTAGCTTAAATAATGCTATCATAAATATAATAAGATGAGAGGACTAGGTAGATTTGGGAATCAAATGTAGAACTTTTCCTAGTCTTCATTCCAGATATATCTACTGCTCTTTTACTGGTAGGAAACAAGAATGTAATGAATTAAACTTCCTCAGTAACATAACTCAGGACTCACAAACATTAATTGGATTCACTCTGCACCTGACTTGCTTTCATCTTGTCTTTCTCAAGTAAGCTGAGCCATAACCTGTAACTATTGTCAGGAATGGGTAGTCCTCAACCCCTCAGCATCTCTCCTGAGTATGTTTTTCCAACCAAAAATACTTCAGCATTTTTAGTTTTGTTGTTGGTTCGTTTGTTTACTGTTGTAGATTGGTATGTAGTTTGGTTGTAGTTTGGTATTATATCTGCACAAATATTTATGTCACTGCTAATATCATTTCCCTTTCCAAAGCCCCGCTTTGGAAACCTTAAAAATTACTACAATCCTCATAGTAACCATGAATATAGAAAGTCAGAAGTGATAGAAATATTGGGGAGATTCCTAAAATCACCCTTAAAAATCAGTAAACTAGAGGGAGGCTGAATCTCTATATTCTTGGTCTCATGTAGTTTTCTCTTCTCAAACAATGCAAAATTTCAGGGAAAAAAAATAGTAATGAAAAATAAAGTAAGGCCCAGAAAAAGCCAACAATTTCTTAAATCAACTGCCACAAAATTATAAACAAATGAAATTGACTATGATCTCTAGTTACAAAGCCCATTTGATGCTAAGCAAATGAAGGCAATCTTACCAACAGATGTGGTGTAGGCAAGACCAGCTAAGCCAAATGGACAGAGACAGTGCCAAGAGCCTTAAAGAAATCAGTAAAAGCAATTCAAGAAGCAGCCCTGGCAACATAACAGAGTGCCTATGTAAAGACTGCAAATGTGATGAATATGCTGTGACCACCTGTAGGAACACATGCTACTCTGTTCTGGAGAGGAAAAGTAGGGTGTTTTTTTTTTTTTTCCCTTTCATTCTACAGCAAATGCATGCACTTAAAAGGCATACCTTCAAAGTAGAGGGCTACGCCCTCAAGAGAAAAGCATGAAATCAGGTCCCTGATTAACAGAGGTTAAAGGAAAGTAGAGTGTAGGTACTTTTTTAAAAAACTAGGAAAAGAAAAGAGAGTGTATGTATTGTTTCAACTGGATTCTGATACCAGCACTTTCCCTGAGATATTTCTTAAAGTTTCCTTGAATGTGAGCCAGTAGTATAACATCAAACACTATGAGATTCAAAGCAATTCTTCAGGAGCAAAGGATTAAGTCCACTTGTGCAACCTCCTACTAATTTGCTTAATCTGGGGGATGATTTTAAAGTAACTGGAAGAAAATATGAATTGAATACCTTCCTGGAATTTGTCCATAATTATTGTTTCTTTCACCTAAGCCTCTGCAAAGCATTGAGCTATGGTTAGGTCAAGATTTTACTCCTAGGAAGTTACTGAAGGAAAATGATAATATATTGTCTGTGAATGGCAGAAAGTAATATAGGGCTCACCAAAGAACAAATGGGAATGGAACTGAGATCATTAGTTGAATTGCCAAGAATGCAAAAATGAAGAACTTAATCTATTGACTTCCTGTATGGCATAATTGTCTTACATGTTTTTAATTTGTTATTTAAAAAAAAACCTTTATACAATATCCTTCATAGTGTTAGTTATGATAAAAATTAGGAATAGTATAGATCATTATATAAAGATAAATAGTTGGTTTATGTAAATTGACTTGCTTTTGGTTGTCATCAAGAATTAGAAACAGGCTGTGGTGGTTGAAGAGGCTGAGGCAGGAGGATCGAGAGTTCAAAGCCAGCCTCAGCAGTGAGGTGCTAAGCAACTCAGTGAGATCCTCTCTCTAAATAAAACACAAAATAAGGCTGGGCATGTGGTTCAGTAGTTGAGTGCCCCTGAGTTCAATTCCCGGTACCAAAAAAAAAAAAAAAAAAAACACGAAACTACTTGTATTTTGAGATTTTGAGTACTTATGAATAGAGAACAGATGAATAGATGATGGAATATATGTATGAAAATTATAAAATGATGTGTCCAAAGTGAATCATAAAAAGACTTTGAGACTTCACCTCTGTCATTAACCAAATTTATATCATAAAGCTTTCCAGAAATATGAACAGAACAGTTACAATTAGGCATTAAAAATAGAACATTTCTGGAAAGGGAGAAAGAAGCTGCAGAGCCTGCGCTGGCCATAACTCCAGATACTCAAATCCACTGGTTCAGTTTATATCATACCTAGTAGGAGTCATGTATTTTGCCACCTTTAGGGCTGAGCACTTAAGGCTACTGGACTCCACCTATTATGATCAGAGTAGAGGTGGCTGCCTGACCAGAGCACTTTTAACCTTACAGAACAGCCAGGATATGCCTGTCCTTTCTGAATTCTCTAAGCTTGTGGATTTGGGCACCTCCCTCTAAGCCAAGTATTATTGTTTTTAACAAATCTTTCAAGTGATTGACTTTAACTCACATAGAGCATGGCAGTTAGGGACTAAAGCTAAAGCTTGGCTATTGGATAACAGAAAGTAAACAGGAATAATCATGGAACTTAAATGGGATATGAACCATGAAGGGGTTCATACAACAGGGGAAGGGAAATCCGATGTGGTAGGCTGAATGAGAGCCTCCAAAGATGTCCAGGTTCTTATCCTAGAGTTTGTAAATTTTATGTTCCATGGCAAAAAGTGACTTTGGAGATTTGACTGACTTAGGCTCTCTACACTGGAAAATTATTCTTGACCATCATGGTGGGCTCTAATTGTGGTCACAGGTGCCCTCAAAGAGTAAAACAGAAGATTTGATCACAGAAGAAGAAGGCTCTGTGTTGATAAGTCAAGTTGCATCACCAGCTCAAAATGCAGGAGTGGATCACTAACAAGGATGCAGGCAGCCTCCAGAAGACAGATAAGGCAAGAAACGGATTCTATACTGGAACCTCCAGAAGAAATCCATCCTTCTAACACCTTGGTTTTAACCCCCTGAAACTGTTTTTGGGGTTTTTGACCTTCAAAACTGAGAGAGAATAAATTTGAACTGTTGAAGCTCAAATAAATCTGTAGTGATTTGTTACAGAAGCAACAGAAAATAAACGCATATGATAATTAAATAAATGGTCTTCAGCATCAGGGACATTTAAATTAGAAAACTGTCTTTAACACTTCCTGACCCGGTGGCCTGGGACTTAATGTATTTTCTAATAGCTTAAGCTTCCTCATGTTTTGAGCAATTAATGAAATGATTCATGTAAACCATGTAAGTACAAATTATGACACAGAATGTGTGCAACCAATGAAAGCTAATAACCTAGGAAGTCAAGGAACTGAAGACTGTGGACCCAAGTAAGTCCCAGGCCCTTCATGGTTCATATCCCATTTAAGTTCCATGACTATTCCTGTTTACTTTATTTTTCAAATTAGGAACCTGAGATTCAGTGAGATTTTTACATGTGCAACCAATTATTAGTCTCTATTTATCCCCCAACACCCACTGTCGTTCTCTTAATAATCTGGAAACAAAAATCTTGCACAGAAGTTTTTTCTTTTTTTTTTAATTTTTTATTGTTGGTTGTTCAAAACATTACATAGTTCTTGATATATCATATTTCACACTTTGATTCAAGTGGGTTATGAGCTCCCATTTTTACCCCATGTACAGATTGCAGAATCACATCAGTTACACATCCATTGATTTACATATTGCCATACTAGTGTCTGTTGTGTTCTGCTGCCTTTCCTATCCTCTACTATCCCCCCTCCCCTCCCCTCCCCTCTTCTCTCTCTGCCCCCTCTACTGACATTCATTTGTCCCCCTTGTATTATTTTCCCTTTCCCCTCACTTCCTCTTGTATGTACTTTTGTATAACTCTGAGGGTCTCCTTCCATTTCCATGCAATTTCCCTTCTGTCTCCCTTTCCCTCCCACCTCTCATCCCTGTTTAATGTTAATCTTCTTCTCATGCTCTTCGACCCTACTCTGTTCTTAGTTACTCTCCATATATCAAAGAAGACATTTGGCATTTGTTTTTTAGGGATTGGCTAGCTTCACTTAGCATAATCTGCTCTAATGCCATCCATTTCCCTGTAAATTCTATGATTTTGTCATTTTTTAATGCAGAGTAATACTCCATTGTGTATAAATGCCACATTTTTTTTTATCCATTCATCTATTGAAGGGCATCTAGGTTGGTTCCACAGTCTTGCTATTGTGAATTGTGCTGCTATGAACATCGATGTAGCAGTGTCCCTGTAGCATGCTCTTTTTAGGTCTTTAGGGAATAGACCGAGAAGGGGAATAGCTGGGTCAAATGGTGGCTCCATTCCCAGCTTTCCAAGAAATCTCCATACTGCTTTCCAAATTGGCTGCACCAATTTGCAGTCCCACCAGCAATGTACAAGTGTACCCTTTTCCCCACATCCTCGCCAGCACTTGTTGTTGTTTGACTTCATAATGGCTGCCAATCTTACTGGAGTGAGATGGTATCTTAGGGTGGTTTTGATTTGCATTTCTCTGACTGCTAGAGATGGTGAGCATTTTTTCATGTACTTGTTGATTGATTGTATGTCCTCCTCTGAGAAGTGTCTGTTCAGGTCCTTGGCCCATTTGTTGATTGGGTTGTTTGTTCTCTTATTGTCTAATTTTTTGAGTTCTTTGTATACTCTGGATATTAGGGCTCTATCTGAAGTGTGAGGAGTAAAGATTTGTTCCCAGGGTGTAGGCTCCCTATTTACCTCTCTTATTGTTTCTTTTGCTGAGAAAAAACTTTTTAGTTTGAATAAGTCCCATTTGTTGATTCTAGTTATTAACTTTTGTGCTATGGGTGTCCTATTGAGGAATTTGGAGCCCGACCCCACAGTATGTAGATCATAGCCAACTTTTTCTACAGAAGTTTTTTCAAACCCAAGCAAGTTAAAGATGAATGCCCCAAATGTAGCCGATGGAAATGCAGTATTAGGAATCTGTCAAATCTTGGTCTTTGACCACTCTTCTGTGACTAATTAGTCATGGACTAGGTTGTGCCTAAATTTCTTCATAGGTAAAAATAATTCCAGTGAGTAGTAATAATACATTCATAATGAGATCAACATCTGACCTTTTCATTTCCTAAATAAATCTAAAATTAAAATTTTGAATCAATTATTTCATACTTAATGTCTAGAAAAATCAGCGATTTTTTTGCCAACTTGACTTTATACAATAAAAGATAGTCTGAGCTCACATTGAATTGTAATATACTGATTGAAATGTCACTGTATCATTTCAATAAGATAACAGAATTTCCATGCTTTACTTAAAATCTGTCACAGTATATATATTTTTTATTTTAAAAAGATATATTAATAAGGGCTGGGGATAGTGAGAGAATTCTATTCCCTAATTTTTTATACTAAATGAAATAAAAGCCTTTTTTGATGGCCACAAAGACATTGTAGGAAGAGAGCAAGTTAATTGGTTATAAAGTTTATTCACAGACTTACCAACACTGCCTGTTTCTGTGGCAACACAAAGGGAATTGTGGAATATGAATCTCGGTCTGATCATAATTAGACCCTCGATATAGACACAATTCATATCCTCAGAATTTTCTCTACCATGGCAACAGAGACTATTCAGACTCTACTTATTTCTGGGGACACTGAAGGATGTAAACTCTCCAAGCAGCCGTGCTCAGGATCAGAGGCTTGGGCTCAGCAGATGGGATCTAAAGATGACTTGTAGTTCACTTCTAACTCCACAATGCTATTTTCTGTCAGCTGCCTCATCAGCTAATTTGTTTCATGCTATAATGGTGGGGTGCCTACTAATGGTACACTATTCCAGAAACATTTTACATTTGCAGATGAAGTGATTTATTTCATCTCATATACCTGGCCACCTATAGAACAAATATGAGAATCCAGGCACCTCAAATCTTACTCCCATTCTCTCTTCCCACATCATCTAGAAACTAAAGAAAACTTTATATGAAGGCAGTAACGTGTAGGTGCTCTGAGGGTACACTGCCTTTAATCAAAACATGACACATTTATAGAAGTTCTCATGGCTGGCTACCCAGAGGAAGTAGTACTTGTCTTTTAACTTTTTTAAGAAGTTATCCCAGTTTACTTTTAATATAAAAGAAAATAAATGGCTCTCAAAAGTATTCTATGACTTGTGGACCCCCGCACAGAATCAATCATTAAATCAATGAAAGGGCACTACCATAAGAATCAGTCTGACCCAGTCATTTCTAAGCTGTGTAACCTCTTCCTAGATACTTAACTTCTCTGAAATGTAGTTTTTCTTAATGATAAAATAATATCTACTTCACAATGGAGAAGAACATAATTTTTCTTCTAACTTTCTGAGTTCTCGGCTGGAACCCCTATAACCAAAGCCAGATTAACATGAGAAAAACAAACAGAAGTTTATTGACATATAAAAAAGAAATACCTACAGTGAAGAAGACTTAGGGAAAAGTAATTCTCAAAGAGGCGACTTAGAGACTTAAAACTCCAGCTTTTACAGCATTATCAACAAAGAACAATAAGTTTTTAGAGAAGTGAAAAGACAAAGGAAAAGCTCACCAATTCTGGGCAACTAAATATATGAACAACTAATTGTAGATAAAGACTAGCAAGTGCCTATGTTATGTAGATTCCTTTGGTTGATAAGGATCTAAGACTCTAGGTTGATAAGTGTCTAAAGTCATCACTAATGATCAAGGTTGTCCTTCATGGTAGACAGGGTAGGAAAGACACTTTATGACTGTCTTTAAACAAATAATGGGAGGGCAGAGAGATTTCCTGGCATCTGCTCCATCTCAATTGCCTTCAGCTCAACATAATCCCTATGCCACAGTGTCGTATTTCTAGGTTGAATATAATGCTATCCTTCATTTTTAAAGTCAACAATAATGACAACACTAGCCATCATCATTTTTTTATTAGTATTAGTTAAGCATTTTGCTAACGACTTTACTAATTTTCTTTCATTTAATTTTACTGTCTTCCTTGGAGGCAGATCACAGTATTATTCCCATTTTATGGATGAGGGATTGACCTTGAGTATATAAGTCTTTTAGGTTAAGATCACAAAGCTAATATTAACTCCTCTTCACCTGCATGGGTAAAAACTTTAAAATATGAAACAATATAAAACATAAACTGTATATTCTTCAGATTTGTTCCCAAAGCCCACTATAGTGGTGAAGTTGATGCTGGAGTTATCTGTGGGATGGAAAATCAGTCCAGTGGCTGGCCTTCCCTTCCAATTGTCATGCTGTCAGTAGCTTGAAGAAAATTAAGATGAGAAAGAAGACAGATGTGTCAGCTACTAGGAGTCTACAGCTGCTGAAAGCAAGGGCTGTGGGTTATTTGTGTGTGTGCTACATCTGTTTAATGTCATATACCGAGTACAATGCCCAGTGTCCTGTTCAGAGTCAACATTAAATACCCTTTTTTGAAAAAAAAATCTTTAAAACATGAATACCTGCCCATTAGGACATATTTGAGTTTTTTCTACATGCAAAATACCCCAAAAGCTGACAATAATCACTAAGAAAAAAAAATGATGAACGCAGCTGACACAGTACAATGTGTTTTGCCAGAATCTGGTTTTGTCTTCTCCATATCATCCAACAAGACCAAAATTTCCCAACCTCTTCTGCAGTTCGGTGTGGTTAAAAATTTTGATCTGCCCATTGGAATATGAACAAAAGTGAGCTCATATCAAGGCCTGACCTCTAAAACCTTACAAGCAATTCTCCAAATCTCCTCCCTGACAGCAGGAATCAAAGGATCCAGTGGTTGAATCTGGAGCTCTAAGATCTGATGAAGGCACTTGATGAAAGTATTGCAGGTCTCTGGACAGATGGAACAGAACTTTACCACCATTACCAAAACCACCATCACCAGCATTACCACCAACTCACATTGGACTCAGGTGTGCACAACAAACTTCCAATTTTTAACACTGCTATACAAAATACAAAAAAGAAGGGGGGTTGCTTATAAACAAAAGAAAGTTATTTCTCACAGTCGTGAATACTAAGAAAGCCAAAACAAAGGTGCTAGCAGATTTGGTATCTGGTGAGGGCCCTCTAGAAGGTTCCTAGATGATGTCTTTGAGCTGTCTTCACCTGGTGGACAGCTCAAGGTAGCTCTCTGGAACCTCGTTTATAAGGTTAATCCCTTTCTTGGGGATAGCCAATCATCTCCCAAAGACCCCACTTTTTAATTCTATCATATTAGTTATTAGGTGGCAATATATGACTTTGTGGGGACACAAACTTTCAGACCACAGCATTCAGTCACTGAGATTTTTGGAGTTATTCTTATAGCAATTTGGTTACCCCTTTCTCCTCTCCATATACTCCTTCATATACTCTGAGATTGCCTTAATGGGTCTTGGTTTTCCCATATAGCTCCTATTGCTCTTATTTATCTTAATAAAATTCTACTTCTATAAAAATTATTAAGAATAATGAAAAGAGCAAAGAAGTCCTAGGTCTCGACTAGGAAATCAAGAAACAAGCCATCCCTGGTATGATTTCTGATCTGTCACTAAATACATACCTACATACATACATAAAATCTAGGATGACACAACACTGGAAATTTCTTGACCTAAAACTACTTACAGGTCTATAAAGAAAAGACAAAGTTAAAACTTCCACCTAGGCACCAGACATTGAGAAGATGTACAAATTGAACCTGAACTCAGTGTTAAAATCCATTTGTTTTGTTTGCATATGAAGCAAAAAGCCTTTGTTTCATAAAACAGGCCTTCAGTGGAAATGACAATTCAGATTTCAACTTGATAGCTGGGTACAGTGACATGAAGAGATCTTTAAATATTTAAGTAACCTTATGTAAATCCCTGTCAAGGGGAAACTATATTTATTTCTATGCTTTATTATATTTTATGATTGCTCTAATATGTGTGATATTTCCAAATTGTGAAATGTCCCTGACTGCTGGTGATTAAGATTAAAAAAAAAAAAGATTAAATGAGAAGATTTTGTTTCTCCTCCAGGTGGTTGTTAGGAAACATTTGAATCGTGATTTGTTGAGTGAACTAAGACAGTGTGCCTCTCCCGAGCAATCTTGGATTGACATAAATAGACATTCAAGACCCACCACACTAATATATTTATTTGCACTGCAGTTTTGTGATCTAAAGTTTCCATTTTCTTGAAGGTTAGCAAATCATAAGCTTGTTTGAGGTTAGGCATGAGCTTCAAGATTCATAGTTTTCCACATATTCAATAAACCAGATCTGAGTTGCTGTAGAATTTAGGCCTTTCAGCTTCATAGATATGAGGCCAATATAATTCCTAATCAATGATGACACCAATCCAGTTCTATTATAATCTTATTTGGGTCCCTATTGAAATGCAAACCCAAAATTAAACAAATGATGATATTCCAATAAGTGACAAAGATGTAGCCATGAGGAAAAAAAAAAAAAACATAGGGGTCTCAATGCAAGGTCATACCTGTCACTGTAGCTGCCATGCAATGCCCTACTCACACTGAGTAATAACACAAATGTCAAAATTCTAGAAATATATAGAACTAAAACTCCATGAACTTCTAAATGAATTTAAACAATATTTTTTTAAATTTTTGTAAAGACAGTTGTACAAGCATATCATGCTCTAACATGTCTATATATTTATATATGTCATTACTTTCTCCTAGAATGCCTACTTCCATTACTTTTTGGACAAGCCCTTTCTGGGTCCTCAAGTCTTGCCTCAATCATTGCCTCATGGGAATGGATTCTCTGTATGATCCTATAGAATATGGCCTCATATCCACCTTGCAGAGAGAGCCGAGATGTTCTTTCTCTCTGCCCTGTAACATATCCTACTAACTCAAATCCAATTATTTAATAACCTGTGTCTGCTTTAGAAAAGCCAAAGTTCTTTGAAGGCAGGTATTTCATTCTGTCTATTCTCAGGACCTACAAAGGTGTAATGTACTTACCAAGTGCTCAGTGAGTCTTTATTGCTTTCATGGAATGATTCTCAAAGTAAAATCTTGGAATCTCTAAGACCTTCAGAGGATCAATGAAGTGAAAACTATTCTTTATATAAATACCGTGAAATCATTTGTCTTCCTTGTGATGACTTTTGTGTGAATGAAGCAAAAAAAATGATGGGTGAAATAAAGGGGCTCAGAGCATAAATCAGGTCAATGGTGACAGACAGCTATCAGTTAGTGTACTCTTCACTGTCATGCAGCAGCAGGAAATAGAGGGTTCATTCCACTTGGGAATGTCCTTAATGAAACAAAGACTTTATAATGCTATTAAATCTTGACTCATGAATACATACTTGTGTTATTAAAATTTGTGTGATATGATGGACTGAAGTGGATTAAAAACACTTCTACTACATTCTGCAGTATAATAATTTTCTAAAGAAAACATTCTTTTCTGATCATCTGAGCTGTGAGGTAAACTAGCAGCATTTTTCTTTGAGTACTATTTTCATGTGAAAGAACCACTAACAGGTTAAACTATGGTTGTTCAGACCTGGAAATTTGGCAGATGTTTTCACAGCATTGAATGGAGTAAGTCAGCCATATCAAGAAAAATAGCTAACACTTAAAGTACAAGAGATAAAATTCAAGTTTTTGAGTAAAAAAAAAAAATTAGAATTTTGGAGAACTTGCATCTCCAACCTTGTGTTTGACAGATACCCAATTCTTGAGGATTGTGCTGATGGGATCAGTGGTGATATTTACAAAAGTGAGGTTTTGATATTTTATGATGAAATGTGTCAATATTTGGAGATTTGTGTATTAGTTCTGGAAAGCAGGTGTTCAGATAAAAGTGGATATTTAAGAGAAATATTAATAAAAAAAATACATGTGAAGGAGAAAAGGAGGGAGCCGGAGAAGGCAGAGACAGCCTTCAAATCACAGTGCAGATCTCATCCCAGTGAAAGAGGAAGGAAAGAAAGTGTATGGGATGTTAGAATGCAGTGCAGTTCTAGTAATCTTTCATGCAAGGCCAAAGGTAAGTTCTGGAGCGAAAGTTAGCAGTTTAAGGAGGTCTGCATCCTGCAGGGCTAGAACTGCATTAGTGATTTTGTTATGTTCAAACCCTGACTGAGAGCAGTCATGGGAAGCATAACCTTTATACAATTTTTGTGGATCCAGAAGGGCAGCATCACATGCTACCAGTCATTTATATTCTCTATGGTAGGAGATCAAGGTCATGCATTTTCATGTCCACTACAATCCCTGTAATGTAGTGAACTGATATTTTCCAAAGGATCAATGCATATTGTCACATAGACACCACCAGATAAAACACACTTAAAATAGAAAAAAAAAAACAACATTGATACAAAAACAGTTTCAAATTCCACATTACAACTTACATTTCAGCATTTAATATTTAAGAACCCTTTTGTTTGATTCTGTTGTGTTTTCAAAGAATAATTCTAACTATCTGAAAAGTCTTTAACGTACTCCTTCTTTTTCTAGCCACATATTGATGTGAGGTCAGATTTTTTTATATGCTGTACTTCAACAAAAAGAATGTATCTCAATAGACTGGGGTGGGGGGAGCATATATGAGAAAAGAGATTTCTTTTATTAAGCCAGATAATAAAAAGTTTGCAAAAATGTAAAACAATTTACACTTCTAATTATTTTTGTAGAAGATAGTTACTTTTCATTAAAATATGTTATTTATGTCAACATGCAATGGATTTGTTACTGTTATTTTAAAAATAAATTGATAAATATTTTGAAAGTTTCTGTTTTAATGTCTAATACAGGAAGTGTAAATAGATATTACTCATACAACAAAAATCTCCGTGAGGTTCTCAATAATCTTAAAGATTATGAAGTTGGCCTGAGAGAAAAATGTTTGAAACCCATTGCATTCAAGAATGATGACATTCATGTCTGAGCAGGGAAAGCCTTGGCACCCTGTGGAGAAGAGGAAAGAACATGGCACTCCACAGTTGTTCTGGGCTCAGAAAGCCAGAGTCTGGATTTGGACTTTGATAGCTGCTAAAAAATCTTTGGACAAATGAGTTAAGCTCTCTAAGCATCTGTACTCATATGTAGATAATAAGACATATTCTATAGGGTTTTTAAAAAAGACTAAATTGAATATAAAATATTCATTATAATTGAGGTAAAGCAGCAAAGCTCAATAAAGTTGACTTTTCCCAGTGATGACTGATAACATATGTTTTTCATAGCTAGTTAATTTTCTGTCATAGATAAGAAAAATAGATCCCAACTTACCTTTTCTCCATAACAGTATATAGCAAATAACATTTTCATGTGCTACATCAGAACCACATAAAATCCTATTAAAAAGTGCAGAAAACAAAGGTATCAAGTTATTCAAGCTTTTTTTTAAATCAACTGTTGCTGGAACAACTAAATACATATATGAAAAATGAATCTCACCCTTACCTCATTATTTTCTCATACATACACACACACACAAACACTCACGCACCTCTCTCATACACACACACACACACACACACAGACTGAACATAAATACCAGAAATACAACCATTCTTGAAAAAAACTACAGAAGAATATCTTAACAATTTCAAGGAAGAAAGTGTTTCTTACACACATCAAAATGTACTAGACATAAAAGAAAAAAAATAATTAAATTTAATCAAAATTAAACATTTTTATTAAAAGTAGTCTTTGAAAATGACAAGCTACACACTGGTTAAAAAAATAAAGTGTTAATATTTTACCACAGAAGTATATAAAAACTTATAAAGTAATCATGAAATAAATGATAAGAAAACAAAGAAACACCATTTAAAACTGTCCAAAGATTTGAACATACGTATCATGGAAAAAATGTATTACATATGGCCAACAAATACTTGAAAAGGTGCTCAACATTGTTAATTATTTTTTAAAAAATCTAATGATAGCAAATGTGCTAAGAATTTGGAACAAACAGAACTTTCCTGCACTGCTGTTGAGAGAGTAAAATGCTGCACATATTTTGAAGAAATCTTACAAAGTTAAACACATGTCTTTTATATGAGCCATTTAATTTGTCCCCTAGGTATTTACCCAAGATAAATTAAAAAATGTATGTTCACAAAAGAAATGCATAAAATGTTTATAGCAGTCTTCCTCACAATAGCCCAAAACTAAAAGCAACACAAATGCCCATCAAAATAAAAAGAGAAACAATGTCTGGTTTATTCAAACAATTAGACTGCAATAAAACAAAAGAATAAATTACTCACACACACAATAATATGAAAGAGTCTCAAAAAACATGGTGAACAAAAGAAGCCAGATGCAAAACTGTAAGTAGTACATAATTCCATTTATATAAAATCCAAGAGCAGACCAAAGTAATGGTAGTTAGAAATAAGATATTGAGGGGGAGAACAGGGGATGTAAGGGAAAATGGAACCTTCAGGAAGGGGCAATGGGAGCTACCTGACTGTGGAAATATCCTATATCTTGTTTTTGACAGTATCTTTATGGATATATAACTAAATCCCAAGATATGCACATTTTATAATGCTATTTATATGTCAATAAAGTTTATGAAGAAGAGGAGGAGGAAGAAAAGGATGAACAGTTAGAAGAAGGTTATATTAAGTATGGATCTCTCCCATAAGTCCATTAAATAAGAAATTACGAGAGTGGGGGCCAGGAATCTGTGTTATTCAAGCCTTTGAAGTGATTCTGCTGAACTCTAGGATCTTGACAAGTGTTATCTTCACCATTGCTCCCCCACCTGCAGAAAACACAGGTTTCAAGTGAGAACAGGTCAAACAGGATCACCTGTGTTTCAGACCTTCAAGAATTCCTCACCTTGAATCTCTAAAGCACTTTCTATCATATCATTTAAGATAGTCTCATTATTTTAACCCTAATCTGTAGATCATCTTGTAAAAGGTTATCCTATGTGCTCTATAGATTAGGAAATGCGGTCCTCTCTCAGACATCTTTGGTGACTGGCTGCAAATGTTGTTTTACTGATGTTTCTGGGCAATTTTTCTGTGTTAATTTTCTCTGCCATGAAGTTTGTACTTACAGCATTGCTCTGGAAGTAGTGACAATTCCTGAAATACCTGAAACACTTGTGGTAGGAATGCTCCCATCCAAGAGAAAACCTAAGCAAAGGAAGACTATAGGGTCTCCAGCCTAAGCTCAGAGTGAGTCAGCAGGATCACAAGGGTGAACAGAAGGCCACCTTAGGCCAATGGGAGGTGATCCTGGACTTTTCTAAGAAAGCCCATAAAGCCAGGGGCTTAGGGAAGCAGAGTAGACCATTGACTAAAACACCTGACTGAATGCCCACGGTCAGCCCTTCTCTCACGCAAATAGGTGTACGCCTAATGCCACAAAACCTCTTCTCCCAAACCTAACACAACAATTGGGTGAGACAAAAAAGTTCAAGAGTCTCTAGTCAGAGCTCTGAAAAGAAACCACATTGCTGGCAAGACAGTGAAAACAAAGCATCCTATAAAACCTGAACATGTTTTTGTCACATTTTTTCTTGATGGCAATTGTGCAATCTTCAAAACTGAGATCCAAGATTCTGTACAGCTTGAATTGAGAGCTGAGTTATCCGTTCCATTGATTGCATGTTCTAAATAGATGGGCACAGTTCCACTGAGAGGAACACAATTGTGCTTTATCCATGCATTCCATCCATAGGTAGTAAAGTCAAACAGTGTGAACAAGTTTTGTGAGCCGGTTATACATCAGGCATCTATGAAGCAAATTATGCTAACAACCACACTTAACATTCACAGAAAAACCCAGAGACTGTAATTGCCATTTTGCAGTTGTAAAAACTAAGGCAAAAGGAGGTTAAATAATGGATCCAAAGTTATCTAGCTAGGCAATTGCCAAGCCATGTTAGACCAAGTGGTCTCACCCCATGCGTCATTCATTTCTTAAACAAATTTAACCACTTAGAAAATATTTATTAAACACATTATATGCCACACACTGTTCTTATAGCTAGGAATATAATGAAAAATCAAATAGACAAAGTCCCTACACTTAAGAAGGGTATGTTCTAGTAGAAAGACAGAAAATGAATGAACAAAAATGCTTATATGTTAATAAGCAATGATAAAGGATAAAAAGTGATGGTATATATTTGGGGTGCTGTTTAGCTACTTAAGATGGTCCCAAAGTCCTCTTTGAAGAGGAATCTTTATAATATCCCCCAACTGGGTTAAGGTAGGAGTGCAGCCAGACACACATTTGCAAGGGAAGACTACCAGGTGCTTGCAGTGAATGCTTATCACTTTAAAAAGGAAGAAAGATTTGGGCTGGGGATGTGGCTCAAGCGGTAGCGCGCTCGCCTGGCATGCGTGCGGCCCGGGCACCACATACAAACAAAGATGTTGTGTCCGCTGATAACTAAAAAAATAAATATTAAAATTATCTCTCTCAAAAAAAGGGAAGAAAGATGGAAAAGAGGGCTAAAGAAGATAAGCTAAGGAAGGAGTAGTAGGAAGTGTATTAAAAAGGCTTATGGGACATACCTAGTGGGACACTGTGGAACCTTTTACTGTAAGGGTGATCAGAGCCTTAAAAGGCTTTGAATATGGAGGCTTGCCCACTGTGGGGAGATCAAACTTGGGAGGGGCTTCAACAAGAAAGGATTTGGGGAGATCAATCAGAAGACCAATATAAGAATGCAATTTAGAGATGGTAGTAGTGGTAGAGGTGATGAGTAGTGATTGCATTTGGGATGTACCTTGCATAGACAGCCATGGGATTTCCTTTAGCGTTGCAGGAAAGGTATGACTCAAGGATGACACTGATGCTTTTTAACTATTATTGTACCCTCTCCATGTACTTACCAAAGAGAAGAAGTACTTCTACCTTCCAGAAAAAATAAATGAGAATTAAGACAAAACCCCTCCCTCAGTATGAGCAAGGAGCTATCTAGAAAACCAATAAAAAGTAACTTTTGCAAGTAGTGGGGTCTTAGCGTGGTGGGAAAGAAATTCCAGCCTATTACAGCACAAGGAAAGTCAGAATACATCTCCAGAGAAGTGAGCTCTATTTCTGACTCAACCACTTACAGAAAGTGTGACCTCAGCAGCCTAAGCACTCTGGTTTCATTTGCTTTAAATATAAAATGGGCATAAAAATGTATGTCCTGCATGCATGTGAGATGGTATAGAGATTGAATGAAATTAAGTAGATGAAAGTAGCCTAAAAATTCTGAAGTGTAGCCTACCCACAATACACAAAAAGATTTCTATCTTCCCAGACTTAGTATATTTATATAATAGAACTCATATATACTTCATCATTTAAGCTTCAATATATCTGTGCTTGGGAATTATCTAGAAACTGGCAGGTTTTCCTTTAAGCTACAATAGGAAAAAAAAACACACTATACTTGTTTCCCCATGTGTATATGACTTTCTTTCCTTTTCTAAGCCAGGACAATTTATCTGTGTTCTAATATCAATTCTCCTATTTATGTTTTCTTTGTAGCATGCAGTTGGTTTTTATTATATTAAGAAATATGGTTAGAAAACCAAACACATGTAAAATTGTAATGAAAAGGAAGATAAACAAAAGGCATAGAATATTTAAACTTTAAAAAATAAATTTAAAAGTTTTGAAGCAATTTGAGAGAGTTCAACTTCAACATTAAAACAACATTGGGGCTGGGTGAATCCACAGTAAGGACACAGTAGACCGTGTAGAAAAATGCTCACTCATGTAGGAATCTGAGTGTTTTATAAATTATAAACTAAACTAGGAACGTCCTATGAAAACCCTTCAGATTACAGATAGTATTCACTTTTTGTTTTTCTCAGAAACTTCCAGGATACCTACATTGGCACAAAAGGGAGTCAAATGGAGTGGCTTCAGTTTCCGTAATTCTGATTGATGTATACTTCTGATTAACATATACTTCTTAGAAACTGTATAAACAGTTTCCCAGATACTTGGGGTTTGTCATTATACTCTACATTTTAAAGGATTGAAGGTAATCATCTTGGACCTTGAATCTTTAACCATTTGTATCTGAACAATTAGATAAAATAGTGGGTGGCAGAGAAAGAGAATGTAATTTGCACTAGCTACTATTAAAACAAATAAATGAAGATCAGCTAAAGAGAACCCTGACTTACAAACCACAATATACTAGTCACCTTTCCATGACTTTCTTGCTTCGAACTTCATTGCTCATCCGTTCCCATTAACCACACTACTTCACTAGCCTCCTCTGCCTGTATTATTGGTAATTCAAATGCTACACTCAGTTATTTCACACATTAACCAGGTTAAATATCACACACACACACACACACACACACACACACACACACACACACCACTGTATCAGGAGATGGGGAGGAAACTTCAGAGCTTCAAGTAAGTTCTGGTTTCAGGTAGGAAAGAACCACGAAAAAGATAAACAGTTTACCCCAGGGACAAATTCCCACAGGTGAGAGGGAGGAGAGAGTACTAATGTTCACCCTAGATGTGTGTGCCCCTATGTTTACAGATCCTCTTGCAGTTGAATCAGGCCATATTATGGTAGAGTGTGGTCAATGTGAATTGGGCAGAGAAGCTATGTGTTCCATTGTTACCCGAAGCTTACTAGGGCATCCATGCTGCTTCTTCAGAGCTGCAGTTGAAGAACTCTGAGATAAAAGTGAAACTTGATCCCTACTAATGGAAAAGAGCTACCCAACTTCCACAGAACTTGATAGGAACAGAAAGTTTTATGTTATCTGTTCACTGTGATTTTGGAGTTGTTGGTTTTAGTAGGTAGTGTTAACACAATGAGATTAAATGCTTTGGATAACAAATTACATCTTCTAGTCTTTTGCTGATACAGAGAGAAGAACCAAGAGGTGAAGCATATGAATCTCTAAATTAAAAAAAAAAAAAAAACAGGTTTGATGCTTCCTAAGCTCCCTACTAAGACATGGGTTTATGGCAGGAGTTGAAAGTTGACCATCTTCTGTTTTAGTCCCTGCACTCCTACAAACCAACACCTCCTCCAGTTGCTATAATTGTATCACTTACTTCGATTTATACATTTGGGTCAATAAGTCACTTTAAAAAATAATAGTTTCAGAGAAATAGTTGGTTTCTATGCATCACAGTGTGATGTAGTTTTTCCTGATTTATTGGTTCTTAGCACATGTCTGAAAGCAAATGTACTGAGAAAACTGGAGAATCAAAGATGAAGGAAGATAGATCTGTAAGAATAGTGTGGAAATAGAGTATCTGAATGCAAATGTCTAGAAGCAGAGAACAGAGAGGGTTGTAGAAAGGATACTCAGGGCAAATCTCACAAACTTTTATGTACAGTTATCTCTAGAAAATAAGAAAGCCTTTCTTCCATTGACTCTCAAGGTTGCTTGATTTCTATTTCCAAGTGCTACAACGCATAAAAAAAAAATTCTACTACATTCATTGAGTAAGCTTTTCCAGATTAGTGTGACACTGTAATCCTGGATCAATACACTGTATCAATGAAAGAACACTTCCTAAATTCCAAACAAATACTTTTGGGATACAACCAATATGACCTCCTCATAACACTTGAAATTGCTTGTGTATGGAATGAATCTGTGCTTTCTTACCACCACCAAGAATAAACACTCTTCATTGAATATCTTTTCGATTTCCTTTTAAAAATTTATGATTTCCTTACTTTAGTTATCCCTAAAATACTTATTTTAAGCTGTTTACATCTAGTTGAAGGTGCTTAAAACTTAAATTCTAGAAAAAAAGACTTCATGGAGAAAAAATTCTGTGTTATATATCATAAAGTTATACAGGTTAGCAAAAAAAATAAAGATAATAATTTAATTGTTAATGACTATGAAACATCTGATGAAGGAAAAAGAGTTTATCCAATAAGGGAGGAAAAAAAACACACCAAACCTTTTCTGAGAAAAACTGAAAATAGAAGGAAAATATGATGGAATATTTCTAGAGAATTTTAGGGAGGACTCAAGTAATTCACATACTGAGAGAGCAAGTGGATAATGGGGTCCTGCTAAGTACAAAGGCCGGACATTAAAGTAACTAGAAAAAGCTTCCTCTTCTGTTGCTCCTTCTCCCGGGAATACCAGCAAAAGTTGCATCTTTTGAATGAAGTCCAATCCAGGCAGAGACAGAAATGTTGCAGGCTGTGGCAAGGAGACACAGTATCACTTTTTTACAGCCTTTGACTCCATTCCAGTGCTACAAATAAGTCATAACAATATCCAGGACTTCATCCTTTTAATGGGAGGTACTCAAGTCTTATAATGGAGTTCACACACCTTTGAGAGATTCCCCCCGAAGCAAATGTCCATTGCATTTATAATTCTCACACCCATGTGTTCAAAGGCAGGCTGGCCCCCAGCAAGGCTAGTGGAATCTGCTGCTCATACACTTCTTTCCACCACCATCCTGCTCTTGTGAGTCTCAGACAGCACCCACAACTACATGTCTATCTTAACTGTGAAGCACTGAGGCTTTGGATCATCTGAGGTCCTTCAATGTAACACATGACTATATTGGGGGTAAAATTTGTATCATATAGTCAAATACAGTTAATGCAGTCAAAGAGCCTCCCATGGAAGATTAACAAACCAAGTTTTACAGTTGCCCAAGAATGAACTCATGTTCCTGAAACCTGACACTGACTGAGCTCTTTATATACCAGTTTCACCTACTTACCTGGATTATAGTTTTGAGAACATCCAAGAGGGATTTCTGGGCTTCCTTTTGTACCTGGGACTTTGCTTCTGAAAATAACTCTTTCTTTTAGCCATGATATTGACATGGCAACTGTGAAATGTCTCTCTGTGACTGTCTCTCTGTTACTGCCTCTAGAGTTTAAACTTTTATAATCCTGCCCTTACTTATGTGAGGCCACAGTCTTTGATAAGTTATTCTAAAAAATGAGTTTTTCTAATACCTTCATTTATCCAGTTGAAATCCACACATCTTCCAAATGTTAATTCAATTAAGCTAAATTAATCATATAGCATTAATCACTTACTATATGCCAAGAGCTGATTTGGGAGAGTGACAGAATATAAAAATATATGAGCTTGTCTGTGCTCTCAATAGTTTACATTTGTGATAGCCAGATACATATTAAGAAAATGATTTATGATCATAAAACTACCCTGCATTGGCCAACATACTTCAAAAATATTTGTTGAATGAGTGAACAAAGAACACCTGATTGCTTGAATGGGCAACCCTGATAACAGGGTTGGCAAAGAAGCACTTAAGACCTCGTTATCACAGGATGGGTAAACAAAGTTATCTGGAATTAATAAAGTGCATTCCACATGCACGATACTCCTTTCCATCCCAGGAAGTCACTATGAATCCTTCAAGACCCCTTTTGTATGCAGGGCTTAAAATTGAGAGCAGAAGAGTCATATTTGCTCCTCTGGGACACAAGTGTGCTCTGTCCTAGATCCATGCTGCCTATGAGCAAAGGCCTTGGGAATCCTTACTTAGGAGTTCAGAGAAATCTCTTTCACAGTGTATCAGAAAATGGTAGCTATATCTTGAAGACTGGACAGTTACAAATGCAGTTCACTGGGCAGTGGAGGAATTAAACACCTCTAAGTTAGAGGAAGAACACACCGTGTTGGGCAAGGTCCCTGGAGATGTCATCTGGTAACCTCAGTGTGCATGGAGTTCAATATATTCTTTACAGAATATTTTTGTCATCCCAGAGAAGTAGTAGTGTGATGTTCAGTTTTGTCTTCATCTTCATACTGACCTGATTGATCTCGTTTTATTCATTCCTGTCAAGTTCAAATTAAGTCTAATTTGCGTAGAACTTGACCATGATAAACACATCATCAAAAGCTAGGAACAGTGCATGACTATCTAGTCTACCAGTCCCCCTTCCCTCAGACCCTTAGAGGGTTTCTTCCCTTTCCTTTCTTCTTTTTTCTTTTCTTTCCTTTCTCTCTTTCTTTCTTTCTTCCTTTCTTTTACACAAATTTATTTAGGAAAGCACATACACATTTAAAAGGAGAATGGGGCTTTCCCAGAGAAGACACAGAAACTTTGTTTTTTTGTTTGTTTTGTTTTTGTTTGGTTTTTTTCATGGGTAGAGGGGAATAATAAATACACTTTCAAAGGAGAATACCAACCATTAGAGAGTGAGAAGCATCTGGGGTAAAGCAAGGAAGACACATTCAAGAGAGAATGAAGGCCATCTCCAGAGGGAGAGGTTTCTTAATGCTTTATTTGGTGTTGTTTTTCATGACTTCATTAATTTGTTGTTTGTTTAATTTCTCCAAGTTTCCTTTTTGTCCAAATGAGATTTTTCTTCATGGGATCCTTTTATTTATTTGTGTATTTTTGGTCACTAAAATGCTTCACATCGTTCCTCTCTCTGAGTGTTAGTGTTCTGTTTGTACAACTTTTGGGCTTATTTAATAATTTCCTTCAAAAAATTCAAGAGGCTCAATTCTTCATTTCTATTCTGGTATTCTTCCAAAATCCATTAGCCCTATTTCTAAATCAGCACCCAAATCAACAAATGCCTTCAAGTCCTCTCCAAAGGCATGGAATTGAGACTTCTACAACATAATCTGTCACAAAGTTTGCCTACATTTTCTGTTGACAAATCATGATAATGGTTTTTACAGTTTCATCTGAAGGTTCTTGTCATGAGGGGCAAAAGTGCAACACCTGCAGTTGAGGGGAGAGAATAAGAATGTCCACACACTTCTGCCCTTTTCAATGTTTTATTCACTCAAATCACTTAATACAGTTTCACTCTATAGGTTCTTAATCAAGGAAATGATAATCCTTTATGTTAGGCACTGCAATAGACAAAATCAATTCACATCAAACAATTCTAGATTAATTCTAAGCACTGCAAACACACTTAATCATGACAGGTTCATAACAGACATTTCCTCTGCATGCTAAGTTCAAGTGTCAGATCCAAAGTCTCAAACCTTAGACTTTAAGTCCAGCAGATGCGCACTCACTCAGACTGTAGTGATCAAATCAGGAACCAAGACAGGCTTCTCCTGGGGTGGAGCTGACTGAGGAGGCAGTCATAGGGAGAAGTCCTTTGCTCATTAGAGTCAAGAGGCTGCTGTAGAGTTTGAAAGTGGTGAAAACAATGCAGAGGATGAGGCAGATGAGAAGAGTTGGGATGTCAGTCCAGGTCCTCATCAGACTTTCAGGCTTGTGTGCATCAATATCGGCTGGCTGAATGTCTGTTCATTTGCTCCAATATATATATAAAATTTTGGTGCTTTTGACCCCTTTTCAATCCTTATCAGCTGCCACTAGATCTCTCAGTTATGTCATTTACCCTGGGGTTAAAAAAAAATCTAGTCTGGTGGTCCCCACCCTGATTTTCTCCCCTTTCCCTCTTATCCAAGAAGGACAGCCTGCCAGAGACTTCACTGTGAGTTTATCCGGGTGGGGAGAAGTGACTTGTTCGTGCCTGAGGGCCAAACTGGAGGGCTCCTTAGGCATGCCTAGTGAGACTGCAGGTTTCAAACTGGAGTTTTAAAATGGAGTTGCTTAGGCTCAGGCCTAAGGCCATCCTTAGGGTTCTACAGCTCTTCTACACATTCTCATTTGTGTTGTTTACCTTAGCTCAATCAGTTTAGTATACTTATATCAAATGAGGACCATATATCTGATATGAAACTTCCATAATGCCTTTTCAACTTGAGAGCTATGCAAATAAAAATGTCACACATCTTGATCTGTATAAGTATTATGTGATTACATAACTTCTTGGAGTCCTCAACAAATGAGGAATATGGATTTAAATTTTGTCTCAAAGGAAAGAGGATTAGACTAGGTAGGGCAGGGCCACCCTGGGCAAAGCTGCTAAGAAATATGCACTGAACTTGATAGGTCCCAGGGCCCTGAGGCCACTATCCAGGAGCCCTAATGACTGAGAGATGAGAGAAGGCTATTTGATACCAGTGAGCAGCCTCTGGAGACCATCTTCTGTGGGCAAGCCAACTAATGACTTACTATCTGCTTAAATCTTGTTCTTGCTCTGAGCAAAATAAAAGTATTAAGGATAAGAGAGTTAAGCTAGTTTTATCACTCTCTTGCTTTCCCAACTTATGGACTAAGAGATGACATGGAGGACACAAACTCAAAAACTTTGTATACAAAGTTTATAGGAACCACATTGTTCTTTAAAATGTATAGGAATATGGCCAAATTATATCATCACATTGTTTGCATGCATGAATATGTAACAAAAAATTTCATCATTATATACAACCATAAGCACCGATTGAAAAAACATAAAAGAAAAAAATGTATATGTATATGATATATATCATATACATACATACTAGGATAACCTAAAGAGAGAAATTAATATAACATAGAACTATATTAATTTAGTGAAGAGTTATGGAAAATAATATTTATACAAGACAGCCCCCAGAGAAAAAAAATGAAAAGATGGTACAGCTCAGGAGGAGGAAAGGGAAACTGGCCAAGCATTAACCTCCCAGCAAATCTTTTCTCAATAACAATGGGCCCTGAAGGAAGGGGGTGGATATTGTAAGCTGGCCTCTGGTCTCTGACCTTCCCCCATTGCAAATTAGTTCTAAATGGAGGCACAGTAAATATCAAAACTCTGGGAAACAATGAATCCCAGAGAAAGAAATGGAATGGGCGAGATCTGAGTACTCACTCCTCAGAATCTGGACTCCTATTTCCTCAGGTAGTTTCAACATTTTTACAACTGCCTTCCTGAATCAAAGTTTTAACCTGTACAACTAGCCCCCGACTGTCTGAATGGCATGTCCACAGTTTCCAATGATTAAACCACCCTCATTGTACCCTATAAAATTAAAATCGCCTCTGTAACCCACGGCCATTTTTGCATCCAGAAAATGAGCCCCTCCACATCATGCACAACCACAAGAATGGTATCTTAATTGGAATGGGTTGTATGCATTATTTGTCAAAATACTATACTGTGATGCATTATATGCATGCATTATATGTCAAAATACTGTACTATCATGTTAAAACAAAAATATAAAATATAAGCTTAAAAAAAAACCTGATTTGCAACATATAGGTAAAAGTGAACCTTATCACTTGGAATTCACTCTGACAATGCTGAAAATATATATTATCATATTTACGTGCTCAAATTTCACAAATATTTCTACCACAACATGCTGCAGAAAATGTAGCAAAACAAATAATGACTTACTTTCTTTGTATTCATAGTTTACTGGCTATCTTATTCTGCTTCCAACTGTTTACCATTTAGACAAAATGTATAGGTTGATTCAGCTGACAGGAATCATAAGCAAAAGTAGCATTTTTGTTTTAAAAGCTTATTCTCTTGTTTTATGGATTTGCACTTGCCTAGTAGAAACATTCCCCACTTTTTCCCCATTTTATTCCTGGGGAGCAAAAAATAGTTATGAGAAAATGTTTTATAAGGAGTATGGAATTGTTTTTTTCAGAGATAGACTTGTGGGACTCCACAAGGCTTAGAATTGGAAAAATTTATATTGATACAATAAGAAATTATACAGGATACATTTCTAGAGGAGCAAAACAGAGTTGAGGGATGGAAACAAGACTTCAAGATAGAGAAGGGAGAACACAAGGTTATTCTAGCCATACCTGCTACAACCATGCATGCATGCACCTGGAATCAGATGTTCAGTTAGGGAGAGTCTGCCATTCTAATTTTAAAAACTCAAACTTTCAGTAGGAAATATGTAGGTTATTTTTCTATGGCTATTATAGGGAGGCTAGAACTATTTGCAACAAACAGATATTTGGTTATGCCCATTTTACCTGAAGTTGTTTCTTCTTCGAACCAAAACAACCAGGTGATTTTCTGCCAGTAATTAATTAATCAGATCCACATTTGAAGTGAGTTGACTAGAGTTTTTTTGTCAATATAGTGATAGCCACAGATGTTCTCTATTGTTTTCTATGTGATCCCAGCTAACATGTTATGTCATTATTAAAGAAAGTCTAATAAGGTAAGATGTCCACTGCTGTACAAAGGACCATCAAGTACCCTATTAAATATCTGAAAGAAAATCATACATAGAGGAAAAGATAATATAAGAATACGAGAATTAACCCTGAATCAAAGTAGCCAAATCACCTTTGACCCCTTCCTGGGGTTGACTGTGATCTTACACATGACTTTCCCTCCCTATTGGAAAATAGACAATTGAAGAGCTACTTCATCAGACCATCTTGGTACTGTTACTGAAAGACTTTTTTTTAGGGTATAGTAAAATTCTTTCAATTTCAATTCTTCTCCCTTTGGTTAGAAACATAAAACAGGGGTAGTTATATCTTCAAAGCCGAGGAAATGTGTGTGTTTAATTGTATGCAAACATGATGTTTGAAGCTGTTGTGGTCAGAATGAGAAGATGGCTAAACAAGGGAGTGGTTGATGATGTCAAGTTCAAAGAGACAAGAGATCCTGTTATGATTTGGATCTGGAATGTCTCCCAAAGGTTCATGTGCTGAAGCTTAGTCCCCAGTGCAGCAGTGTTTAGAGATGGGACTTTTGGGAAGTGATTGGATCATTAGGGGTTTGACCTCATCAGTGGATTCAGGACTCGAAGGCAATATTGAGAAGTGGTGGAAAGGGAGGTAATGGGACCTTGCTAAAAAACTTGGTCCTTAGGGGTGTTCCCCTGGGGACTAAATCTTGTCCCTGCCCCCTTCTCTCTTTCTTTCTCTACTTGCCAGCTGTCATGACTTAAACAGCTTTCTTCTGCCACACCTTTTTGCTGTGATGCTCTGCCTGACCACAGGCCTAAAGCAAAGGGTCAGCAGGTCATGGAATGAAGTCTCTGAAACTGTGAAGCAAAGTAAATCTTTGCTCCTCTAAAATGTTTTTCTCAGATATTTGTCACAGAAACGAAAAGCTCCCTAACACAGGCCCAGTCTCCAGTTAAATTGCAAAGGTTCACATATATTGAGTAGAAAACAGTGGGCAAGGTCATCATTGTGAGTTTTATTAATGTGAAAACATAGAAGGTAAAAAGAAGAAATGGAGAATTCAGAATTCAAATTTCTTTGGGTTCAACGCACTTAATTTTCAAATATTTTTAATTAATGAACAGCCACCTTACAAACATTTATTGAACATTTCTGATATTGGGGATGTTGGTAGGTCATGAATTCACTTATGGGAACAAAGAAGATATATAGAAATCTGACAGATTTTTATGAATGAAAACATGAGAATGTGGGTGTTTCAGTGTGGTGCAAATTGCTCCAAATTCTAGTTCTGTGACCAATCGACAGTATGACTTCAGACCAGTTCCTTAACCACTTGATGATTCAGTTTCATTGCCTTTAAAGTGAGGGAATATCTACCTCACAAGGTTAATTAAGTGAATTAGTAAATGTAAAACAATTGGAATGGAGCCTCCTACATAGTAGGCACTATGCAGGTTTTGTTTATTTTTATTGAAGTCACAACAGGATGGAGAGTCAGTATCCCAAGGCATTTGATTAAACAGAACTTAATATGAAGCTGAGTCAGAATGATGCACGTGGGTTCAGAGGAGAGATAGAAAGTAGAAAGCAGGGAAGTGGGAAAAAAATTACAGGTACTCAAAACAACTTTTGCCAGGTATAAAGATAACAGGTATAAAACCCTGGAAGTTTGATACTTCTAGAACTAAATTGATGGGGAAGAGAAGAAACAATAGAAGGGTATGCCACAAAGGATAGAATCACACATAAAAGGCCTTGTACGCCTAATCAGGCACGTGCATTTTATCTCGTGTGGATGATGGAGAGACACTAAATAGCTCTAATCAGGGAAATGACGTGATCGTGGTAGATTTATTTCTGGAAAGGAAAAGATTGATTTTAGAATATCTTAACTGGAAGATATCGAAAGATGGTTATGTCTGTGACTCTTTTAAAAGTTAAATGACTATTAAAGGTTAATGTATAAATAAAAAATTAATTCGCCAAGTTTAGCTTCTTATCAATAAATGATAATTTAATGCCTTTATCTAAGTGCTTCCTATAGCAAGACTCTATAGTGAAAGATCCTGGGAACCGCTGTGATTATAATTTTGTTCAAATCTAATGAAAAGGTTTAGTAGATTAGAATCTATATGAAAAATAGCAATGTGGACCAAATATCAAGCAGAGTGCTTAATCACTCAAAAAAAATTTATAGGCCATCTGCAAAATGTACATCTAAACTCTTCTCGTGGGATGTAAATCAGAAGCAATGTCATCTTCAGTGGCATAGTGCTGTATAAGCTACTTCCACTGCCACTTCTACTTTTCCTACTAATTCTGCTGTTAACATTACCCTGTTATGGGAGAGAGTTGAGCATTTTTTTTATTTGCTTACTACATGGCAGACAGCATCTAGATGTCTTCCAAATATTTGCTCTTTTAATGCACATAACAACCTTCTGAGGTCGATGGTATTTTTATCCCCATTATACATATTAGGATTCTGAGCCCCAGGGATGTTAAGAAGCTTGTCCCAGGTTGCAATGAAGAGCCAACCTTTGAACCCACATAGCCTGGCTTCCAAGTCTGTGTGTTTAATCACCCCACTATACCATCTCTCATATATGAAAAAATTTTATCCTGAGAGAATCTGGGTAAATTTGACAATTCAAAAAGAGCAATATTTTCCTCTTATTCATAATATTACTCAATTCTGACCTGCTAAAGATACCTATAAGATGAAAATAAATTAACTTATTTGTTTAAAGATTTCAAGACCAAATGAGAGAGTCTCTCAGCTGGCTCTTCCATTTGCTTCTCTATAAGTGAAGAGACTCCTTACTCACTGACTTGAAAGGAACAAAATTCACACTTCCCTCCTCCTTGCCTTCCTATTAACCTAGCTCCCACCCCAGCGCTGTCCTTAATTCCAAAGTCCAACTTTTAACTGAAAAGAACCCTGTTAATTCTAGAGTAAATAAAACTTTGTGGTAAACCTGCTTTTATAGTGGTCATGACAGGTCCTGCTTTCATAAGACTCCAATGGCCTCTCTGTGTTGATACCTAAATGTCTCACAGAAGGTTGAATCACCACTAATGCCCACCCAGCAGAAGACAGAGAGGGCACACGTGGTAAACTGTAAGCCAATCTGGGTTCCCAAGACACAGAAGAACTATATGTAAATAAATACAGTTGGCGAAGGAATAAAGGAGAGATGGGAAGAAAATATCCACCCACCTACAGCATGAAAAAAAAATAGCCATGCAATAAATTGAGATAATGAAAATTTACCTTGTTTCCAGAATCAGTTTTGGGACTTTTTAGGTTTCCAGAGCAGGATCCTTATATATCAACTTCCCAATGAATAATAATCCTGTTTCTTGGTAGCATTCAAGTAGGAGGCAGAAAGACCAGAGCCAGATGCTACCTTCATAAAGAAACCGTCTGATTGCCTTAGACATAAGTGACTGAAGGTAGCCCAAGAAGATAACTGTCCGCTGCCCTATTGGCATCCAGCACAAAAGGCAAGCTGTAAGTCTTATTAATTGTCCTATCCACTGTAGGAATAGTTTGTCCTTTGAGTAAATTTTAAGGAAGCTTAATGAGAACATGCAAACTGTCTAGAGGTGGCAAAAACCTGCATCAATGGCCTGGAGGGCCTAGGTAAATGGGAAAAGACCAAAGTTTCTAAGCATTCTTACAAACACTAAGGCCATAGCAAATTCTGAGGCCTGGTATTATTAGCATCCTTTTTTTCTCTTGCAAAGTTATAGGTGAAGAGATTGCAAAAAAGATGCCCATAAAAGCCTTCTTAATAGGCCCCAGCAATATTGCATGTAACTAGCAGTAATTACTATAACTGCTATAATCTGAGATCACAGATATGGCAGGAGCATTTTTAACATTTTTTTAATGATTTCTGAGAATTTATTCTTTTCAAAGACACCAAATTCAATAGAGAGAAAGCTCCCATGTTAGTCAGATCTGCAAACGCAGCAACATCTGCTCCAGTCGTCCAAAATATTCTTCCTGCACAACCACGTTTAATCTGGAGAAGTGTAGCCCAAAGAGTCAATGACGTCATTGCCTGTCAGGTTAATAACTGTGACTTCACCCAACCTAAACACACCAAAGATGTTAAGAACAGGGAGGTGTTTATAGCACATCTCATTGTCTATTGACAGGTTGAAGAGCTGGAAGTACTAGTTCTAACATGCCCTTAAATAAAGTAGTTAACAAGAACAGCTCTTCTAAAACTATTAGAACTATCAGGGTTCTGAACCTAGCTATTTGCTTTTCTTAGGGGAATCACAAAGTCTACTTGCCTAACTCTGCCAATGTCTCTCTGTGGAAAGCAACGATTGTTATGTTTACCATAAAGAAGATAAAATGGAAATAAAGACAACTCTTTTTTAAAAGTTGTGTTTGTGGAGAAAGGTGGTATATCTCTAGTGTTTTTTATCAGGGAGTTCTCATTTGCATTTCAAAGGGCAAGGAGAAGAGAGAGAAGAGAAAATGCTTGTGTGCATACTGATGAAACACTTCTATGGCACTAAGAAATCGGAAGGGATGTTTTATATGTTGGTATATGGGTATTTGTGCATGTATCTGTGTGAGTGCGTGTGTGCGTTCGTGTGTGTGTGTGTGTTTACTGGAATAATCTGACTTTGTCTAAGTACTTGCCTGATTTCATCTAAAATTATTGTTTGAACTCTTCAGAAATTATATCTAATTAATCAAAGTACAAAGGGGAGATTATCTGAGAGCTCAATGCACTAAAAAAATAATAATCAAATTTTACATACAACTGTCATAAAATTCAAACCTTATCATCCTCTTCATTTTCTTTCATGACCATGTAGAGAATAGGCAAAGAATTACATGGAATTCAAACATTGGATGTTACTTTCAGCTATATTCAGAAAATACCTAAGAAAGTGTGGAAAGGAGAAAAAGAAAGGAAACAAATTCAACAGCATTTTAAAGATATTTGTAAAGCCTTTTCTTTCTTTCTTTTTTCTTTTTTGGAAAATGTTTTCTATAATATGGATAGTTAACAATCCTTTTAAGTGTTTTTCCCTAAAGGGTATATCACAGACACATACACACAAAGAAGTTACCAACATTTGTAATAGATTTGAAAATGCTGGATAGAAAATTGAAATACAATACCATCTTTAAAAAAAAGTCTTTAATCTCAGTTTCTTGGTTTTTTCTTCCCCTTGTTTGTTTGTCATGGTAGCCCTCTCTGGGATACAAAAGTGAGGGGGCTTGGTTTCCTTGGACAAAAATATTCCTGAACAGGAAATAGTGCCCAGAAGAGCAAAGCATGAAGAGGCTTTAGGCAAAAGGTCAGACAAACAGAAGTCTCTCAGCTGGGTTCTTTGTTGCAAAGCCATATCCACTTACCATTTAGGGTAGGCAGAGCTAGATATCTGGTAGCACAGATCATAGGGCATTCTTAAGTTTCTTGAATTAGAATAAAAAATTGTCAAATATTATGTGCTCAATTTCTCCAATTAAACAATTCTTTTCCTAAACATGTTAAGGGGAACGCTCCACATTGGTCACCCATAAAGGAAAGATTTGAAGAAAAAAAAAAAACAACTGTTTTTAAAGTATATCCTTAGGTATCTGGCAGGGGAAATACCATGATCTTGCTCTTGATTTTCTCAGGGCAAGGAACATCTATTCTAGTCCAGATATGCTGACCCCTGGGATTTCCTGGGAAATCTCAACTCCATAATTTGTGGTAATGGGGGATGGCTTTTACACTTTCCCTTGAGATATATATATA
>NW_026000037.1:36077359-36225772 GCF_001458135.2 Marmota marmota marmota
ATATATATATATATATATATAAAAAATAGAGAGAGAGATCGCACATACATGCCATGTGCAGGGATGCATGTTAGCCTCAGGAGGCTGAGGCAAGAGGATCACAAGTTCAAGGTGAGCCTGGGCAACTCAGTGAGGCCCTAAGCAACTTGGTGATATCCTGTCTCAAAATAAAAAATCAAAAAGTGCTGAAGATATAGTTCAGTGGTTAAGTGCCCATAGGTTCAACGCCTGATACTGAAGATATAAAAGTTAAAAAAGCATATTCCTCAAGAGAATGGGAATACAAGAGGAATACAAGACAGACTAAGAGAAAGTATTTACAAAAGACACTCCTGACAAGACCAATGTGCAAAGTATACAAAGAACTCTTAAAACTCAACAATGAGAAACTGTGCAACCCAATTTAAAACATGGGCAAAAGACCTGAGTGGACATAAGAAAATGTTCAATAGCAGATGTCAAAAGGAATTGGCAAGTCAAAACAATATTGAGGGCTGGGAGTATAGCCTAATGATAGATATCTTACCTAGCACACTTGGGTCTCTGGTTTTGATCAACAGCACTGGAGAAAATGAAAAAAAAAATTACAAAGCTAATAAAATATAGAACATATTTTTTAAGAATACAAGAATGAGATACCACTACATACCTTCTAGGATGACCAAATTCCAAAGCATCCAGTGTTAGTGAGGATGTGGAGAAGCAATACTGCCTGTACGTGTCTGGCAGAAATGTAAAATGGTACAAATACTTTGCAAGAGAGTTTCTCAAAACTAAAAATATTCTTATCACATGAATCAGCAACCACACTCCTTGATTTGTACCCAAATGAATTAAAACTTATGTCTATGGGGGAAAAAAGCATGAATATTTATAGCAATTTTACCCACAATTATTTAAACTTAGAAGTAACCGAAATGTACTTCAGTTGGTGAGTGGATAAATAAGCCATGATACATCCAGACAATGGAATACTAGTCAGCACTAAAAGGAAAAAAAAAAGCCACTGTCCAAACTGAAAAGACATGGAGGAATCTTAAATGTTTGTTGCTAAGCGAAAAAAAGTCAATCCTGAATAGCTACACATAGTATGACTCCACTATATGACATTCTGGAAAAGGTGAAACTGTGGAAACAGTAAAAGGATTAGTGGTTGTCAGGGATTAGGGAAGGAGAGATGAACAGGAAAAAACAGAGGATTTTTAGGGCAGCGAAACTATTCTGTATGATACTGCAATGGTGGTATGTTACATGTCAGTATATGTTTATACCCATAGAATGAGGCTGGGTGCGGTGGCACATGCCTGAAATACCAGCAGCTCAGGATGCTGAGGCAGGAGGACCACAAGTTCAAAGGAAGCCTCAACAATTTAGCAAGACTCTAAGCAACTTAAGGAGACTTTGTCGCCTCCACGCTCGCCCCCAAAATTATAAAGGTCTGGGGATGTAGTGAAGGTTCAGTGGTGAAGTATTCCTGGGTTTAAAACCTGGTACCAAAAAACAGAAAAGAAAAGAAAACAAAAAACAGAATGAGCAACAGAAAGAGTGATTCCTAACAAAAATTATAGACTTAGGTGATGATGGGCCCTCATCAATTTAATGAGCATAGCACTTAGGTGCATATGTGGATAGCAAGGAAATTTGTGTGCACGTGATGAAAGAGGGCATATGGAAACTCTACTTTCTGCCCAATGTGGCTTTTAACCCAGAAAGACCTAGAAAAAAAAATAAAGGCAATCTACTTGTTTTTTATTAACCATGTCTGAGTCTTCTGCCCTTTCAATGTGACAAGTTTGTAAGTTATTTCCTTCAATCCAGGCTTCCTTTCTTTTCTTTTCTTTTCTTTTTTTTTACATTTTGTTTCTTGTTTTTAACCACCAAGAATGAAGAGCTTCCTCTCACATAGTGGTTAATCCCTGCTGTAGCTAAAAACAGACCTGTCCAGATTCTCCCTTGGGCTTTGAGGTATTATTGGACTTGAGACCACTAACTTTACTAGCTTCCATAAGTTAAAAGCATTAGCAAGAACTATAGTATCAGAGGTGGTGATTTTGAGCACTCCACTGGTATGTGGCTTTGCTTTTGAGCCTATTCATTGCTTTCTAAAAGACTGTAGGCATGAATTCATTGCCTTCACCATCAGGGAAGAAGCAAGGTGGACAGACAAATTATTGACCATAAGGGCATCTGGGGTAAAACGCTCCCCGAAATGCCCTGTATAGTGAGGTAAGTCTACAAAATGTGCATACTTCCCCACACTACCTAAACAGATGCTGTATTTTTCTCTTATGCTTCAATCATTTGTAGTAATTCAGTCATCATACAGATACTTTGGAAACATATGGGATAAAGGGGGCTGGAGAGAGATGCAGCGGTTATTGTGACTTAGCTGAAATTTACGGTCAAATAGTTTTGATCATCAAAAAGACAATTTATGAGGTCTCTGATACTAAGAATTTAGTAGCTGAGAATAACTTAACATTTCATTACCATTTTTATTGCCATTTTGGAAAACACATCATGAACTCAGAAGAGCCAGTCAACCACATTTATTGAGCATCACGGCATAAAAAGCCCAGTATTCCAGAGTGTGGGGAGAATACAGAAGAATCTTTTGTTCACATGGCCAAAGTCTGCCAGGCAGAAGCCTATAATCTTATGATGATTTGAGACCCCAACAGGGTTGGCAATATGATCCCCTTCCCCAGGAGACTCTGTCAATATTTAAAAGGAATAAAATAGCTAATGATATATCACTGAGACAAAGAACAGGCTACGAGCCTGTCTCTACACAATCATACAAATAACAGGTACAATTAACTCCATGGGTCATTATTTATCATAGTTAAATTATAGGCTGTGCTACCTCTCTCTGCTGCTGCTGCTCAGTGTCTTCCAAGTTTTTAAGAAACAAAACACTTTATATGAACATAAACCAAAATAAAAGAGTTCTCATGGATCTATGATGAAAGTGTATGTAATCAGCGATTTCAGAAGCTCCACAAATACTTATTGATAAATGAATAGTGAAAAAACATAAGAAAAAATACTGAGAACAGAGGAGAATTATCTTTTCTGCCTTCCAAGTAGCCACTGCAAGGACTGACTGAGTTCCCACAGCCCAGGTCTGACTCTCACCCCTGGATCAGCAAACCAAAGGCTTAATTACAATTTAAGCCAGAAGGGGGCAGCAAGGAGCTATTCATAAAGAAACAAAATCAAACAAAACCCACTCCAGAGGTCTTCAGACTGGAAATGTGGAGGTCATGGGGCAAGGAGAGGTGAAGGTGATCAGCATACACTAGCGGGGGAGCACAAATGGAGGCAGGGCCAAGCACACCACTCCAGCAACTGAGAATCGAAAGTAACCATGGCAGCACCAGCCAGAGCTGAGTTCTGTGGCACGTTCAGGTACCAAGACAGAACCAAAGATGGAGACAGAAAGAAAAAAGCATCTCTATAGATTGCCCCACTGGATGAAATCTAGACAGAGGAACCAAAATATCTTCCTTGGTTTAAGTGTCAGGAGCTAAGGAGTCCCATCTTAATGTTGATAAACAGCTGTAAATGAAGCCTTTGAGGCCCACACATTACACTCCTGACCTACTGCTCCTCTCCTACCTGTGCAACCAGGGAACCATGTGATCCCAGTACAAGTGTGGATCTTATACTTACATGTACATGGCGGACAGAGACCTGATGTAGAGGCATCACAATTTACCCAGCCACATCCCACAAATCAGCCTCTCCCAATAATTAGCCGTCGGCCAGATTTTGAACACGGTTTAATTCTAACTCTTTCTTTGGAACTCCTAAAATTTTGTTTGTGAACCAGCAATAAAACAGGCTCTTAGAATATTCATATCCTATTGCCCAGTCCTGGAAAGAATTCAGCCCTTTTCCTTTCCCTTTCTACTTAATTCTAGAGTTGTCTTTCACTGGGGACACAGATGTATATGTCTAGTTGCAAAGACTAACCCTTTCTGTTGCATAACTTCTCAGTGTTTGTTACCTTATCTTACATATAATCCAAATATCAACTTATGTAATTACATAAAATATTTCGTAAAATGCCCCAAATATTGGAGGCACTCAGTAAATACATGGTTTTCTTATTATCCCTTGCTAATTCCCTAACAAGCTTAACAAAAATCAAAGTTTTTCATGGGGATTATTAGAAGACTGCCTGTCACCCACCCTTCTCAACCCTCTATCTTTCCAAGGACATATGTTAAGTATTTATAATTGCTATTCACATTGGTGACAATTTCCATTTCACAAATTGACTTTTCTTACAGCTGTTCCTAAAGTCCTCTCTAAATAGTTCTTAAATGTATTAATTTTGCAAAATTTCTCACCTGACATCTGAGAAGGGTAAATTTTGAAATGATTTCAAAGTAAATGGAGTACCAAATATTTAATACTCAGCCTTCTCCCAAACAGTCACAGCAACATATCTAGAGTTACTAGAGAAATGAGAGAAGTGATCCCCTCCCCCACTTCTGCCAAATGTTTCAGCAGCGAATGAGCCAGTCCTTTTGCCAACAACAACAACAACAACAAAAAGGTAAAATCCACCATGGTGTATTGGACTAACTATGGAACTATTGGGTTATCTTTAGTTCTGTTTTCTTACCTTAAAAAATCACCCTTGAGGTTCTTTTTGTATAAATTTTGACGGTGCTTACAAGAATAACAAGCCAATCTGTAGAGATACTATGAATCTAGTATTATGGTTGTATAGCACTTTGTAAATGAACGGTGTTAACTCCTTCCAGTGTGTTCCCCATTCAGGAATAAAACTGCTGTTTTTAAAAACTCCAATAAGGACTCCCTGTGGAGGGAGAAAGCCTCTAGGTCAATTTAATATTACTGACAAACCTACAACTGTAATATGAGTACTTGAAAGAACAATTTCAGTTTGCTCAAATTTGTGTCCTTAGAAGGCAATAAATTAGTTTATCATTTTGACAGGTAAGAGTGCCTGAGGTGCTCTGAACAGAAATAGGACACTTTCTGAGTGAATGCTTTCATCAGAAAACTCTTCTTATATCCCCAGCATTACTTTGAATTCAAATGACATTTGTTTTATAAAGAATATGAAAGAGAAACCTATTTTCTCATCTTTATTTGCACTGATGTCCAAGGAGTTTTTCCCTACATGAAGCAATACAATCAAAACCCTTAATAAATTACCACAACTGGATAATAGACCAAGGTAGGGAAATAGACTCCAAATTCAAGATCAAGGTCCAAACCAAAGCTACAGCAGTACATTAATGGAATCACTAAGAAACAAATAGAAACATCTTCCCTTCTCACTCTGCTGTCTCCCCACAGCTATACTAAAATTGATCCAAGGGGGACCAAGCCATAGACACCCATGAAGACACAAGAAATAATTGAATTGAACAAAGAATAGAACCACTTACATTTGTGTATATACTTTCCAAAACATATTTTTGCATATTATCACAATCATCAAATATTGGCTTGTGTTTTCTTGAATCAAGAAACATGAAGTATAGATAAATTAAATGTCTATTTCTCAATTATAGTATCATGTTTACATCTTTAAACTCACGAGGAGGAGTAGTCAGGCAATGGCCACACATATCCAAACATTATGTTTCCATTATGGGAATAGGAACTTGGAAAGTAGTAATTGAAGCAGATAATATTCTTATCCCTGCAGAGCTTCAGAGGACCTTTTAGTTTTCAGGACAAAGGCCAATGATAAAATGGCTTTCCAATATACAATTAATGAGTCTGTGAAGCTTTGACGTATTTCTAGATTTTCTGTGCTGGGAAATCCATTCCCATTTTTTTTTTCTGTGAATTCTTCCTTAATGCAGTGGGTGTGTTTGATGACAGCACAATTGATGTTTTAGGGGCTAAGATATGACATTTTTGTAAAGGATGTATGTCACATCCTTCCTACCACAAACAGGCCTTGATTTTTACATTGATAACATCAAATCTGATGCAGAAAACAGGTGGCAAAACAAGTTAGTGAAACAGATTCTGGGAGAACTTCAGGCACCTAAAATTTCAAGAACATTATCTGCCAGTGACCATAGTTGTGCCAAAATTAATAGTTTGAGTATTCATTTCCCCTCAGATATGCCAAGTGTCTAATGCAACTACCATGTGTGTTGCTTAAATTGTTATCTCAAAAGTATCATTATGGCAAGAACTGAGATGAACCTTTGTGGAACTTAAGATCCTCCTGTTTGTAAACTTGCTAGAGAGGTAGCCTGCTTAAGAATCAGCAATGGTAGAAACCATTTTGGTCACATTTATCCATCTAAATAAAAAGCTATAAGACGGGGACAGGCAGCATTCCACAAAAAGTTTAGATTGCACTCAGCATTTATTTAGAAACAACCTCTGAAATAGTCTCCCCAAAAGATCATTAACAGTGTTTTTTTGTTTGTTTGTTTGTTTTTTTTTTTTTTTTGGTACACAATACCTAATACCTCTCCATCAAATATGGAAATGGTTCTGTTTAGTAGATCAATAGGCATGGAAATGCTAAAGTGTGCTTTGATGTAATCTGTGATGAATGAATGATAGGATCCAACAATGAAGGGGAGGAACACACTTTAGAATTCTCAATGTAATGTACAACATGACTGCAAGACAAATCATACATAGAGAAACAGCTTAGCTTAGAGTCCATGCTCTAGAATAAAAAGCCCTTCAGATTTTGCTGGACTCCTCCTCTTCCACCTGTGAAGTCAGAATTCTCTGGAGAGCATTTCTCTTCCTAGATGATCTACCTATCCATTAAATCCATTCTCACTAAGGTGGATACCAATTATTTAACCTCTGTATGTTTCCCCAGGCCAAGACTACCCACCCATACTTCAGTGATCACCCGTGGGTGTGGAGAACTCCCATATTTTTATCTCCATCAGAAACTTCTCCTTAGGACTTCAGTCTCGGTACCTAACCAACCACTGGACATGACAACCTGGATATAGCCAATATGCACCTCAAAACCACAAGTGCAAATGAACGTACATCCTCCACCCCAACTTCAGTTGTTTAATTATTCTCCAACTCAGTAAATAGGACCACCTGTAACACAGTGGAGTTAAAAAGCTAAGGGGTCTGTGGTCTTCTCTTTCTGCATGTAACCTCTATCACCAGCCAGTTGAGACATGCATCATTTTTTCCCTGGACTATTACAACAGCATCTTAATGGGTTTCCTTACCTCTGACATTCATTCCTGTAATGTCCCTTTCACAGAGCCAACAGTATGCTCTATTGCAAACAGAAACATTGCAGGTTAACCTTCCACATCAATACCTTCAGTGACTTCCAAGCTCCTACATGATGCTGTCTATCCAATTCCCTTAACTTTAGTGACAAGTCTCCTGAAGCCAGGTTGTCCATCTCATCTACCATGTTTATCTGGTTTAAGCTCCAAAACGTGGGAGATCTTTGAGGTACTCTGCACACACTATGGTACTACCGGTCTCTCTGCTTGTTTAACCTGTCCTTTTTTTTTGACAAAAATGTGTTTGTTTTTTTTTGTTTTACTGATGCCCCTATTAAAAAAAGAGATTATCAAGAGAAAAGCATAACAAATTATGTAACAAAATTTACATAATAGGAGCCATAATCAATGAAGACTAGAAGACCAAGGGAAAACTATTTTTATGATGAGGTTTTATGAAGAATGCACAACCATGAAGAAATTCGGCTGGACAAGAAGATCACAGTCTAATGGTGATAAACTGAGGGAAACTGAGCAAGGTCTGTGTATTTAGATTTTTCTTAGCCTTTCTGTGCAATGCCCCTTCACACTGGTATAGAGGAATAAAGGTCTTATGACCTTCTTTCAGGGGAAGGAAGTCAGAGGGTGGACTTTCTAAGTTTATGGCTTGCTTTGAAGAAGAGGAATCCTAGAATCAATGACCTGTTTGGAGGGTGGGAGAATGAGAGAAAAAAAAGGGAGGGCAGAGGCTGGTCAGAAAGAACTCTTGCTTATGAGGCTTTTCTAATCCCTTTAGTTCAATGTACTTAGCATGCTAAATCACCATACTTTGGAGTATCATATTCTGAGCCCCAAAGTTTATTGGGGAATGTGTTCAGGATGAACACCTGTAGAGAAGTTCAGAAAGTAGAACTGGACAGAGAGGAGTGTAACTGTACACTAAAACCCTCAGGTGGGGTGTCAACATACCTTATATAGAGAGATATGAAAAATTGTTGTATATATGTGTATTAAGAATTGTAATGAAAAAAAAGTACATGTATAATGGCATAAATTGACGTGAACATACTTTATATACAGAGATACAAAAAATTGTGCTCTATATGTGTAATAAGGATTGTAATGCATTCCACTGTTGTCGTGGTGTATCTAAAAAATAATAATAAAATCAATAAAAAATAAATAAAATAAATAAAACCCTCAGGTGATTCCAAATTGATTTCTGGAGACAGAATGGACCTTTAGCCCAATCCTACCTTGAGGCAAGAGAGCTGCACTATAGATCATGACTCCCTTCTCCACTAACAAGTCATCCTATGCTAGGATCTCTGTGTTGTCCATTGTGAGGTGGATGGCAAAACAAAGTTAAACTCTATTGAAAAAAAAATACTTGAAGGCATATTTCTTGCAGTAGTTATATTCTGGAGGGAGAATGAATTTGGAAGAAAGAAGGGCTTCACTTGAAATGTATTGTAAGCTCTCTCCTGGACTAAGCTTCCAGCTGCTTCCTGGGTCATTTGGCTAATGGCATATACCTCATCTCCTGCTAAGTGGGCAATGACAATTCTAGTTAGTTTTTCTTCAACTCACTAACTGTGTTTAGACAGTAGAAGAGACAGAAGGATCTAATTATAAATGTTTAAAGGCATTATTAAGTACTTTGCTTTTCCAAGAAAAACATGGAGTGGAGAGTTCTCAAGTGGGACCCATGAAATCAGGGTTTTGTTCCTAGCTCAGACTCTTAGTCCCTTTAATATGGGGACATTTCTTTTTTTTTTTTTTTTTTTTTTTTTTTTAGTTCTCTGAGCCTCAGTTTTTTTATCTGTAAAATTATGGAGATGGACTAAATGGCTTTTAATGAGCTTTCAGGTTCCAGCATTCCAGAGAGGCTATGTTCAATGCTAAGACTTTGAAGCCAAACTACTTAGGCCCAAATCTGAAGGTAACCTTTCTACTGCCTGACATTGAGAAAATGACTCCCTCTCTGTATTTAGTTTCTTCATTGTGAATTATGTTACTAACACTACCTATCTTACTGGTGTGTTGTAGTATATTATACTATAATAAGGGTTTTTAAATTTTTTTTCACTATAATGTGAAACATCCCTATATTTTATCCTTCTTTCTGTATACTCAAATTGTGAAAAATAATTCATCAAATGTGTGCTTTTACCTATACTTGCTCTGAGTCTACTTATAATCTCCTAAAATGTGTTAACCTGTGGATTCTGCAATCTCCCTTCTCCCACACATTCTAGGCTCGCCTTTCTAATTAGTAACTTAAATTGTTTTTCTCAACTTGCCTGTTTTAGTCAGCTTCTCACTGCTATGACTAAAGGACCTGACCAGAACAACTGTAGAGGTGGAAAAGTTTATTTGGAGGCTCACGGTTTCAGAGGTCTCAATCCATGGATAGCAGACTCCATTCCTCAGAGCTCAAGGTGAGACTGAACAGCATGGCAGAAGAGTGTGGCAGAGGGAAGCAGCTCACAGGACAATCAGCAAGCAGAGAGAGAGAGACTCCATTTTCCAGATACAAAATGTATACCCCATAGCTACGCCCCCAAGGAACTGCTTCCTCCAGCCAGTTACCCTCCCACTTCCAGTTACCACACAATTAATCTCATCAGATTAATTTTCCGATTAGGTTAAAGTTATAACCCAATCATTTCTCCTCCAAACTTTCTTGGCATTGCCCCACACATGAGCTTTGGGGGAATGTCTCATATCCAAACCATAACATTCCCTTTTCTACAAAATAGTCCATTTCTGCTTGAACCATTTGAAATATCTTTTTTTTTTTTTTTCTGTACTGGGGATCAAACCCAGGGCCTTGCTTTAACCTAGGTGAGTGCCCCACCAATAGGCTACATCCCTAGCTCATTCCAAATATCTTAATCAATTGTTATGGGATATGTGGTTATTTGTAAAACATTGAAATGCTGATTATGTATATTTTAAGATGGATAATAGTGAAAAATTACCAGAAATTGTCTAAAGTTCCCAGATGATAGCCTTTAACTGTAATAGACCCAACATATACAGAAGTCATTACTGGAAGAATTGCACAACCTACAGGAGCCAATTGTTAGCAGCACTGCCAGAAAGCAATGTGTTCCATTCTGAAATTACATACTCATAGCTCGTGTTGTTTTATTTGTTCAAAAGGTTAAACTTTCTGCTGCCCTTAAAATGTTGTGTGTCATTCTTTGCAAATCACATTTGAAAAATGCTGAATGCAGGGTTTTATTTCCATCTAACTTACCAAAGAAAAGGAAAAGACAGTCCTTCTTAACACACTGTTCTTTTAATGAAAAGGGATCATTTAGAAACAATAACAGTTTCTAGATTCCTGAAACAAGGGAGTTATTCCCAACCTGGGGCTCATATGTTTGAAAATAAGCCAAAAATTTAATGTTTTTTTAATTTTTTTCCTACAACCAAGAAGCATTTGAAGTACAGTCAAAAAACCAAAAAGAAGAAAAGGAGGACTTTTGCAATTGCAAAGGTGCTGCAACTGTGGCCTTCTGAGAGTTACTTCAGATCTACCCAAACAACAAATATCTTTGGGGTGACATGTAAGAACCTGTTGAATTCCAAACTTATCCAAACAGCCCTCTGGGCCGAAACAAAACAGGTAAACTCGTCTCAACTTGTCCTTCTTGTGAACATTTCTAAAAACATACCTTCAGAAATAATGACATATTTTAGCAAGCACCATCCTTCCCTTTTCTGGGACTATTAAGTCATTATAAGCTAAGTACATATTCTGTGAATTAATAATATGCTGTTTTCAAAGTCAACAGTCTTGTTAATTTGCATGGGTTTCTTTTTTTTCCCTTGGAATAAACATATCCTGGATGCTTCCCAGCACTCTCTTGCAAACATATCTCCTTCTAATTACCCTTACTATAGAACTGGTGGTTCAGCAGCCTCCCAGAAAGGAAAAGAAAGCTGCTATTATTCCAGGGGTGGAGTGGTAGGGAACTACTGGAGCTCGCCTTAAGATATGTCTGCTCTTGTGATTACTAATTTTCAGCTGGGGCACAGCTCATTATTTTTCCCTCCCCCTAGAAAATTCAGAATAAAAACATTTTCTGATCAAGATTATATAATCCACATCATTATAATATATAAGCACAGAATATTAATGCTTGAAGGAGCCTCTGATACTATAGCCCATATGTCTAGTTTTACAGACAAGAAAATTGAGTTATAAATAGACTAAACATTCTATAGCTTAATAAAGATTAGGATCTCCTTTCTCTCCAGTAATCTTTTCACAGTGTCATCCCAACACAGCTAGATATTTGTTATATAGTTTAATCATGAGCAAAATCTAATTCCTTCCTCTTTTTCAGGTAAAGCCAACTTTCTATAATATTAGTAATCCGTTAGCTATGGTGAATCTGTTTTCCTAACAGACAGGATTACCAAGGGGACAGTTGTATGATGTATTTCATCTTTTGATTTAATGTCAGTTTAGTAATTGGTATTATGACCTTACTGTTCAAAATATCAAAGGCAGATTAACATAATTTTGGACAACTTTTAATTTCAGGATTTGGCTTAGTATAAATAAATTACACAGGAACATTATCTAAGGATTAATGGAATAGAGTCGTCAGCAACCACTGAATCCATCAGAATGGAGTGGCCAGGTGGATTACACAACAGAAAAGAAGTACCAAAAGAATGATGCAGACAAAGTGAAAGTGATGCTTTCCCTTCCTTTCTTCCTGTAAGCAAGAAGCTAGCGAGTCCCTAGAGCTCTGTGTCAGTGGCTGCCTCTTGTCCAAATGTCATGACAGCTACTTACAATGAACATCATCTGATCATGTAAAAATATCACTCCCCACCCCAAGCCCAGAAATGTTGCTGCGAGATGGATATAAGGAACTGTCAGGGTCTTCCTAGAGCAGCTTCTCTTCTGTGTTAGAGGGGAAAACAGTTGTGGCATCTTAATAAACACACGGGTGGTGAAGTGGGGGAAGCTGTTGAATGCCTCTTCTTCTATGACAGTGCTGCTGGGGACCTGTAACGTCTTATGTTTCCCTCAATTCCAGGTGCTAAAGTATTAGGCACAGAAACCTTGACTTCTCCAGACATGCATCTGAGATCAGTTTCTCTTCTCAGCTTGCTCTTTTTTAAAAATTTTTTAATTTGTTTTAATTCATTCCTACTACTTGGTTTATACCCAAAGGACTTAATATCAGCATACTACAGTGATGTGGCCATGTCAATGTTTATAGCAACTCAATTCACAATAGCTAAACTATGGAACCAACTTAGGTGCCCTTCTCAGCCTATTCTTAATGTCCAACTCACTCTTCCAATCCTTCTTGCTCCAAATAATACTGGAAACTTTAACGTTTACAATAGACTCTGACCTTATGCACTTTTGTTGTGCCACTTCTGCCTGTTGGAGAGCTGAAACAAAGTGGCCATTCATTTGTATGGAACTGAATTCTGATTCTCAAACTCCCCTTAGGAATCCTGTCTCTACATCCATTATCTTTTACACACAGCAAACTGTAGAGCAAGTATGTTAGCATCTGGTGAGAATCTAGAGATAGAAAATTGGCTTAGCTTCAAGTTTGCCCAGATGTGTGTGGCTTATATGCTTCATAGTTGAAGAGTTCCTTGTTTGAGATAATAGCTCTCTTGGAAGAGTAGGCCATAGTCCAAAACTCTACCTTTATTACATGTCAAGTGTCATCTCATTCCTTTAGTTCAGTGGTCTTCAAAATATGGTATAAGAATCAGAGGGGATAACCAGGCAAAGCCATCAGGCCATATGTGGAAGAAAATATTAAAACTGCCATTAATATCTACTCTCATCTCTTACATTTAATTTCTACTTTTTGAATCATTGAATACTGTATATAGCATGTAAGCATAGCATTATCTGTGTATAATATAAATAAATAGCATATATTGGGGTGAAGGCAAAATATTTTATTGATATGGTTGCATGTCAAGACCTTTGTAGACCACTACATGACTAGAAAAAGAGCTGTCTGACTGAGGAGAAATAATAAATAATTTTTAGCAATTGGTAATTGAGGGATAAAGGTGAAACCAGAAGTGTGCTGTGGAGAACACTTCAGGTCTTTTATCATTGCCACCCCACTTGCTCCGCGTTCCGTTTTTAGTGTTTTTCATTCCTACAAGTGTCTAGGAAAAAGGAATTTTGTCATCAAGAGCAATATGTGTCAATAGATTGACAGCTCATGGGATTACAAAGTAATATGGATGACAATAATAATGAAAAAGTCACATTTGATGAGCTAAGTTCTCAGGTGTTAGGGTTGAGTGTGAGGATGTGCTTTCCTCCATCTCACAACCTTTGATTTTCTCACTTCAGAATTACCAAGAAACCCAGCCAGATACAATGGCACACACTTGTAATCTCAGCAGCTCAGGAAGTTAAGGCAGAAGGATTGCAAGTTCAAAGTCAGCCTCAGCAATTTAGCAAGACTCTAAGAAACTTAGTGAGACTCTTGTCTCAGAATAAAAAAATAAAAAGGGCTGGGGATGTGGCTTGGTGGTTAAGTGCTCCTGGTTTAATCCCTGGTACCACCCCCGCCCCCCCAAATAACTTATTTTTGTCCTGGGAATCAAACATATACCATGATGACTATAGTTGCCTAGTTACCAATACATATCATCTACTTTAGATTTTCTAACAGAGTAAGTCTTACCATAAAGAAAGCAACTATATAAGGTGCTAGACATACTAACAAACTTAACTGTGGTCACCATTTCACAATGTATTTATATATAAAATAAAATAATAGCTTATTCTTTGCCATGATATTCACATTCACTTGATTTATAACTATCCAAAGTGTTCAAGGATATAAAATTCTGAATCCAGTTTTTAAGCAAAACATAAAATAACAGACTGCAGGTCTAGTGTAGCTGTAGGTCAGAGTGCTTGACATTTTCTTATACATAGTCTACACCCAAGGAAAACTGTATTCATTGAATTCACATATTTAAGTGATGTGATTTTGACAATTAATTACAAACCAAGGGTACTTAGTGTAAATTAATTTGGAACTTGGCTGGGACCTATATTTGAAAAATAGGTCTGTAGAACTGGGTGATCCCTACATAACCAGCCAACTCTGTTTAACAGATTATGGCTTTATTGTAGCTTTATTTTCACTATTTAATCAGAGTAACTCTAATTTTATTGTGAGACAACAATACAACTTTAATGATATCTGTAGAAAACTCTGGAGAAACAGATGTCTGTGGAAATGTTCTTGATATGAGAACTTGTGAACTCCTATAGGTCTCTGGAAAATGCCTCCATTTTAGAACTAATGATACTTCTGCTTATAGACTTCTGAATATGTGACCTTGCTTCAGGTCACAAAGATTGGAAATAATAAAGCCAGATTTTAAAGACTGTTGCACCTATTTCCAAACCCTCTTCTCTTTCAAAATAAGGGTTTTTTTAAATGATTTTTTTATCATTTAAAACCTAAGAATTACTACAGTAATGTAAGTACTCTGGCCCACTTATCTTTCATAAGCCTCACGTTTCCAGAATTAAAGGGGAGACATAAGCATGTGGAGATATGCTACACTGCACTAGCCTTCCCTCCATCTACAGAATGAAACTGCCTCTCTACATGGTAAAATACACAAAATGAAGCTTTTCCCAGGGTATTTGGTGGTAACATTGCAAGGAGGAGAAGGTAAGTTTTGGATGATAGACAAGAAACATCAAGGGGAAAGAAAATAGCCATGCATCTCTCTTAAAGAGTGATTTTTGGAGCACAGAGGAGCGATGTGATTCTCAGCCTTTCCTATAGAAAGAAAGGCTTTCAGAGCATGAGGGCAAATAGATAAAAATCATCACCCCTGGGAAAGAGAGATCTATTCTCTGGCTCTGATAGAGGAGACTAGATCTAGAAAACAAACAAACAAACAAACAAAAAAGAAACCAGTGCTAGAAAGAATATTGGGTTTGCAGAGAAGAACAAATTCTATGAAGCAGTGAAAAAGAGCCTCTAAAACCCACCAAATATCTAAAGAGAAGACTACTCCTCACTTGTTGATTACACCTAGTGAATACCTGAATATCCTTCCTATTTGAGAACAATCTCATGGTGGGTGGAAGGAAGGGGGACAGCCCCTTCTTCACTGGCTGGAGGGTGGCCCATGACCTACATACACCCAGGTGGGTAGACTAGCAGAATTTCATATCTTTAGAGAGTGCCAAAAATGAGTGGAATCCATTAGACATTGCCTGGAGTTGTTGCAAGGTAACTGGTTTTCCAGGGACAATGGAACCTTATATAGATCAGATTTGCCTGTATATACCTCATGGGCTCCTGCCATTTCTAGGTCTGTTACATTCCCACCGATAACCTTCCAATAAATCCCTTAGCAAGAATTAATTTCTGTTTCTTACAACAAAGATTATGATTATTGCACACTGGAATGGAGGTTCATAGAAAACTGATGTCTGAAAGATGTAAAATTAAAATGTCTATGAGAAATATTTGTGATAACTTGATAAAAATGAATCACATCCCTCAAAGCATTATCTGAGCAAAAGTTATCCAGACTCTACAAAGTGAAGGGAATGAAGCGGGTCCAAGCCCGGCCAGCTATCCAATAGAAATTATGGGACTATGAATTCACTATTATATATGCATAAGAAGTTTGTATCAGTGATATTGCTGTTGTAAACAAAGGAGCCCATTTTCTCCATGCCTTCCATTGACCTATCTGGGGGTTCATCACTGGTAACTTAATGCATATCTTATCATATTCTTCTTATGTGTATGTGAATAGTCTCAAGCTCCCCAATGTGACTGAAATCTACACAGATAGAGATGGAGACAGAAGCAGCCTGAAAGTTAATCCTGCTTCTTTCTAAGCATCATTCATGACATGCTCCAGTGAAGACTGTCTTGGGAAATTACCATAGTCACATTGACTCTGTAGAAATCCATAACTCATATCCCCAAAATAAGAACACACAACTGAATTCTATAATTAATCCACATTGTGGCAGTTTGTGAATTATAAGTTATAAACTCAATATTGAGTATAGGAGTCCTGCTGTTCCCAGAATGTTAATTTTCATGGCTCAATCCCTATAGCAACCTTTCCATTTGTTAAATGCCTGTTTTACTCACAACCAAGCCTTGCTTGACAGTGTAAAACCTTTAAGCCAGTATTTCATTTGACCCTCAGAATAACTCTGTGGGGAAAAATGATTCCCACTTGAACATCAGAAAACTGGGGTGCAGGGTGACTAAGTGGCTTATTCAACATCACACAGCTAGTAAATGGTAATTCCAGGAAAGAAATTTACCATGTTTCTAAACAGAGCTTGGTGATATTGTTAGATAATGTTTGCTTTCCTGTAGATTTGTGCATTATTATTATTGTCTGTTTAAGGCAACTATAGAGCACATTTTGGTAGGCAGGGCATTAGAAACAAGTTCTTGCTGATTAATAATATCTCCTACATAGGACTGAAAGGCCATTCTTAGTAATACATTGCTTTGTAGTAAGCTTTTTCTCTTTATCTGACAACTTTTTTTTAAATGCAAATGCCCTTGCAAGGATAACACATTGAATCAATGATTTTTCTCCTAACATTTTTTCCAATATCTGATTAGTCATCAACAACAACAACAACAACAAAGCTGACAGTTTTAGGAGGATGCTCAAAAGGTGGAGGGGAAAGAAAGAGATTAGAATACAAGCATTTTCTATTCACAGTCTCCTGGATTTGAGGGGCTTCCTCACCCTCTACCTCCTTCCCTGAGTGCCCCCAGAATTCATGCCGAATCTTGTGCCCAGAAACAGCAATGGAGATGCAAGATCCCAGAAGTTTCAGAGCTCATCTTCATCCATAAAACTATGGCTCCTAATCCTGGAGCAGATGATAACAAAGCCAGAGGACCAAACCCATAAGCATTTTTCCTCACTGCCTTGCTCATATTGATTGATGAAAGTTTTCAGAACCTTCCAGAGGGTTTCCAGGCCCTAAAATACCACAGATCAGTTGCAACTGATGTACATGTATTAGCTTCATCAAATTCTGCCTGAAAAACCTACACATACACAGTTCCCCCACATGTTTACCAAACACATGTGCATAAAGCCTATACAAGTCTTTAATCTTTTCAAAGATAAAACCCAAAGGGGTGAAGCTATTTGTGTTGAGGTCTGAAAGATTTCAGTCTTAGTGGACCCTTAAACATCAATGCCTCTAAGTCCCGGGATATCTCCTACTATCAGAGCCACATATTTTGAATATCTGAATATATCCTTCCTCTAGGCAAGCCATCAGACATTCATTGCAATGGTGAGACTTGCATGCTATTAAGATATCTTTTGTAGCCAGGTGAAGTGGAATGCATGCTTGTAATCCAACCTACTCAAAAGGATGAGGCAGGAGGATCACAGGTTCAAGACCAGTCTCTACTAAGTGCTTCCCTGTCTCAAAATACAAATAAAAAAGAACTAGGGCAGATGCCTGTAATCCAAGCAGCTCCAGAGGGTGAGGCAGGGAAATCCTGAGTTCAAAGCCAGTCTCAGCAAAAGGAGGCAGTAAGCAATGCAAGTGAGACCCTGTCTCTAAATAAGAAATACAAAATAGGGCTGAGAATGTGGCTCAGTGGTCGAGTGCCCCTGAGTCAAATCCCCAGTACCCACCTACCCCCCCAACCCCGCCAAAAAAAAACTGGGGGTGTAACTCAGTGGTAGAGTACACTTAGGTTAAATTCTTAGCATCACCCAAAACAAACAAACAAAAAGCCTTTAATGACATAGAGGTCTCTGTCATTAGTTTATATTAAACTATTTGCTATTAGTCACACTATAAGTCTTGAAAATTCCTTTAATTTATTTCCCTTTGCTCCCTATACTAAGGGGTATTAAAATTTGGGACTGTTTTAATCTTCTTGAAAATGTAAATTATGATTATCTAAAGAAAAAAATCTGGACCTTAAATGAATAATTAGGAAGTAAAACTGTATTGTATTATACTCTCTTTTCAAAATTTTTTAATTAATTCAGACTAAAAATTATGAGAAAGATGCATTTCCCAAATATAAATGATCAACACATAAAAACAGTCAAATAGACTGAGAAGCCAAAAAAAACAAAACACATCTAATATTTTTATTAATGCAAATGAACAAATGTTATCATATTTGGAAGTTTTTTGGTAACGTTTTTTAATCAACAGCTTGAGACTCCAGAACTGTTGGCCAGGGGAGTCAGGCCACTTCTCTCCCTAACATGCATTTATATTGTAGTTTGGATCTTTAGCTAATCCTGCTGAGAATTGATCTATCACCATTGATTTACACAAGACACTTGGAGGTGAAACTATTTTCAATACTTTCTCTGGGACCCCCTAGGAGGAAGTCCATGGCTCCAGACCCCACGTGATATCCTTGTGCAGAAATACACATGCGATAGAATGCCTGCTGAATTTAGGTTAGATTTGTAGAAAAATAGTAATGGGTTCCCAAGAAGGGACATGCATAACATGGGCTAAGGGTAATGACTCATGAATTAAAAATACTCCCCTGGGATTAGGGAGGTACAGGAATACAGATTCTGAGGCCACCATGGGGCTTAATAAGAATCTATCGAAATTCTGTCATCCTGTAGTCTCAGTTGCACCTTTGGAAAATAAAATTCTAGTGATGTGTGTGTATGTTTGTGTGGGTGTGTGCTCATGCACATGCACATGCATGCATATGCAGAATCTGGAAAACAATGTAAATAAATAACTATAGCACTTTACTCTCCAAAAAGTTTTGCTAGGGGATACTGTTTAATAAAAAGAGGCAACAAATCTCTTTTGTGAAAACATTGCTGAATGAGCAGTGTTGGAGTATCTCTTGCAAAATTTGTAACACAACTCTACCAATTTTTGTATGTTGATTTTTTATTCTGCAATGTTTTTAATTCATTTTACCAGTTTTAACAGTATTTTGGTGGAGTCCTTGTGGTTTTCTATATAGAAGACCATTCCATCTGCAAATAGTGACAAACTGACTGCCTCCTTACCAATCTAGATGCCTTTTATTGACCCATTTGTCTGATTGGTCTGGCTCGGATTTCTACCATTAGGTGAATAGCAGTTGTGCAAGCCAGGGCCAGGTGCAGTGGTGCACATGTGTAATCCCAGCAGCTCTGGAGGCTGAGGCAGGAGGATCTCAAGTTCAAAGACAATCACAGCAAAAGCAAGGCGCTAAGCGACTCAGTAAAACCCTGTCTCTAAATAAAAATACAAAATAGGTCTAGGGATGTGGCTTAGTGGTCTAGTGCCCCTGAATTCAATCCCTGGTATCCTCCTCCCAAAAGTGGTGTAAGTGAGAATCCATTTCTTGTTCCAACTCTTAGAAAGCTCTTAACTTTCCCCCCATTCAATATGATGGTAGCTGTTTGTTTATTATACATGGTCTTTATTATATTGCACTACATTCCTTCTGTTTTTAATTTGCTCAGGGAAGCTATCAAATGCCTCTTCTGCATCCATTGAGATGATTGTGTGGTTTTTATCCCTCATTCTGTTGAGGTATTGTGTCAAATTTAGTGATTTACACATAGTTGAACCAAAGGCAGGACATAACCCAAGAAACAAGAACCATTCTGTAGTTACAGGCAGCCATGGGTCCTTACCAGCAGCAGAAAAGAGCACTTTGATTATACAACTAAAGTTAACAAGGCTTGGCCAATTAAGGTTCTGTCATCTCACATTGCTTCCAGAAAGATAAGCAATATGCAGCCCAGTCTTTATGACTACAGCTCAGTTTCCACTTGTCTACTGAGAAAACACACAGAACCACTCCATGGACACAGATCACAAGCCCTGGAAATTTTGAAATATTTGGCGGGGAAAAATACCAGAAAGAATCAGATGAGTAAAGCAGAGAAGAATTGAAACCATTATCATTTGGACACTCGTGTAAATATGGCCTTATTTATACATATACTCATTAAGGCTTATACTCACTAATCTCATTTCCTAATTGATTGTACTTCCCTAGGTCAAAAGAGTGAATTATATGCTTAGTCATTTAAATAATATTTATACAAAATAGTTTTTTTTTACATAACCATATTATTCTCTACAAATGCATCTTTCTTTTGTTTTTGTTTTTGTGAGGCATTCTGGAAATTTGAGTTGCAATTATTCCATGGACAAGCTTAAACTCCTAATAGAAATTTTTTGAAATAAAAACCTTTAATTATCACTCACAATATCAATATTTTAAACTTTTTTGGATTGTTAGGCCCTTTGAAAATGTGATGAACAACGTGAACATTTTCCCTCCCCAAAAAAAGGTACTGAAGATATAGAATCTTAGAACTTCATTTAAAATTCTCTTCAACACCCTCCTCCCTTATCTCTCTCATGCCTACAGGTCTCTCACTTGAATCCTCCAAAAAAATCTTCCAGGCACCCATCAAATGAAATTACCCAACTCTTTCACCATCCTCTACTCTTCTCACACAGCTTGACTTTCTCTGGCTGATGATGCACACTCCGTGTCACCTGACTAGATTTTTCAGAGTAAAGGAGAGCCCAAAAACTGCCTTAGGTAGGGAATGCCTAACTACCTGATGTGGATGGAGAAGCACAGGCCAATCCTGGATGGTGATATATTTGTCCCTAGTCTAGTCCCATGCACATATGCCTTTAAAAACAAAACTGAAAATGTCTCTTCTGGGAGTAAGATGACGGTGGAATCCAAGGAACTTAGGCTAAGAAGCCCTTGGGACAAGATTGAGATTTTATTCAAGTCTTTAAATCTTCACTAATTGGCTGTTGGACAAAAGATTAATTTCATTCAAGATAAAATGATTTAGAAAAATGTACACAGACTAGCATATCTATATCTTTGAAATTCTAGAATGCTACAAAGATAGCTCCTAGATTCCTGGAAGGCAATGCACAAATTCTAGGAAAAAGATCAATCATAGTATAATCTCCATCTCACAGGAAAAAATAAAACCAGAAAATGCTACCCATGCTAGGTGGCCTGGATTGGCATTGCATAGAGCAAATATAAAGAAGTCAAGCACAGTGGCCTTCTAACCTAGAGCCAACATTTTCTCTTGTTCTCATCTCCTTTGTTGAGTCTGTCTGAGTTACCATTTCACAGATACATTTGCTGACTGTGTTATTTTGCTTAAATAGTATATCCATTCATTATTTCTTTATTCTTTCCTTTAACAAGTATTTATTAACTATCTTTAGGCATCATGTTTGCTCCTGAGGTCGTAAGAATAAATAGATCTGTGCTCTTTCTTTAAGAGGTATGATAATCTACAAGGAGTGAGATCCAGTAAAGAGCCCCTTCTGTGAACCCTGTAGGACTAGGGGCCCTTACTCTACCTTAGGGCATCAAGAAACATTTCCTGAAAGAGTGCAGCTAAGTTGAGATCTGCAGGATGATGAATGAGCAGGGTGAAGGGAAGAGAAAGTACTAGGCAGACTTGTTCACTAGAAAGATGTTGTCAGTAAAGAACACTGGATAGGAAGTTTAGCCTCAAATCCAGCCTCTGAAGCAATACTACGCAGGATGGTAAAGAGGAAAACAGATGTAGATCAAATCAGAATCCTTTAATCATGGGCTAATATTTGGTTTCCTAAATCTAAAGCCTGTTATGTTTATAAAATTCTCTCAGAATGTAGAACAAATGATAGCATAGAGTAGACAATCAGCATATCTTTATTGAACTAATATGAGAAGGGATAAATAAATTATTTTCTAAATAGTTGATTTCCAAGTCATTTTGGGTAGTGTGCTAGGCTGGGAAAACTACCCGAAATGACAGACAGACTTCTTTATAAAACTTATTCATTCATTTTGCTTAAAATATCATACATTTTATGAATCGCCTTATAAGTGTTAATTTTCACTCCAATACCAAGGATGTTATATTAAAATTACTGACAGCCTTAGGTTTATCCATTTTATTCTCTCTGTTTCTTCCCTCTATTGATAAATATTAGAGTCATTGGTATGATTAAAAGCCTCTTCAAGAAACAGAACCTTTTATTATAAAAATACTCAATATGTCAAACCATCACATCCTTGGGAATAATCATCAAGGAAACACTGTATACCAGAAAAGTCAAAGTACAGCTCTCAGAACTCAGAGTCCACAGTTGGTTTACTGCTTAGCCTTAAAGAAATTATTGCTGTCTTTCTGGTGTATCCTTCTTTGTTTTGAGAGAACATGAGGTTTATAATAATACATTTATTCTAGTCAATACTGAAGGCACTTGGAGCCCTCAGACTTAATTATATTCTGCCTCTGGAATCTCTCTGCTGCTGCATTATTTTTCTATGCTGGAATCATGATGGGAAAACCAAGATGGCATTTATACTTCATGAATGTGTTCCAAAGCTAAAATCTTTCTGATTAGGACGCAGAATGAAATCAAGTCTACTTTTCCCCCTCTACTCTTTCTTTAAAGAGTTATAATTCGGAAACAACTTTGATAAATAAAAGGCACCCACAGAATGAAAGTTATAGTGAATGATGTTTCTGCACACTCTCTAAGGATTCTCGATTATCTCACCACTTGTAATGTGAAATGTGTCCAGACAAAATCAAGGTCTTACTTTCTTATATCATTGTCCTGCACAGAACATTCACCCGGTTGCTACATTTGGGTTCAAGGTTGTATTTTGGGAAGAGCGTTTGCAGTCAATGCTTCACCTAAATCAGAGCAGAAGAGTCTGCTGAACTCTTAGATGAAAGTCCAGCAGTATATACCTTTCCGCTTTTCTTAATTTCACTGCCTTCACCTAGAAAAAAAATCGAACAATTTTGGAAAAGAGAACACAAATTGAGGAAACTCATGTTAGTCTTTGTTCTGTCACTTACCAAGTGTGTCTCCTTTTAAAAGTCTTTTAACCTAAGCCTTATTTTCCCCAGTTTTACTAATGGAAAAGCTATACATACCTCACGGGATTGTAGGATTTAATGAGATAAAATAAAACAAAGCATTTCACAAAGAAATCGTGTACTGTTCTACCAGGCAGGTCTCCTGGCCAAGGCTGGAATTGTAAATACACTTTGAAATGAGCAACAGAAAGCTTGAAATTATTAAATTAGTCCATTAGTTTTCAACACATACACACATACACATTTTCTTTGTTTTTTCATTCAATACATATCAACTGTGCATTTCTAATTTACAATCACCAGATAAAATTTTAGGTGCTGGAAACTATGTGAAACTGGATAGGCCACATTACTGGTGTTGTGAGATGCTTCCTCAGAGAGTGCATCAAGAATTATCATGAGACCCAGGGTCAAGCTATATGTAAAACTTCCATTGGTGTAAGGCTTTCAAATCACACATTTTTAGCCCAAATTTCAAGTGAACTAAACTACTAGAGCTTATGCCATTCCAAGAATGCTTTGTAGAGTAGCACTATTCTGTAAAAATAACTTTGTCTTATATTTTGAAAAAAAAAAAATCCTGAAAGATCCTGGAATGCCATTTCTTTCCAAAAGAGTAGCCATATTTGAATTTTCTTAGCAGCTTGCTGAGAGAGTGCAAAGCTAACAAGAATCAAAACAGACTCTTTACATAGTTTGTTTGGGTCTAGAGGAAATCTGTCCATGAGCTTTTGTGAAGGGGCCAACATGTCAGCATATGCCTGACTACAGTGAGTTTATCTTTCAATTGATTTAGTCCGTTCTGGGGAATCAAGATGATGCAAGAGTATGGCACATAACCAAGCTCTTTCTCTTTTTCATTGACAGAAGTGATAGAAATATACTTATCCTTAAAGTTTACTCAATCAGATAAAATAGAGTCAAAAACTACACTTACATTCCTATTACAGTTAATTTGTTCATGTTTTAAGATGACTAAAAAAATGTCTCAATTAAAATCATCTTCATAAACAGCAATGACTGTCAATAATAAAGAATGTGATGGATCCATAATTCTGTTGCCTTGGGATTTACACACAATTTGTGAAATGTGTGTTCTGTTAATGGAGGTTTTGACCTCCTAGAAATGTTTGGAATTGAGCTGCAGAGGTGGTGGACATACTTTCTGAGGTGTTTTCTCTTTCTTTCCCTCTCTTTCACACACACACACACACACACACAGAGAAAGAGAGAGAGGGAGGGAGAGAGAAAGCTAGAGAGAGGGAGAGAAAATTCTCAATCTTGGGTGTTCCAAGAACATTTTGTCCTCTATTTGACCTTTCTAATACTTTGGTCCACATACATGAATTGAGGCTAAACTGAGAGTAAGAAGCTAAATTGAGAATATCTTTGGCTTCTATTTCTCCATTTCTCTAGGTATTTTATACAGGCCACAGACATAGGATGCTAGAGAACATGACAGCAGGTGTGAGAAAGGGACAACTCAAACATGACTAGAGTGCAGCCGTGCCCAGCAGACTTGTCCTCATATGGAGACATAAGTGAAGCGCTGCTGGGACCACAGAAACAGGTGGACTTGGGGGACATATGGCAGGAGCTGAGGTCTCACAGAAGCAAAGCAGGCATGTTAAGGAATTGTCAATGAGCAGTAGTATAAAGGCCAAAGCAATCTTATTCCTATCCACAGCTGGTAAAACCTGGTGAAATAAGGTTGTACATTAAAATTTAAAAAAATTATTTAATTATCCGAGATCTTAATGTCCAACACACACACACATGCACAGTGTTTTCACACATGTTCTCCCTTACCATTTCTGTATATAAATGTATATGCATATGTGTGTATAGATGTATATATATATATATATATATATATATATATATACACACACACACACACACACATACATATATGTATACATACATATATATACAGACCCATACATACACACACATGCTCATTATAAGAGTCACTCATTTTTAAAAGGAGAGATTAGGGTCTAACAATTTGGAATTCACTCACCTTGTTTCTGGTTGAGCATCTATTCAATGACATTAGTTCTTGGAATAAACCATATGATTCCCCAAAACGAATTAAATCAATTGAAATCCTCAAGTTTTAACTGTGGCATTTCTTAACTTTTTTTTAAGATTTTATTGTGTTTTCATATTCATATATGGTATACTTCTCAGTTATAAAATAAAACAGATATAGAAAACAGAGGCTGAAGAAAAACTGCCCAACTTCACCCTGAATATAAAGAATAAAACATGTCCGTTATAATCAACATGGTTCTCTTAACGCTCTGGAGATTCCAGCTTTTTGTCTCCAAATAAAAGTTATGGCAGGTCCAGAAGATCAGAGGGTTGATTATCAGTGGGCAACACTACCAGTGATCATTCTCCCTTTAGCACCTAGAAATGTTTGCCCCTCTGCCATATACATTGCTTAATTGTCCCCCAAGTGTTTCTTTCACATCACAAAGTCACACCTAAAATTAGCTCTGCCTAAGATGCTGCCCTCCCCAGCCTCTCTAGGCCTCATTCATGTTACTGGTTTAATGTTTTTTCCCCTCTTTGATACTCATATTAGAGTCTTGTGCCTAATTTATGAAGCAGAAAGCAATGTAGCAATGTTCAAGACCCCTGAAAACAGAGTGCAGCTGTTGAGTGACCATATAGACATCTACACAAGGTGAACCAGAGAAATGAGGTAAAGCTAGGGAAAATCTTATGGTTCGGTGGTGAAAAATCTGAATTTTTGTCTCATGCGCAATCTAGTGTTATTGTAAAATGAGAGGCACACACGATATATGCTGAACATTAATGGAGGAAAGAGACCACATGATTCATGTTGTGATGTGATGAGGAAAGAGCCTCTATGGTGGGTAAAATAAACATTGACAGAAGAGGAACCGATGTCCTGCATCTAAAGTCATGTCTGGATGATAGTAGGGCAGTAATTCTGGCTGGAAAGGTGTGTTTGAGGGAACAGTAAAGAACAAGGGTGGGAAAGCAGAGTGGAGCCATCCTATGAGAGGCTCTGAATCTGGGACTGTTGAATTTGCACATGATCCTTTGGAAACAGCCTTCCCCCATGCCTTTTCCTTATTTACCTCCCAGAATCAGCTTTGGGTCCTATTTGCTCTCCTTATCCATCTGCCTCATGGTGGAGAGGTGCGTGCATCTGTTCTGAGTCTCCTGTCAATTTCTCCATGAGACAGATGGTCTATTTCTGTTTCCAGACTTTACCAGACCCCCCTGAGTTTTTCATCCTCTGTCCCTGGGGATTTATTGCCAGTGCAGCAACAGTTACCATGTGGCAGATGAGTCTGGAGAATAAGTTGTTGCAGCAGATAAATTCACCAAGAAGCCACTCCAGCACATTAGCTCATATCCTTTCCGATAGGTAGCATCTTCTTATCATAAGATTGGAATGGTTAGAGGAAGGTCAATACAATTTAGATTTGGACTAAGGCAAGTTGGATTTATTGGTTCTCCTTGGATTTTTTCATTACTTTTTTTCTCCCCTGCAAAGATTTTATTATAAGATTCATCATTTTGGAGAGACCAAGAGACAAAGAAACTTAAGATATTAGATGTGTCTATCTTTGAAATTGGGACCTTTTACACTTTCCTATATCCCATACACATTTGAATCAAATTATCTTTAACATCAGCCCCCAAATGTCCCAATTTGTCTCTTCAACAATGATCAAGGCAATACAACAGTCATTCTTCTTACTTAGGGGTCAACCAGAGCCAGAATCTCATCTCGACTATTTGCATTATTGACTTTACCCAAAAGATTCCTATATATCAGTATGGTGCAGTGTGTCTTGCAAAGAGTGTTATATATTCATCATCTACACCAGTCAAAATATTTCCTTGAGTTTGACAGCAACAAAATGCTTCTGGGTTTCCAACCAATCATCACAAACTACATTACAATAGTCAATAGCCACTAAAAATAAATGAATCAATCAGGCACAATGGTGCACACCTGTAATCCCAGTGGCCAGGAGGCGTGAAATAAAAGGATTGCAAGTTTGAAGCCAGCTTTAGCAACCAAGTGAGGACCTAAGCAATTAAGTGAGGCCCTGTCTCAAAATAAAAAAGAACTGGGGATGTGGCGTAGTGATTAAACTCCCCTGGGTTCAATCTCTAGTACCAGAAAACAAAACAAAAAAAAAAAAAGAATGAATTAGTATAAATCCATTATCCATTTGAAGATATAACATCCTTGATGCTTTCCCTAAACATGGTAAACCCATGACAGTTCTATGTGCCAAAGAGTTGTAGATCTATTTAATTTAGATTTTCTCCAGACTTAGGCAGCCTCATGACTTAACCACTATGCATACTGTCCACCTTCACTTTGTACCTTGAAATCTGCAGATTTTACAAGTCATTTAATCAGGATATATCCAAACCTGGTCTAAAAGACACTGAGATCTCACTGATGTGACAGGACAGATTTCTCACCAGCTTGGAGGGGATTTTTGCTACCAGGCACAGGACTTTCAGGGCCTGTAGTTGAGTTCTGAGAATGAACGATTCTCTGCAATTTTTTTTTTAGACTATTACAAGCTTTGGTCTTTCCTTCATTAAGGGGTTAGGTTAGAAGGTGGACTTAGGAAAGACCAGGGGAAGCAGAGATGGGAGGAAAGAAGTGTTACACTTAAAAATCAAATCTGCACTCATTTAATATAAAGAATGAAACTTTTTTTAAGCTTAAAACTCATTCCTCTTTTCAGAGTTCAATAAGACATATCCACCAGTTTCTTCTAACGCTTTCGAGATCTGTGCTTCAAACACACCACTAAAGAACTAAGTATTCCTCTTAAATATTATAATACTATTTTTAAAACCAGGAAAAGGGGTTTCTCTTTTATTTGAAGATAATATTTTTAAAGCAGATCAAAAGACTGGCCTAGAGGCCTTTCTAATACTCACCTCTCAGAGCAGATCTTCATCTCATTTTATATTCAAGTTAGAAACTCACCTTTTCTATTTAAGCAGTTTATGACAGAATACATGCTGATTCATGTTGTTTTTTTTAAAAAGAAAGAAAGAAAAAAGTCAAAACAGTGCCATAATTGTACCTTAGTGATTTCCATACTTTCAGAATATCCACAGGAGTATGCACATGCACACAAATGCATGTAACTTTGGGGCCTTTAATGGTCATGATCTATGGAAGTCTAACTTTATATAGAGCTTGAGAATTAATCTCTTCTCAGTTTCCATTTTATACTAAGAGGGACAATAAGATGATGGAATTTAAAGGACAATAATTGAAAGACATAACTACAGAAAGGTGACTTTATAAACAATAAAGATAACAGGTAGTTATGGTGCTTTGGATGAAAATGGTAGCCACGTTCTTAGTCCCTTAGCATAGTCAAGTCTCTCAATCATCTACACCCTGGCAAAACACCTTCCAGAAATATGTCTAACTAGTTTATCATCTGGGACATTTATCAGTATCTAGACAAGACTTCTCAAGAGAATAAAATGAAGCTTTCTCTTGCCAGAAATGGAGAAATTTCTCTCACATATTTGACAAATTCCAGTCTCTCTCTTTTGTGTGTCTTTCCAAACTAGTTTCAACCAGAAAGTCTGAGAGGTAGATTCTGGTGTATTCTGAGGTTTGTTTTTGTGGGTTTTATTTGTTTCGTTTGTTTTTTGTTAGAGTAGAAATAAAGTCAATATTTTCTGTCCCCTGCAAAGATAAAAAGTCACAGGGGACTGCAGGCCAGCAGGAACTACAAAAGAAATTTGCTCTTGGTTTAATCTTAATATATATGAGTCCGAGTTGTATTTAAAATGAAGATACCTTGGGTTCCTGAGCAGCTCAAGTCTCCAGCAGTTTATGATGCTCTTCTATTACAGCATCTTGCATTCTGTACTTACCCCTGTAGAATAGACTACCATCAACCAGCACTGAAAGCCAGAGTATTGTAGCTTCCAAGAAGCAAAACCAGCAGAGATAAAATGTCCTTGCTCTTGTCACAGTACATTTTTAGAACTAAGCAGCTGATTTTATTTTCTAATGAAAAAAATCTGTGAGTAAGTTTTAATTGTACTGTGAGGGAAAAAGCCCATTTGCAATTGAATCCAATTACAACTCATTTGTGATTAAGATTTGGTATTTAATATTGATGGGTTTGTATTGTTTTCTTATTGCCATCTATGGAGAATTCAATATGAACAATATATTGAACACAAAATAAGCAAATGCCCATTGTTTCTTTACTCTATAAATATTGGATGGGATTTATATTGTAAATATAAAAGAATTGCTTGTTAAGAGAAGTTTAAATAAAAACATGAATATGCATAAATGAAAAGCACCAGAGTTCCTGTCTAATGAAATTCCATAAGCAGACACTACACAGCATTTCACATGGAGACTGCAAATAAAAAAAAAAAAAAAAAAAAAAAAAACAGAGGTAACTTCACATAATAAACCTCTCCAATTTCCAAACTCTCTCTTGACAAAATAAAGGCAATTTTCTATGTGGTTTGTTGAAACTACCCTTGAAAATATATGTTTAGTTTAATAGCTACATAATTCATTGTCCAACTTTAAACTTTATTATGGACAAAAAAATTCCTTTGTCCCAATCCTTCCAGCATCATTTTCACTCCAAGTTAATGACTTCAAAAGATGAATGAATCTATCTTAAAATCTAGAAGTTATACTTGGTATCTATAAGAGAGAGAATTCTCATAAAACATAATTTCAAATAGTTATGACCACATTTGGTAACACAGGAAATGGCCACCTATCTCTGGGTCCTCTGTTCTGTTCCATTGTTCTATGTGTCTGTTTTTGTGTCAATGCCATGTTGTTTTTATTATTATGACTCTGTAATATATTTTGAAAACCCGCATTATGTTGCCTCCAGCATCACTCTTTTTGCTCAAGACTGCATTGGCAATTTGAGGTATTTTTTGCTTGCATATGAATTTTAGGATTATTTCTTCTAGTTCTGTAAAGGAAAGATCATTAAGACACACATTATATCCAAAAAAAAATGCTTTAAAAGCATCTAAAAACAAATGGGAAAACATTTATATGGTATTTTAAGTGATATAAGGCAGGATGACATGATCATAAATAGGTAAAAAGATACATAAAAGGCTGAAATACACCACACACACACACAAAGTTTATAATATATACATAATTATTTTATGGGGTTACAGAATTATAATTTTCTTCTTTGCACTTTTGGAATTTCTCAATTTGTGTAGTGGGTGGGCTTTATTTCTTAAACTAGAAAAATACATAGAGTCATTATGAGAATATGAATTAATAGTTTCTCTTCTGTAAAAGAAGGCATTCAATCCTAAAGAAAAAGAGGTGGCTTTCAGTTACTCATTTATTATAACCCATTTCCTTGCAAATCTAATTACTATGATTTTGCTCCAACAAAACTAAAGCCATGGATATTGCATTCCCTCTGTCCAACACCATTGTTTTCTGTGCCAAGGCTCATTCCATGGAAATTGCTTCACTCCACTCAACTGTTCTCAGCCAATCCCCCATGCACATGATTCAGCCCAGAGAAATGGCCTTTCCTGCTCTCTAAAGCAACTTCCACCACTTAAGCCTTCCAATCAGACCCATCACTCATGGGAATAATCTTCTCAGAACATTTTGGCATTGAAGACATAATGAAAAGAGAAGATTTTGTAAGTCACAAATTACTGGACTCCACGTGGCAAACCTCCTAGATAGAGTACCTCACACAAAATAAGATCAGAAATTTCCAAACCTCATAAAATATGTTTTCTTTCTATTAACAATGCTGGAGTAGAGAAGCTGATTTTGTGTGATTATTTCTTAGACCAGAAACATGAACCGAGTTCTCAGAGGGCAGAAAATGGTGGAGAAGAAGTTAGATTATATCTTTAAAAACTGGAGGTATTCATAATACAATGGAAGAAGCCATCCTAGACTCTTGTGTAGAGAAAACTGATATTATAGATTCCAATATCAGGGAAATACATACCATCTTGATAAAGGGCCAAGACAGATCCTGAGTTAAAGAACAACAATATTAGGTATAGAAGAGGGCTGCAGAGGAAAAAACACATAGCTCTTGTGTTTAGGAAAATTCAACTTGGGAATAAATAAATATACAATATTTTAATAATGATAATGATAGTGATAATGATTAGATTAGTTCTTTTAGCTTGAATAACCTTACCATTATTCCCTCCTTCCTCATTACCTGATGAAACACCTCTCTACCTCGCAAATCACCACACCCATCATATACAAAGGAGCATAAGAAAGGAGATCTGGACCATCAAGTTCTGTGCCACTGAAGAAGCCCTGGTTGCTTCTGATAAAGTGCAAAGGAGTAACTTTTCTTATGGTCCTTGAATGAGAATAATCATTACCTGCATTTATGGTAGATGTACTCTATATATACACAATACTGTGCCAAGGATAACGTGCATTGGACAAATGAATGTTTCCTGAATTTAGGATCCAATTCTGTGAAAGAAAATTTGCCTGATGAAGGGACATGTCCATAGTGATGATTACAATGTTGTAAGATACCTATAAGCCCTCAAAGGTACTTTAAGGAAGTTTATGGATCAGTCATCTTTCCCAAGGCTAGTGAAAGAGTCATTCCCCTAGTCTCTGTGAGCCCATGGGAAGTGGGGAAGCATTTTATTTAGAGTAACTACATCTACAGCAATAATTCAAAATAGTGAGGCAGTCAGCAGCAGGTTCTGAAAAGTAGAGGAAAAGGATGGGAAGAAAACTCAAATCCAAATCAGTTTTAGGGAAAAGTAAGAAATGTCTGGTTGAGTTCATTCATATACAACTTCTCATGTCTTTCATCAATTTTGTATTTTCTTCAACTTTGGATTCTAATTAGCTACTAGTTGCTTCCTTTCTTTATTTTCCCCTAAAATCGAAAAGTAACTTGATGGTCACTTGAAAACCCCTTTCAAACATTGCCCCTCTAAATCTATTTTTCATTTGCATGTGCGCTTCTCAACCCAGGGACAGAAACCGCTTTGACAAAATTGGATAGATGCCTTAATCCCAGGGCTGAACCGTGAATTCAGTGCATTTTATATTTAGAACTACTTGGCCAGGAATATTAGAAAGAAGGGACAATATCCATGTACTCAAGTATCTAAGTTCTTTTCTTTTTGTTTTGTTCTTCTAACAGAGTACCAGAGAATGGGTAATTTATAAGGAACAGAGATATATTTCTTACAGTTCAGGAGGCTAAGAAGTCCAAGGTTGAGGGCTCACTTCTGGCAAGGACATACTTGATTGCCATTCAATGGTGGAAGGCAGAAGGGTAAGAGAGCAACCTCACGTGCCAGAGATGGAAAGAAGCCAGACTCTCCTTTACCAGAACCTCACTCCTGTGATAAGTAACCTGTTCCAGTGATAATGATATTCATCCATTTACGAGGTCAGAGAACTTATGAGATAGTAACTTCTTAAAGGTTCAACTGTCCACACTGTCACATCAGGGATTAAGCTTTTAACACACGAACATTGGGGACACATTTAAACTGTAGCACCATGATTAGATACTTTTCCTTATCAAGTGGAGTTAACACAAGTCTATGCATATTAATTGAAGTGTGATAGCATTTATTTCTCAAAGTATTTGATATCATAATATCAAATGATCCTAGTAACTGTGGGTTTTAGTGTATTTTCATGCTGTTGCCTTGGATTATAATAAATAAGCAATGACAAATGTTGGCCTTTAGGCCTAGATTATATCAAGACCTTGGATGTATTCAGGGATCTGAACAAGTGTTGACAAAATCAGTAAATACACATAAGAGCAGAGCTTTCTGAATTCTGTTGGACATTCTTACTGGATAATAACCAGCTGTTGCTGAGTGACACTCACCATAGACACGAGTGTGATTCCTCTTTGCCAATAGCCCCTACCTAATTGCACCAGTTAATTTAGTGTAAATTACCTTCCATATTAATTTAAATTACCTTTTTATCTCTGCCTTCATTTGGGTTTACCATTTTAGGTGTAGATGCAGACATGAAATTCACAGTTTTTTAAAGTGGTAAACACCTTGAAAATTAAATGACATTGCTCCTGTGGCATAGATGTGACAAAGAAATACAGCTCTAAACTTGCTTATGAATTTTTAGTTAAAAAATAAATAAATCCTGAAGTATTCTGGATCTTGGTTTGGCAAATCATGTGACTTAACTCCATTGTCTGTTGCTGTGAATGGATATATTGTTTTTTAATTCATTTGTATGGTGAAATCATAACACCCTGCACACGTTTGAATTGTGTGTACTATAAAACTGAGAGCCAATTCCCCCAAGCCATTACATTTAGAGGCTGGTATTTGATCTATTAAATTCTATAGCCTTCATCTATTCTGCACTGATCCCTACTAAAGAACCTGAAGTTGTCATCCTCCAAAGCAAGCTGCAGTTTGCATTGTTTCCATTAGATGGCGTAGAAGATTTTTTAGGTACCAAACAAACGGGAACCTCTAAATGTGATCAACTGCTATGTAAACACCAGCAATTTCAGTTCCACCTGAACATTTTTGTAGAAGGAATCTAAAGTATTTCCAGGGAGGAGCTATTTTATAACTTATGAACCATTTTTTCCTAATTACACAAATAAGATGAGACCATTTCTTGGTAATTGAGCTCTATTGTTCCTTAGTTGATAGCCCTATTCCTTTACAAAGTAGAGAAAAATAGTTATACCAAGAATTGCAAAGCATATGAGGAGGAGAAATTTAATACATCAAAGATCCAGGCTCAGAGCTAAAGCCTAGAGTATATTAACCAAATATTTTTGAAAACTTACTAGTTGTATATAATCACTAGTTTGTTGTCAGTTCATTTACAGCTATTTTTGACCATGAACACATTTTTCTATAGATAACTTGAACAAGAAATGGCCTTCAATACTTTGAATAAACATAAACCTAGTCGTATTTAAGCTCTTATATTATTATGAGTGCCAAACATTTTGACCTCTGCACATCTATCTCATCTAAGTTTCTTGGGGCTTCTTCATAGCTTGAAGGTCTTCTGCCATTTTTGTTTTGTTTTATTTTGTTTTAGATTCTAGGGTAAAGTGTTCAGCATTAGTTTTGGTAGAAATTAAAGGCATTCAACGAAGCCCTGCACTTTGTTTTGGTCCATATTGGGAAAAGAATTTGATACAGATCCATTAATATGTCTGTTGACCTGGCTTGGATACCCATAGTTCTTCACTTTGCATGTGTTGAAAGACTTGGAGAAATCCCACAAGACTTCATGCACTGGCCCAAATGAAAGCCAATGTTTTACATAAACAGGAAGAAAATGTTCTACCAAAGGGGAGACCTCAGCACACTTGAACCAAATTCTGGTTAGCTGGTAATCAAAGCACACAATGTTTGTAAATTGTCCGTATTATCTAATGCCAGAATTTTGCTAGCTCTTTCCCCAGTGGTTCATTTCTATTATTCTCTTCTATATGATATTCTAAACTTTGAGGTTTCAAAGTCAGGTTCCTCTTTGAAAACTACAACTTGAATTTAACATTCTGCCATGGTGCAGAATGGAGTGCTGAAAAGTGAACTGCTTCAAGCATCTCTCCAAGAAAAATCAAGCACAGGAAACAAAAAAAAAAAGAAAAGAAAAGAAAAGAAATTACAAGGAAATAATGGTGCAGAGGGGCTGCATTTGACTGTGAGTCCTTTCCATCTTTTTGGGGTAACTTATCACTGGTAGAGAATGTGAAGTTGTTATTTATCCATGCTGCAGTCCCATTTCAATAGAAATGAAATGCTTCTAAGGTGAATTAAGGACTCAAGGTAAAACACCTTGGAAAAATAGTACAGTGAACAATGAGTCATTGTTCCAGAAGACGTCTTGGATACAGAACAATTAGAAATAAGAGGATTGCAAGCTTAGCTGAGGTGGCGCACTTGAAAATTGGAAAAACCAAGGGAGCAAACTCTGTCAGCTCTTTATTAGTAAATCTGTGGATATTAGAGTTCCCTTGTGAGAATACTAATGGCAGATTTCACTTAGCACAATTAACATATCTTATCAATTTGAAGGAACTAATATATAACACTCAAGAAATAAAATTAAGGAAGATCATTATGATATTCTTCTTGAGCACTGTAGGTCATCTGAAGGTCTAGGTTTGGTCCTCATTCTTATTTACATTGAGTTAAAATTCATCTCACTAAAACTTGTTTTATTGATTCTTCATAGTTATAAATGCAGTTTTAAGAACAGGTATATAGTATAGAGACTTTCCTGGCAATAGGTAGCAATCACTATTTTTTTTTTTTTTGGCCATTTTCACTTCTAAAGATTCCAAATGCACACACACCTCTTTAAATCTTAAAGTTTCTGAGAACCAGTTGTCTTGGGTAGCATGAGTATCCTTGGTTTATCTTTCTAAAATTCTTTGGCCTTCTGTTTTTTATAAATACTTGCATATTGTAATTGTACACTTTGACCTCACACTTTTTCAAATCTGAATAAGAAATATTCCTTCTAAATAAGAAAAGCTGTGAACTTAATAATATGACAATAGCACTAATTTCAATCTAATAAAACAAGATTATTTTTTTTAAAAATACTGGCTTCCAAAGAAAATGGCAAGAAGTAAAAAGTCAGGATTATTCGTTTTTTGGAATCAAAGAATCTGATTATCAATTCTAGTTGTTTTATTTTTATTCTTTATTCAAAGCTACTAAGAATCTATATGGCTAGATCAACAAAATCATCTATTATTTTTTCTCAGGTAGTCTTTTTTTTTTGTAAATTCAACTCTTTTTACATTCTATTCTAAACTCTTTCATAAGTTCTTTTATTTTTTCCACGATCATTTCCACAAAATCATTGTAGAAGAAGAAATAGGGAGAAAAGTTAACTTCCTCTTAAATGGTAAGTCTTTTGGCTGTGAAAGTCATTATATCAACTCAATTTTGGTTTCCTTTATGCTGTGGATGTCCCTATATAGTAGTGGAGCTAGGTGACAAACCCCTCTCCTCTGAGCCTCACTTGTAAACCATGGTGGAAAAGAGCTAGACAAAACCTCAACACTTTAGACAAGAGCAAAGTTAATTGGTCCATGTAAGGACTGAACCTCTGATCTGGAGTTAATAACAGTACAGTTTTCCTTTAACTATTAAAGAAGATATCTCCAATTATTTTTTAAGAAACACTCATATAATATGAGATATAAATGGGTGTTCTAGAAGAAAGATCCTATGAGTTTGGAAATCTCTGTATATATTATATCCCTCTTTTAGAGTCACAATGTGTATTAACATAGTAAGAAACCTGAGGAAACCTACCCCAAAAGGTCTTAGATTCAGAATGCTTGGAGACTTAAGTAGCCAATTCAGTATCAACATGATACTTGAGCAAAGCTGGAAACCCTAAGGATAATGTTGAAGAGGTTAAAATGATAGCGTTAAAAGTCAATGTAAAGAAAGATTTTCAATTTAGAAATGTAAACAGTTCCTAAGGAAATGTCTACTTCCTTCTGTTAGTCGTAACCCTACATTAGACAACACCTAGAAGAGCAGGTAGCAATCACCACCAAACACAGGAAACAGCCCTGGATATCTTCTCAGACCCTGAAGAATTATTTAATTTGGGGGGGAAAAAGTCACAGTTAATTTTTTAATTATACACTAAAATGTAAAATAAAGTGATTTTACTATGAAAACTGAAATCTGTATTAAACTTCTGGAATATTCCCTTTTCTATGTTTTAGGCTTCTACCTGTGGATCACCATTATTATGCCAATCATTAATACTTTTTCAAAGAAAAGGTATTGTAAGTGTCATTAAACCTTAATGCAAAGAGGTCTCTATTTGTATTTTAAGTCTTTTACCAATTATTGAAAAACAATGATTTTTGTGCATATTTAGGCAGCCATTAAAAGTGAAAGAAGGGTCGAAGGTAGAATGTTATAACAGAAAGGTACACTGTCAATCTCATTTATTCTTATTTTATAATCTTCTTTCAATATAAACTTAAGCCACAGTTTATTTCTTAGGGTTTATTATTGTAAAGAAATGAGGTTTAATCATGATTAGGGATCTCTTTGTGTGTGGAGTGTATAAAACGTACATGTGTAAATACACATACTCTCATGAAATAACATTGAAAATAAATGAACAAGGTTTTATCATAAATAGACTTTACCTTGTGAGAGAACTTGCCTAGACAAGTTCTGGCAGTTTTGTTAAAATATGTGTATGGGTGACACAGATTTCTCAATTCTCCTCACTAGATTACCTCAGGGCAAATTGTCAGGAAGATGTGCAACAGGAGACCAAGATTATCTTGTGTTTTTATTTTCAGCTAGCACTAGTACATTTGAGATGTTTTATTCACCATTTTGCAAAAATATGCTCTGAACAACGTGAGAGGGAGAAATTTGTCAACTGGAATGATGATTGCAGGATAAATACAGGGACAGAAAATGAATTAAATGGCCCTGAACGTGAAGAGCCCTGTGGAACTGCAGCCCCCAGAGGAGATGTCCACCCAACAGCTTATTCCCCACAGTAGTTTACCCTCATCTCTTATCAACTTTCTCTGAATTATCATTTGAGAATCATTGTGTAAAGAAATGGTGTGTTACTTGAAAACAAAAATCATGACCAAATGAAGAAGGCAGGCATTATGAGCAACAGAAACATGTGCAACTTTCTAACTACTGTACAGCCTTGTTTACTTGGATAGAGTTGCTGTCAGAGGGAAATTACAGCTCAGACTCTGACAGCTAGAAGAAGCAAGTGTTCAAGGTAAAGAATAGTCTTGTCCTGGGCAATGAGGAGCAGTAAGAGCTTTGTCTTTTCTGCTCTTATCTTTCACCTTCTGCAATTTAGGAATGTTTTATTTACTCTCAACAGAAATCAAATCCAAATAGGCTTTACTTAAAAAGAAAAAGCAAGGAAACCTCCTGATTCATTTTACTGCAGTAAAACGACACAGCAGACTTCATTCAGAGGTCAAATGGTGCTCAGGATACTGTTTTCTATTTCTGTAGTCTCCACTCTACATCTTTGATGTTGGCTCTATTCCCAAGTTGGTCCTCAGTCTGGGGTCATGGTCCCAAGATGGCTGCCCAAGGCACTGGGGCTGACGTTGTGTTTGGCAAGAAGGAGCAGTGCCTCTGTCTTAGCATTCTCAGCAAAATCCTCCACATTCATTCTGACAGACCAACATCCTTGGATCAATTAACACATTCAGAGCAATGTAATATGATGAGCTGATTGGTATTAGCCCAAGTTACAAACGAATTCCTAATCCACACGCTGTAGTCATAAGGAAGGGTCCTCAGATGACAGTACAATCAACATCCACCCCAAAGTACAGGGGAGTTCAGTCTTAGTCAAACCCATGTGACTGGCAGCGATCACAAGATGTGTGTACTTAGTGGGTGGGTGTTGCTAGGGGAAAAACCATCTGTCCTAGCAAGGAGGAGACAGAACTGGGCCGCAAACAGGGAGGCCCATTGCAGGCCTTCTTCCTAAATCTCCAGTCCTGGACCTTTGGTATCCACCAGGATCCCATTTCAAAAGTCCATAAATTCAGTTAGCTCATTGGTTCTTGTGAATCAGTTTAATTCAGAAGTAATTCAGAGGTCACCTGAAGACCCACCTGAAGAAACTTCTTTAAGGGAAAAATACTTTTTTTTGAAAATGATTTGCCTACATTTATATTGTTTACTTACAAAAAATCATATACACATGCATATATATACTCACATGTATTTTTCAAATATGTAATATATGGGATCTGAAAATGGATAATAAATTATAACAAGATCACTCTAAATTCAAAATGATAAATGAATTAAAATCTGGATGGGTTAGTTTGTTTGTTTGTATGTTTGTTTGTTTTTCCCAATGCCATAACAAATCATCACATCCTGGCAGCTTAACATAATACCTGCTCCTTCATTCATAGTCTCTATCGGTGCGATTCTGGCACAGCATGGCTGAATTGTCTACTCAAGGTCTTACCAGGGTACAATCAGGATATTATCTAAGGCTGTGGTTTTCACTTAGAGCTTAGGGTCTTTTTCCAAGATCATTGCTGTTAACAAAATTCAGTTCCTTAGGTTGTAGGACTGAGGTCCTAGTTAATTGACCTGTGGCCCTTTTCATCTTGAAGCTAACTTTGAAACTAATCCTGAAGGCACATTGAATCCTTCTTTGCTTTGAGTCTATATGACTTCCTCCTCTGCTTTTAAGGTTGCATGTTATTACATTGACCCTGCCTGGACAGTCCAACATACTCCTTAATTTAAGGTCTAATATTTAGTCGACTTAATTACCTCTACAAACTTCCTTCCCCTGTGTGATATAATCACAGGTATAGCACCAGGCAATGAAGACCATGGGGAACAAAACTCTGCCTCCCACACTATATAAGATTTACTTTCTACCTGGTGAAATCAAGTGGAAGTAGAGGAAATCCACCATTGGGAAGAACCCAAGTGTGGGTTCTTTAGCTTTCACATTATGGTGAATAGCATCCTCCTATCTATCGATATATGTAGATACATATGTAAATTACAGAAACATAAAAGATGCTGAGACTTTTCACTTGTTCTGATTTAGGATTCTAAAACCTCTGTTCTGCAGACTAGAATCAGTAATAAGGACAACTTTGAAAGAATCTGCCTGCATTTATCTTGTGTTTCTTTTTTGTCAGACAGTACAAAGAAAATTAAGGTTTTTCTTCTTTGCCATACATATAATACTCAGAAATGAAAGCTTAATTAACTTGTCAGAATCATGGCGTCTCTTTTCTTGAACTGCTGTATCCACCTTCCCAAAAGATTTGAAAAAGGAAGAATAAGCCTTCCCAAACACCTCCATTGGAGGAACTGCACATGCACAGCAGTCTTGCCCTCTAGCATTGCTTCCTGTCATTATTGTGGTGTTTCCATCCCTCTGTGTGAGCACTTGCTTTCACCACTTGTCAAGAAATGTCTACAGTGCAGAACACCGATTGTTCCATAAGGTGGGGCCCATCAGGTTGCAAAGAGGAAGCAAAGCAGAGCAGCTAATTACCATGTACCAAATTCGTCTTTTTCAGGAAGACAAAAAAAAAAAAAAAAATTAAAAGAAGCAAAGAAGTTGACAATTCCAGTGTTGCCTATATAAGTTAATTTTCACTTTCTTACTATTGACTTTTTAGTATTCGACTGTCTCAGAAAATGATGTTCCCAGAAGCATCTCAAATATTGGAGCAGATCTTTTCAATGCGTGAGCTTTCCCTTGGGTCTAAATTATTTACCTTTGAAAGCTGCATAAACTCCTTCCAGAAGCTTAGAGACTGAGTATAAATTGCAAATTGTTTCTTTAGGTTACTAACTATAATTCGAGGGATTTGAGGTACTTCCCGCGTACTGGAAAAGATTGACAATCTCTTTTTTTAATCTTTGACATTCACTGTCTCAAATTTCTCCCTCTAACACACAACTTAGCTTTTCTAACTAAGTTATATTTCTAAGAAAAACCCTTACCTCCCGGATAATTCTTTTATTCTGGAATTGCATAGATTTTATTTCCCCAGTATTTACATGCTTGTTTTGCTCAATTATTGACTAAAGTTCTTTTTGTGGCCTTGTTCCAGGACTTTCCATCTTCCCAAATGAATGACAATATTCATAGGGGCTGAGAACACATTTTTATTACTAATTATTGTCAATAAATACTATTGGCTTGATTGTATGTTTAGCACCTTTTTTAAAATAAAAGGAGAAGTCATTGAGTTAAGAGTTCTAAGGTTTTCTACAAAACATTAGTTTGAAAACAGAAGATGAATCATTTTTTCATTCTGAATGCTGTATGTGTGTGTGTGTGTGTGTATGTGTGTCTGTTTTTCTGTTACATTTAAGATATTACTCTGAATTCCCTTGGCTTCTACTTTGTCCAGCTATTGCAAAATCCAACCCTGTTTGGCTAATTTGAACATTTGTCTTCAAGACTATTAAGTCAGCCCATATTCTGCTCCAAAAACCAGATACACTTAAATGGCTTACTTGCTTACCTGGCTTTGAACTAGAAGAGAACTTATGGTTTATCAGATTTATAACCTACCTCTTTCCAAGGGATGAATAATTCTTTTTTTTTATTATTAGTTGTTCAAAACATTACAAAGCTCTTGACATATCATATTTCATACATTAGATTCAAGTTGGTTATGAACTCCCAATTTTACCCCAAATACAGATTGCAGAATCACATCGGTTACACATCCACATTTTTACATAATGCCCTATTAGTNAGGGAGGGAGAAGAGGAATTGCACGGAAGATGGAAGGAGACCCTCATCGTTATACAGAATACATGTATGATGATGTGAGGGGGAAGAAAAAAAAAAGAAGTGTGTCATATTAGATTGGGTAGAGAGAAGTGATGGGAGGGGAGGGGAGGGGAAGGGGGGATAGGAAGGGCAGCAGAATAAAATAGACATTATTATTGCTGTATATATATACCTGACTGTATGACCAATGTGATTCTGCCAACTGTACACTCAGAAAAATGAGAAATTATACCCCATTTGATTCAAATGTATGATATATCAAGATCATTGTACTGTCATGTGTAACTAATTAAAACAAATTAAAAAAAAAGAAATTGATCATTCCACCAGGCACGGTGGCACATGCCTGTAATGCCAGTGGTTCAGGAAGTTGAGGCAGGAGGACCACGAGTTCAAAGCCAGCCTTAGCAACTTAGGGAGGCCCTAAGCAACTCAGTGAGACCCTGTCTCTAAATAAAATACAAAAAGGGCTGGGGATGTGGCTCAGTTGTTAAGTGCCCTGAGTTCAATCCCCGGTACCGCCCCCTGCAAGGGAAAAAAAAAAAAAGGATCATTTCCAGGTCTGAAGGTCTGATATGTCTGACTTTCCATTGATACATGGGAAAGGTAGGAGCAGCATTTTTGGCCCAATCTATCTGTCAAACTCTGGCCCTATCTCTACTATTCCCAGTGGATTGCCCTCCTCCCACAGATGAGGTTTCCTTGTGCTAAGATCACGTGTGCTAGAACTAATAATGACCTTCGGTTTGTATATAGTGCGGGATCAGAGCAATATGGCTCTTACACACTCCAATGCAGAGCTCAGCATCTTCTTCCTCTTGTTACTGAATCAGCTCTGATGCTCAACTCCATTTGTATCTTGTTATAAACTCCTGTCCTCTCAGTCCTTAATCTGACTTTTCATGCCTAGATTCTAATCCTGATTACCTGTAGTTTACACTTCATTCCTCTAGGAATTTTGAGGTCTTTCTTATTGCTTATTCATCACCGTGGTCCAAAAGTTTTTTTTCTGCAGATAAACAATTTTGAAATTAGCCATTAAATCATCTTGTTAAATGCTGAATGTTTCCCTCTCTAGGATTTCCATAAGTAGTCATTACTTTGCTCCATCCAGGTGCCAAGGTCATTTTGCATTTTCTGTTGGACCTCTGTAACCTGGACTACTAATATGAGAGTCTTTTGCTGCATATTTCAACTATTGCTCTACCTCTAGATTAGACTTGACCCCAGTACATGAAGATGGGTTTATCACCATAACCTGCTTCACTGCATCAAGTAGGTCTAGTTCTGGGTCTTAGAATCTATAGTTCTACCTCCCTAAATTCCATTTAGCCATGTCCTGCCAAGTCAGGCCATAAAATATGACATAAACTATAATACAAAAACAAAAATCTTTTATCATGGATGAAAAGTGCTCTAAACTCAGGCACCTAAGACCCCTCATAAAGTTAAAAATATTTCCCAATAGAAAAATTGGCATAAAAATTCTTACCATTAATACATTTGTCAATATCTGCTTATAACTTTGGTTTGTCTATCGCAATCAATTTAACTCATCCCAAGAATCACATACTTTATCTCACATACCAAGAAACAGAATGATAATAGCTATTTGGGAGACCTACAACAATCTTCCAAGGTAAATGTCATTATACCTATATCACAAATGTGGAAACCGAGACAATCTAATTTGCCTTCCCCTGCCAAAAAAAAAAAAAAAAATCAATCAGTTTTCATTTACTAATGAAAAACCCTTAGCCCATTCTCTCACCCTCCATTCATTCATTTTCTGTGTGTACCCAACTTTTAATGATGGTTGTATGAATCATTACTACAGCACAGAAAGCTAAACAATGAAAGGCACATCATCCCTGTTCTGATTATCCCCAAAGAATTTATTCCTCATGCTACCCTTCCATAAGTCCTGTTCTCATGTCTCTCAGGCAACCCTGTTTCTTTAACTATTCCTCATGCCATCTCCTCTTCTTTCAGAGTAGCTAGTCCTTTAATCCAGCAATATTTTATAAATAGGCTGTGTGTTAGTCAGCTTTTCATCTCTGTGACAAAAATACCTGACAAGAACAACTTAGAGGAAGAAAGATTTATTTTGGCTCACAGTTTCAGAGGATTTGGTCTATGATCAGCCAGATTCATTGCTTTGGAGCTGAGGTGAGGCACAACATCCCGCAGAAGGGCTTGATGGAGGAAAGCAGCTCAGGTTATGGCACCTGGGGACAGAGAAAGAGAGAAAATGAGAGAAGAAGGGCCCAGGGACAGATAACAGTCCCCAAGGCAACGCCCACAGTGACCTGCTTCCTCCTACCCTACCTGCCTATCTGCTTACAGTTATCACCTCCTAGTAGGCCATTCAAATTATTGAACTACTAAAGAGATTAATGCACTGATGAGGTCAAATTCCTTATGATTCAACCATTTCACCTCTGAACATTGCTGCCTTGCCTCTAACACGTGAGTTTTTGGAGGACATTTCAGATCCAGACCATAATAGGTTGGTATCAATAAAAAAATCAGAGAACATCCAGCAGAAAGGAAGAAGCACTTAAAGGATGGAGCATTTCTAAGACCACAGGCCACAAGTGCATTGTCATCGGCTCTGCCAGCTTGTGCATTGCACATGTTGGGGTAGCCATGCAGGTGAGGAGGTGGAAAGGTAGAGGACACAAACTGCATGTGTCTCACAGCTGTGCTGAGAGTCTGTGCACAAAGGGTAGATGGTTGAATAACACAATTACCATAACAAAACTACACAATAGAAAGAAGAGGGTGCTAGCCCATGTGAGACTGCCACTAAAATAATATAGATGGGTAGGAGCAAAGAACAATGCCATTTGACATTTCAGTGCATCTGCCTAGTTAATCCAAAACCAATGCAGTCTTCAGCTTTTGAATCCTTTATTGATGGGCTGGCCTCACAGAAACCCACCTTGTTGGAATGGTTATGGTTGTGTAGTGCTCATTTTCCTCAGCTCCTTCTCCCTTCATTTAGTCTTCCACTTGCCAGTGAGCACATTGCAGGCTCTGTCACCACACCAGCATGCTCCTTCTTCCCTCCCACCTTTTCCTGGCAGAAGGCCTTGCTTCCCACACCAAGGCGATGATGTCCAGTCAGAATGCATCCAAGTCCCTCTGCTTCACCCCACTACATTCATGCATGGATTTGCCCTCTATTGTCAGAGAAAGCCTCCTCTTTCGTCCTTTCTGAGGCAAATTTTCCTCCATACCCAACACTGGATCCTTCCCTATTGCCTGAAAATCTGATTTTTGAGAATTCCTACTTCTTATAGTTTCAATCATTCACTGCCCACACTGGTTCCCCTCAGCCAGCAAATTTGACCAAGTATTTCTCACCCCAAACAATGTTCTCAATTTTTTTGTTGTAGTTGTTGTTGTGAGTTTGTTTCCTTTTAAGCAGCTATATTTTCCTTGCACTTTCCTTTACCCATGATTTTTCAAAGTGTAATTTACATTCCCACTCACAACTTCATTAGATCCTATTATTCCTCAACCCGGTTCCTGTTCCTACCACTGAGCTGTTAAAAATGCTTTTGACAATGCTATGGTTGTTTGAACGCAGGATCACAGGACTGGTCACTAGAAACACAAATCTGAAGATAACAAGGAGGTCACTAGAAACACAAATCTGAAGATAACAAGGATTCTATTTCTATTTCTATTTCTGGAGTAGTAGAATTAGCAAAGTAGCCTAAACACAAAAACAAGCCATAGTCAACATTAGAAGGTTATTTACAGGTATATAAAATACATCTGTAAGCTAGAAAATTATACATATATTCAAAAACATTTTTAAGGAAGTTAAATGAAATTCAAAAATGCCTCTGACACATTGAATGAAGAAAATCTACTACAAGCTATAGGAAGGTTGAGCCCATATTTACACATAAATATTACAAAAAAAGCCTACAGAATAAAATGGAAAAATTATATACCAACTTTAACAATCTTCTTTTGTATAGAATTGTAGATAGCTTTGTTTTCATATTTATGTCTTAATTTTTAAAGCATTATCCAATTAATAAGTATTAAATTTCTTTTAAAAAATGTTTTGATGGAAATATTATTCTTAGCATTTTAAACCATGTTTTTTTTTTTTTAAATAGTCCAGTTCCCATGATAGATTTCTTTTCTTCTTGCTTTAAATTCATTCACAAATTTAAGAGTGTGAGAAGAATCATTAGGGTGTTATTTAAAAAGAAAAAGAAAAGAAATTCTGGACTTCACCCTCTAGAGATTCTAATTTATTAGAGCTGAAATACAGCTAGGGATCTGAGATGTGGGAAAAGGGAAAAGTTGTTCTCATCTTTGTGTCGATTTGGGCCACTGATCAGAATCTAAAAATAGAGTGTTAGAAAGATCAGGGTCCAATCAAAGAAGAGGTGGCTAAACGTAAGAAGTAAACAAAGGATTGAAGCCAGCAGAGTAGCTAATGCAAAAGCTGCCATCTATATCCAGAATGGGAGATTGCCATAAGATAGTTCCATGCAGTAGTAGAGGTTCCTGGGCAGTCAGGATACGAACTGGATTATGGAATTCTACCTACCCAAAGACCCAACTCAAACACCACTTCTATGTTAAGCATTCTAAGAGCTCACCATAAGATTACATTTTAACACTTAACTTCATTGAATTATACCTATTTGTATGTCTTTCTGTTCATTGGACCAAGCTAAATGGGCCACACACTCTAAGGGCTCAAGCCACATTCTCTGTGTATTACAGATGAATTTCCCTGAGATGGCCATATGGATGCTGCTCTCTCCCCCTGAAACAAACATCTATCTTTCCTTCTCCAGAACTTTTCCCACTTTTATGGTAACAGAAACCCTTATTTCTGGTCACCCAATTTTGCTAATTATAATTCTTTACTCCTATCTCATCCTCGGGGAAATGCTTCAGGGATGAATATGAGAATCATACCAAGCCATCAGAATCCTCAATAAGATTACTCAAACTAAAAGCTCTGTTGCTGGTGCTAGCTATCATCTTACCTACCACCTGGAAATAGCATTTTTGCAAAATAAAGTTACACAAATCAACAAAGCTTGGAGAATGATCTAGAGCCCCTGAGACAACCAACATACAAGCTAATAAATTTCCATGCATTTTAAGTTAGAGTAGGATTTCTATCTCTTGGAACTATAAGAATTCTAATCCTGTTTTAGCATAGCACACAGACAACTCATTTCTTGAACAAGCGCCCTATGTTGTCAAGGCTGAGCCCCTGGGATGTATCACCCATCTCTTTCCATTGCCCTTCCTTCTTCCCACCAAAGAACCCAGTCCACAAACTCTTGAACCAAATCACCACATCCTTGGTGCTCTAAAATTGGCTAGTATGCTTCACTTCCTGGACAACAACCCACAGTTATACCCTCTTTCTTAAACGTTTATTATTATTATTATTATTATTATTATTATTATTATTTTAAAGAGAGAGAGAGAAAGAGAGAGAATTTTTAAAAAATATTTATTTTTTAGTTTTCGGCAGACACAACATCTTTGTTTGTATGTGGTGCTGAGGATCGAACCCGGGCCGCACGCATGCCAGGCGAGCGCGCTACCGCTTGAGCCACATCCCCAGCCCCAAACAATTTTTTTTTTTGTATGTGGTGCTGAGGTTTCTTAAACGTTTTTCAGAGGCCAAGTGATGGAAAACTCTTTCTGTAAAGGACAAGAAAATAAATATTTTTTGCTTTATAGATCATGACTGCTCAATTCTACCAATGTGGACACTGACAATATGGAAGCAGATGAGTCTTACTATGTTCCAACTAAGCATGCTGGACTCCAAAATTTGAATTTCATATGATTTTGATGTGTCACAATGTTTTAAGCGCCTCACCACAACTACTTAAAAATGTGAAAGAGTCTTAACTTGAAGCCCATATAGAGACGATAGTTTACCCACTCTTGCTCCAGATCAGAGTCATCCCCCAATCTCCCAAAAGTATTCTCACCAAGACAACTTTCTTTACCAGAATTCAGCCAGTAAGTTGAAACTATTTGAACCCATTCTCAGATCTGTGCCTCAGAATTATAACCTGTGTCTGTCATCTCTGAAAATGTTCAACACGTGATTGTATAATAACAGGAAGAGGAAGAAGTGACAAAATTAGAAAGAGAAAAGAGAGAAAGCAAACTCCTGATTCTTGAATGAAGAACCTTTATGGATTTCCAACATGAAGTTCTTTTTCTAGCATAATTTCATCAGAAACTGAAGGGCCATGGTAATTTTGGGAGGGCACCCAAAGCCATCATCTCAGTCACGGCAAGGATTCTCCTAGTTGACTGGTTGAAAGAGCCAAATGGGGATGCTAAATAAAAAGACAGGCCAGCTGGACCCCTACACCCTGAATGTGAATTCTGAGAGTTCACTCTGGTAAGTTCTAAACTGGCAGCATATTCATGGTTGCATGAAGCCAGATACAGACTGAAAAATGACTAATTTATCATTTTCAATTAATCTAAAATTTTCTGATAGTCAAACATTATCATAATTACCAAGTCAATTTCCCTATGGAGTTTAAGCATTCATGTAGGAAATGAAGTAATTTCTCATGTTTAAGTTCAAATATCTTGTGTTTAAATGCAATAAAGATAAAATGATAATATGTTATTGCCAACAAAGGGGAAAAAGCCATGGATTCCATCCCAGGCCTCATAGTCCCTGGCTGCCCTTGTGAACATGTTGCACCCACCAGAACTCCTATAATAGACATGGATCTGTGTCTGTAGGTACATGCAAACCTCTAAGGGTGTCTGGGTTGTTAAGCAATTACAGCTCTAAGAGCCTGGAAAACCACATCTGGCATACAAAAGTGAGAGTCTTGGGATTGACAATATTAACAAAGGTGGAAAATCTCTATTTCCAGTTTGTGTGAACAGAAAGTTAGAAGCACCCATGCGTATGACTTCGGGCATTCTTTCATTCTTGCCTGACCTTGATCACTCCTGGATCTCTATCTTTTCCTTTCTCCTTTGTCTCCCATTTCTTGATTCATCTCTCTTCCAAGATGGAAAAAAATTCAAGCACTTCTTTACATTTCCATATGCCTAAATTGAAAAGATTCAGTAACTTCCTAATATAATGGGCAAAGAGCCAACTTTCTAAATAAAACTGGTAACATGTTATCACTGTCCCATAAGCATTCACTCATTTTATATGTCAGAAAGTCACAGTTTGGGGAACTTGGGGACTATGGTAGGCAGAATTTTATGCCCCATGAACTTCCCTCCTTGACACTACTCTTGGGAATATATTAAGTTAGATGGCAAAAAGGATTGTGCTGGTGTAATTAAAGTTACTAGTAAGTTGAAATTGAAGGGAAAAAAAATATTTTAAATTGTCCAGGGGGGTCCAATAGAATCACCTGAGCCCTTAAAATCAGAAATTGAGGCCAAAAGGGAAATGATAAGGATTTGAAGTTTAAGAAGACCCAATGTTTCCTTGCAAGTCTGGAAATGGAAGGGTCATGTGTGAGAAGGAATGCTGGAAGCCTTTAAGAGCCAAGAGAAACTCTGGCTGATAGCCAGTGAGGAATGGAGACCTCAGCTCTGCAACTGCAAGGAACTGGACTCTGCCAACAAGATTAAGAAGTTGGAAGTGGATTCTTCTCTAAGACCTCAGATAAAAGCCCAGCCTGGCCAACATCTTGATGCCAACTTTGTGAGACCCTATGCAGAGTATCCAGATGTCCCGTGCCAGGCTTCAGATCCATACAGAACTGTGAGCTAATAAATGTGTGCTGCTGTCTCAAGACATGACATTTATCCATTTATCAGTGACTTGTTACTCAGTAATAGAGAACAGACACAGGAAACATCAGGGAATAAAATAGGGAGAGTCCTCTGCCTGCATGCAGCTTCTATTCCACCAAGTAAAGACAGTAAAAAATATATCATTAGAAAATAAAGGATAAATGTTAGCAGTTGATAGGTGCTATTAAGGAGGAAAAATATAGGGGCAATGTAGGAAAAAGTAAAATGTCGGTAATGTTGGAAAATGTTGATGAGTAGAATGAGGATGCCCATTTTGGCTTGCAGAGTGGAGGCTGTGGCGGGTGAAATAGGAGGTTGGGCCTTGCAGAAAAAATAGTATTTGAGTAAAGAGCTAAAGGAGCTGGGACAATAAGGCAAACAAATATTTTAAATAAGACATGAAAAGCAGAAAAAATAACTTGAATAAAATTTCTAAACCAGGACAGGGCTGTTTGAGCTCTGGGAATAGGAAGGAGGCCATGCTCTGGTGCAGGTTGGTCGAGGGAGAAGCAATAGGAGAGGGACAGGAGGCCACATCACATGGGGCAGGTAGGACACTCTGGTGATATCATACCGATCATTTTTACTCTGAGAAATAGGGAGGTTATTACAGGGTTTCAAACATTTACCTGCACTGTAAGGAAATTACCAATAGTCTTAAGGTAACACAAGGATAAGAGACTGCATACCAGTACAAGGTTAATACAATATGCAGGTGGACAATGATGAGATGTGGTCTGTATACACATTGAAAAGAGAATGAAGAGGATTTCATGCTAGCTCAAATGTGTGGTTATCAGAGAAAAGATTTGAAAATGATCTCAAGACTGGGCAACTAGAAGCTGGGTTGCTATTAAATGAGATAATGAATGTTACAGGTAAGATAAGTTTTATGCAAAAAGAACAGAATTTCTATCTTAGGTATGCTAAGTTGGAAGTGTCTATTAGACATCCAAATGGAGATTTTGACTAAAGAGTTTTACAAAATTAGTCTTCAACTTATGAGAGAATTCTGGATTCAAAAGCCACCTGGAGAGTTGCCAGCATACAGATGATAATTAAAGACATTAGCAATTATCATGGTTGTAGTTAAATTTTAAGAAAGAAACAAAACAGAACTATGAGATATTCCAACATTAAGGGGCCTCTGAGAGAAGATTCTTGCAAAGAGGACCCTCATGAACTTTCAATGAGGCCACAACCTCAGATCTTTTCCCAAATCTCAGCATGAATTCTTTCTTTGTAACCTCACTGCCCCTTCACTCTTCATGCCTTCCCAGCATCCAAATGCAAATGATGAAAAACCAGTATTTCAAAATCCCTGATATCCAGATCGCATGAGTAAGGGACATCTGGGTTAGGCCATTCCTAATTAAGCCTTATTGGCTAAGCTGATCAACTTAGCGGCTGCCAGAACATATTCTATGTTTTTCCCATTGTTCTGTTTTCATGTCGGACTTGTCTTCCTTGGCTATTTTAATTTTACATTATCTAACCTCAAAAGAGTATTTGATCACACTAACCTTCACGTATATTGTCAGATTCCTGCACTCTCTTTACTTATTAAATCCTTTCTTGCCTCTAGATTAAACATATCTCGAGAATTGAAACTATGCTCTCCATGTTTCGTAACCTCATAGTTGGTAACAGCAAGAATTTCACAGTATTTATTGAATACATATGTATAAGTTTATCTTCTCTGTATTTCAACATATCTAATTTGTAAAAAGCTATTGACTCAAAGGGCAAACGCTGTTTCCAAATGACACATTAGAATGGTGAACATAGTGGTGTTTTTTTTTTTCTTCTTCTTGCATCACCTTTAAAAAAACTGAACATATATTTGAGCTAAGTGTTTGAAAATCTGGTTCAAAATGCTTTCATGGGTCTCAGATGCCCCTTAAAATGACAGTAAAGGCAGGAATTTTCAACTGGAAGGGTGAGAAAAAAATCATATTAGTGCTGTTCCTCACCTGAATCCTACCTAACGTGTTTTCAATCTTTATTAGGATGTTGACACCTCTAGAGGATTTTTCCCTGTTTTCACATATTACAGACAAATAACCATAATCATGTAATTATTCAGTCTTCATGAAATTAATTGTGATGAACCAATTCCACCCAGAAACCTTGGGGATAAACTGAAGGTTTCTTAAGATTTTTTGGGGGGTGGGGAGGAGTGAAGATACTGGAATCTAAATTCCCCCAAAAGCAGACCCTAAGATCAGGAGCTCAGTGCAAGGAATCAATGTTGTAAGAAATTATCTTAAGGAGAAGGGAAATGGAGAGTGAAGCAAGAAAGGAGACAGAAGCTGATTAACGGTGTATTATCAAGTGGGGCACTACTATAGTAACTGGTGTGCAGTCTTCCTAGGGATTCTGGGAGACAGTGAAAAGCATGTCTCCAAGGTATCCATCAGAGGAAGGAAGCAACTGTGGTATGTATCCTCACCACTACCCAATCACCAGAGAGGGCAATTGAATCCTCCTCACTTTCCACTGGTCTGTACCCTGGCCAAGAGAAAGTCCCATATATATAATGGTATTTGCTATAGGATATTATCAGCATGACCCTGAAATGGTAAATACCAAGGAAATATATGTGAGGCCCTAAGAGCTTCTGTTACAGCAGACCTAGAGTGCTTGTGCTCATTCCACCTCACTTTTCTTCAGACACAGTATGTGCTGTTTCATAGGTGTCCAACATCCCTTCTCTTCTGGAACTGACAGGTCTCAGTCAAGGTCTCTTCCACCAAACCATGTACCAGTGAGGCAATCAGAGTGATCAGAGGGACCCAACATGTGGGAACCATTGATAGTTTCAGGGTGGGCATGTACCTCAGTAAAAACTAGTGAGAATCCTTGGGTATTGAAACATGTACTGATAGAAAGGCTTCCACCTGAAGATACTAGTTGAAAGGATGGGGTAAGCCCAGTGCTGCTTCTGGACTGTCTACACTGCATGCAAGATACCTCAGCAAGCAGCCAACACAGAGGGAAGGGGTTGGAGAATGACAGACAGAACCCTGGTGACATTATTTGTGCAGCCAGATTCTCCTATGTTGGAACCAAATCCTAACCCCTGAGACCGTATAGTTGATTGAAAAAAATCGCTCTCTCTCTCTCTCTCTCTCTCTCTCATACACACACACACATAAACACACACACATTTTTATATTTTTTAAGATTCTTATACTATTTTAAATTGGTAATCATGTACATCAAAAAAGGCCTAATACAAATTCATGAACATTTGAGCAAATTAATCCTTTTATTAAATATTCTTTATCTACTTAATGATCAAATTATATTCAAGGTCATATAACAATTAGGACTAAAGTTTAAATAAATCAATAGAGGTTTTGTCAATCTTTTTAGTACATTTTTTATTTATCTAGAAAATATTTATTGGAGCTGTAAATAAAAGTACTAATGGATATTGACTCTCTGCTACAATATAATATTTGTGTTAAATTTATATTTTATGTTATATAAGCAGAGACTCAAATTTTGTTTATCTGAGGTTTCACAGATACTAAATTTTAGGTGGTGAGATTTGAACCCAAGTCTCCAATCTCCGTGACTTCCTTTTTGAATTAAGATTCTATAGGCAAACCAAACTGAAAGGAGTGGTGTTTGTGTGTGCATTGTGTGTGTGTGTGTTTGTGTGTGTGTACGGAGAGTGAGAGAGAAAGACAGACAGACAGACAGACAGGCAAAGGGTGGGAGAGAAATGTATAGAAAGAGAATGGAAAGAGATGTATTATGAAGGGTTTGCTCAACTTTGGAATTTGAGAAGCCCCACAATATGCCTTTTGCAAGCTGGAAGCACTGGATAGGCAGTGGTATAGTTCCAGCCCTAACCCAAAGGACTGGGAACCAGCAGCTATGATATTGGAGATAAGGCGAAAGTGTATGTTCCAGCTGAAGCAGGGAGACCAACCTTGCCCTTCCTCTGCCTTCTTGTTCTACTCAGGCTATCAGAGCATTGGATGATGCCCACCCACATGGATACATGATTTTCTTTACCTAGTCTACCAATTCAACTGCTAATCTCTTCTATAAACCCTCTAAAACATCAGAAATAATGTTTTACCAGCTGTCTTCCATTCCTCAAGCCAATAAAGTTGACAAATAACAATAACCATCAGCTTTCCCCATACCATCTTTCTATTGATGCTTATGACTAGGCAAAGTGCTATGGAAAATGAAGTTCTAGAGATGTATGAGGGAGTTTTTAATCTACTGGGTAAACAGAAGGGAGCAACACAGCAACAAATATCCACAGAGTGGATCCTCACCATCAGGTCTTTGCATGAATGAATCTTGAGAAGAGGATCAATTGGGAAAGGTTTTATGAGGTAGGTGCTATGGTTCAGGTATGAGGTGTCTCCCAGAAGTTCATGTGCAAGAAAGTTTAGAGTGATTGGGCTATAAGGGTTGTAACCTAATCAGTGCATTACTCCCTAGATAGGGATCAACTGAGCTTAATTGCAGGCAGGCAGGGTGTGACTGGAAGAGCTGGGTCATTGGGGCTGTGCCTTTGGTGTATATATTTTGTCCTTGTTAGACAGAGCTTTCTCTCTGTTTCCCAATGCCATGATATTTCCTCTACCACACCCTTATGCCGCAATGTTCTGCCTCACTTTGGGCCCAGAGCAATAGAGTTGGCCTCCTGTGGACTGAGACCTCTGAAACCTTGAGCCTCTAAATAAACTTTTCCTCCTTTAATTGTTCTTGTCAGGTCTGTTGGTCACAGAAGTGAAAAAGCTAATCGAAACAGTGATGTCACTTACGCAGGATTTCAGCAAGAAATGGAGCAAGATGGACATTTTAGATGGGGAGGATAGCACAAAAGCAAGAGACTATTCAAGTTAAATACAGTGCTCAAAAAGCAGCTGAAAGAACTATAAAATAATATAGTCAGAGACAGCATTTCCTCAACTTTATTCATTTGAATAGCATCCTCATATCTTTTCCATATCCATAAAACATTTGTACTATCAATTAATTAATAATATATCTCAAAATCTCTTTTAATTGACTCACTTGCTTTGGTTAAATTAAGCAATAGTACCTATGAAATCCTGTGTTTGTTGTACTGTATATTTTCAAATACATATTACAATAAATATGTAACTTCCGAAATTTTGAAAGCCAACTTAACCAGCATCTAAAATTACCTCACATGCCAGTTGACTGGGAAAAGCAAGGACTTCAGAGGCCCAGCTGACTTGTTCTCTATTCCAGTTCTATCTACCCCTCAATTTTGACCTCAGGTATACTGAACCTCTCCAAAGCTCCCCCCTTTTTTTTTATTTGGAGAGTTATGAAGGTTTACTGCAACATTTTTTTTTTCTAAAAGAAAAGGAAAGGATGCAGTAGTACCTAGCAACAATAACTTTGGGAGAACAACAGAAATACTCTATTGGAGAGCCTGCAGACACAGTTTGATCAGATGGCATAAATGTACCTTAACATTAAGCTTCAGTGAAATCTGTCTTATTTACTAACATTTTTAGAATGAGTTTATGTTGTGAAGCGAGTGCTAGTATGCACTGAGCCTGGCCTGAGAGTAAGAAAAGACCCCGGAGTCTGCCACTGGTGTTTATGAAAGACATTGGTATGAAAAAGAGGAAAATTCATTGATGGGAGTAATTGGCATGGGTAGGAAGGGAAAGATCCTGGAGAAAAACCTGAAACCTATTAACCCAGGCAGTAGCAACAGGGTCTTGGGCATGGATGAGGAAAGAGGGGAAAATGGGGCAAAATTTGAAACCAAATGAGAATACAAATTGTCTGCCAAACTTTATTCTGATGATTGTTTGACAGCAAGCTTAGAGCAAAGAAGGAGGAGGAAATAGAGAGATTTGAGAGAGGGGGGAAATTAATATGAAGGAAGGAAGGAAGGAAGGAAAATAGCAAAATTGGTTCATGAAAGTCATGAACAATATTAACAAAACAACCTACAAATTGAGTTTCTGCAATTTTTTAAAGGACATATTTTATCGAATGCTTGAAAAGTTTATACCAACCTCATAAGACATTCTCTTTCTGTCATCTGAACTGGTATTGATCTATACTCCTCATTGGTGATGTGGCTATGTCTAAGGGTCAAGTAAAAACAAGAATAAAAAATAATGAATACCAGCTCTCTACTCTTTGAGCCACGTCTATGCCCATGTTTTTCTTAGGATTATTCTTTGAAAGGCATCCCTGAAGACTAGTAACTTTGGAATCTCAGGGCTCCATTTGGCTTTCCTGTATCAATAACCCAGCTATAGTTATTGCAATAACAGAAATCTAGCAAATGTGTTGCAATAACAGAAATCTAGCAAAAAAATAAAAAATGAATTTGAAAAAATCTTCCTAAAACTTTTAGTGATGAATAATGGATGATTAGTTTGGCCCATTCCGTTGACACAGTGTAACTCATTATCAATAATGATAAAGTGAAGTGTGTCATGTAGGACCACAAAGAGGATAAACATGAGTCTGACTAAAGCATTTTAAGTGATGGACAGACCATCATCTATCTAACTTCCGGGTCCTAAGGGGTGGCATGATGCCCCACCACTAGGTATCAAATGCACTGTAGTATTACAATGGGATCTAACACCAGACAGTTCACCAGAAACATGGTAATCTGCCGCGTCAGAGGCAAATCTTTGAACATCCTTTCAGTATTAACAAGCCTTCAATGATTTGCTACCTTTTCATTTCCAGAGTCAAATGGAGATATTTTCAGTTAGCCAGAATATTTTTCACCATTCAACTCTCTATGCATTTACCTCAAAGAGGTCAACAAACTGGCATTTGTCAGAAGTGTTAGCTTGAGTCTGGGGGAATTCGGTTCAATTTAATTTATTGATTGTACATTCACAGTTTACATGAAAAAAGGACGGTAGACATAAAAAAAAAAACCCTTACATTTATTCAAACATAAATGTCACTTACTGAAACTCAGGAATCCAAGTAGATGCTTATAAGCATTGCATTTCAATAATTAGTAATGATTCCTCTAGTTGCATGGTAGAAAAATGGATATCCATAATACCAGACTGGATGATACCTAGTGATAAAGATACAAACTTAAAACAAACCTACATTGTTTTAATGGCCTAGAAATTCCGTAAGAAAGGCACATGTTGAATGTGAAATACATCCCCGGCCTTGTGCCACTTCCTTCATCAGGAGCTCTTAATTATTACAACACTGTCAGACGTTTTTTACTCCCTTTTTCAATGAAAAACAAACAAACAAACAAACAAAAACAACTGAGTTTCAAAATATTATAATAATTTCCAAAGTCATATAGTTTAAGGCAAATCCAGGATTCAAACTCAAGTTGGTCTCTAAAACTCATATGCATTCTACAATTCAAGGGGCAGGAAGAAATCTACAACATATAAACCAGGTGAGTTTAGCTGTGGGGCAAAAATAATACAGTAAACAAATACATTTTAATTACTCGGAGCATCTTACAAATGTGCTATATTTTTCCAACGTGCATTTTAAAACCACTCCATTTGGAATGTGCAATTAGGTATTCCAACCATCATCAAGCAAAGAATGACAGCTTATAGATAAGCACATCTAACATGATTGATGTTTGTGATATGTCATAGGATGACATAATCCAGTCTAGAACATCTCTGTCTTGATTTGGAGTTTCCAAATTAGAAGCTTATTTTTTTCCTTAACCTCAGGTTTTATTTAAAGCAAAAATAAGCCTTTGAGAGTGTTCTGCCCCGTGCAATATGTACTAATAACTATTGTATATTGATTGTCAAAATTAGTGAGTTTCATTGTGATGCTTCTAAACGTGTATAATGAACTTTATCTGTACCCTCCCTGCGCCCCTATCCTAACACCCCCACCTTTGATTCTCTTTCCCTTTCCCAAAAATTCCTCTTCCACTTTTACACTAACTCTTTTCTTTTTTTTTAAGTTTTTATTTTTTAGTCGTAGTTGGACACTATACCTTTATTTTATTTGTTTATTTTTATATGGTGCTGAGGATCAAACCCAGGACCTTGCACATGCTAGGTATGTACTTTGCCATTGAACCACAATCCCAACCCTAACTTTTTTTTCAATGTCCACTCACAAAGAAGAAATTATTTTGCTCTTAGGAATAAAAACACTCTGTGGGATGATAAAAAACGTTTTCCCATTGCAGAAGGCAAATGCTATCCCACATGGAGTCTGTAGAAACAGTTATTATTGTTTCTAAATGCAAACTTAGTTTTATTATGCACTTCAAGAGGACAAATTGCAAAACGGCATTTGAGAAACAGGTGAAGCTTTTTTAAGTTGATTATTTATTATGGGCTCTTAAAGAAACATGCAGTTCGTGAGGGGTTACTGGAGCCAGTTTCAGAATTCTGAACGAAGCTCTACCAACAGCTTTCTAATTGAATCTCAAAAGACTGTAATTGTGTTCCACTCTGTAGTCAGCCTCTATTCCATGCGGCTACAGTCGGTTGTAGGTAATCAGATTACTCATGGGTTACTGCCTGCAGCCTGCAGGAGAGTGCCAAGAGTAAGAAGGCAACGTGTTGTAGGGTTAATGAAGCTTAATATGGTGCCAATATCATACTGAGCCATTGCCTACAGAGTGAGAAAGGATTATATCCCATGTTAATATGCCATTTGACCTGTGCCAGAGAAGCAGTCTAAATCACTGAATAAGTATGTAAGTCACCACAGAGAAGTGTTTGCTATGCCAGCTCTCATTGCTGTGAAAACAAGTTGTTCCCTAGCTTGTGAATTTTAACTTTGGTGCTCTTTAAAGTACAGTTTCAACATTGGCTCCTAACATCCCTGGAAAGGCCATATAGGCATTCATGTCTCTAAGCAGGAGCCAATGCAAGGAAACTCACATGCTTTCCTCCAAGTTCCATCTCAATTACTCTGGAGAATACATTGAAAGCTAATGTGCTGCCATTCCACAAGATCCATCAGTGATTTCAGTTCTCCAAATTTGTCTCTAACAGAGACATGTAGGCTGTTTTGAGTCTTAGGATTCTTATTATGAAAGAAGTTTTTGGACAAATGATGTCCCAAATTATAGCTGGGCAAGAAGTAGAGGAAGCTTCAAGAGCTGATAGAAAAAAGAGCAAAGCTTACCCAATGTGTACAGTAAAAGCTCAACCTTGTAACAACAGAAGGGTGAACATACTTGTTCTGTGACATCTCCTTGAATTATGGGACCAGTGCTTTTAAGTCTCCTTGTTCTTGGTATCTTGGGATGAGGAAGAAGGGATTCTCAATGGTTAGGAGTGTATTGGGAAACAATTTGATCAGCAAACATTGATGGTCTTTTTAAATGCATACATATTTAGGATTAAAAACCTACTCCGAACATCAGAAAATTCTTTATAATTCTCTACATGTTAAAATGAGCCATTTAAAAATATTTCCTGAATTATTTCAATAACTAGGTTATATAAGTTAAGAGGCTAATACAACTTAAGCAGACTCCAGGACAGGAGTGTTCTATTTTGTTGATATTTTCTTCTTGCCAATAACCTTTCTTTCTTGTTTAAAATAGAAAATATCTATTCAGGACACGAATTTCAAAGAATGCAAAAGGGTGTGATTTGAAAAGCAGGTAAAGCCCCCCAAAATCTTACTTTAATTAGCTCGTTTATCCTTTCAGAAACATCTATTAATTTATCTGTTTTGTATTTATGAGTCTGTGTATGCCAACGTCTGTATATATATATGTTTAGGTTCCGTTTTTTGAGGAATTTACACTTTCAGGTTTTTACAGATGAGTTTTTTTTTTCTTCTTTTTAACTAAAATATAGTGGACAGGAAAATGTTAAATAAGCAGTTTGCTGTTCTATGTTATTTATAACCACATAATTATATTTCCACATCCTGTAAGGTTCCCTTACAAATTCTTCTAATCAGTAGATCTCAAAAACTTTATATGGTTGGAGTAGTACAGCATATGCTTTTTTTTTTTTGTCTCTGCCCTTTTTATCCAACATTAAGCCCATGAAATTTATCCACACCCTTATGTGGACAGTAGTTCATTTTTATTACCACATAATATTCCATTTCATGCTTATCCTAAACTTAATTAGGCATTTGATTGTTTCCAGACTAGTGCTATGATAAATAAAACCACTATGAATATTGTGTATGTGTCTCTAAGTATGTATCAACACTCATTGGTTAATACCCAGAAGTGAAATTACTGGGTCAAAGGGTATATGTTTAGATTTGATAAATATCAATAAAAGTTTCCAAGACTGTAACAACAAATATCTAAACATTCCTGAAAAAAAGTTCCATTTTTACCATAAGCACATATATGAAGACACAAATGGTATGATTCTACTTTGTGTACAACCAGAGACATAAAAAGTTATGCTCTGTATGTGTAGAGGAACTGAAATGCATTCTGCGGTCATATATAATGAAATAGAATAAAAAAATTAAAAAGAGTTCCATTTGTTGTTCTTCCCAAGACTTGGTGTCAGCAATTACTTGAATTTTAGCTGTCTTGATGGTTGTCTTCCTATAGTTTTGTGTTTCCCTAATAAGTAATGACACTGAATAACTTTTTACATTGATTGAAAATATATGTATCTTTTGTAGAGTACCTATTTAAATATTCACTCATTGAAAAAACTGGATCACCTGTATTGCTTATTTATTTTATATCTTATTTGCTTTTAGGAACTCATTATGTATTCTATTTATAAGCCCATGGCAAATATATGGTCAGTTTTTTTTTTAAATTTTGTCCCTTGATAAATGAAGTTTACTAGTTTCCCTCAAATTAATTGAGAGAAAATAATATATATTTGAAGTATTCAATTTGATAAGTGTTGACAAATATTAGTACCCAGGAAGACAATATAATAGTTAAGACAATGAAAATATCCATATCTCCAAAAGTTTCTTTATACCTCTTTGCAATCCATTCTTTTCTTCCCTCACCCACATCTATACAGAACTACTATTGTACCTTCTATTATTATGAACTAGTTTCATTTTCTACAACTTACATAAATGAAACTGGAATGTATGAATTCTTTTATGTTTGGTTTCTTTCATTTCGTATATTTGAGATTCATTCATATTATATTATGTAACCACAGTTCTTTCATTTTCATTGCTGAGTACTATTCCATAGTATGGATATACCATGTTTGTATAACCATTCATCTATTGCTGGTCATATGGATTGTAGCCTGTGTTTGATTGTTAGAAATTAAGTTGATGTTAACATTTGTAAGCAAGTCCTTTTATGAATATATGCTCTCATTTATCATGGCTAATACCAAAGAAAAAAATGGCTGATTTTTCTGCCAAGTGTATGTTTAACTCTATTAAAATGTCAATGTATTTTCCAATTTGATTATACCTATTTTTTTATATTCTCGAACATTGTATTTGAGAATTCTAGCTGTTCCACAACCATGCCAATGTTTAACAGAGTCTTTAAAACATTTTTTTGCCACTCTGATAATTATGAAGAGATATCTCAGAGAGGCTTAGCTTACATTCTTTGAATGAATTGGTGTAAGAATATTTTCAAGTTCTTATTTTCATCTGTAGACTGCATATTCTTTGGTGAAATGTCTGTTCATGTTTGTTGTTTGTCTTCAATTGGACTCTATCTTCTTATTGACTTATGGAGATATTTGCATATTCTAGATACAAGTCTTTTTTCATATATATGATCTTCAAAGTGTGGCATTCTAAAATATTCTCTAATGTGTCTAGAAATAGTAATTTATCTTTTATATGTTGGTATATAATTCACTTCATGTTAATCATACTGTACCTTGTGAGGTAAAGTCTGAGGGGTTCTCTTTTGCCATTTTTGGCTTTCTTTTGTTATATCTATCAAGTTGGTCAATTAACTAAAAATAATTATCATTTCTCCAATTAAATTGCTTTGGCACTTTTGTAAAAAAAAAATCAGTCAACTATATATATCCATGTGCTATTTTGGACACTCTATCCAGTTTCAATGATCCACATTTGAATATTATAATTTTATAACAAGTTTTGAAATGATATAGTGTAAGTTACCCAACTTTGTTCTTTATCAAAGTTATTTTGGTTATTCAAAATATTCGCATTTCTGTGTAAATTTTAGAATCAACTGATTCTTATGAAACCTAAATATTTGATTCAAATTATATTAATCTAGAAACCAATTTGAGTAAATTGCCATATTAAGGATATTAATCTTCTCATCAATGGGCAGGGATGTCTGTTTAATTAAACTAGATCACCTTTCATTTTTTGGTTTTTAGTGTAGAGGACTTTAGAATCCTTTATCAAATTTATGCCTAAGTATGTCATACTGTTAGTATTATTGTCAATGGTATTTTGAAGTTAGATATTTCATTATGACTAGTATATAGAAAAATACTATTTTTTTATTACAACCTGTTATCCTGAAATTCTGCTAAACATTCATTCTAGCAAGATTTGATTCCTCGCTTTCTGTAATGTTTCTTAGATAATTATGTTATCTTGGAATAAAGACTACTGTACCTTTTCAATGTGGATGCCTTTTTTTTTTTTTTGCCTTATTACAATGAATAGACCCTCTACTAAAATGCTGAATATAAACAGTAAGAGCAGACATTCTTGCCTTGTTCTAATCTTCTGGGTGTTTTTCATAGAGGCTTTTTATGACATTGAAAGAGATTCTTTCCATTTCTAATTTACTGATTTTTTTTTCTTTTTTGTGAATGAATGATGCTTTTCTGCAACTGTTTAAATGACCATATTATTTTCCCCCTTTAGCTTGTTAATATTATAAATTACATTGGTTGATATTGATCTGTAGTTCTTTTCTAATTACATTCTCTTCTGTATATTTTTGTTCATTTTTTTAAATCAGGATGATGCTAGTTTTATAAAATGAATTGCATATAGAATTGATATTATTTCTTTATTAATATTCAGTATAATTTATTAGTAAAACCATCTATGCTTAGAGTATTCCTTGTGGAAATACTTTTACCTAAAATTCAATTTCTACAATAGATATAGGACTACTTGTATTATCTATTTATTGTTGAATGAACTTGGTAATATGTGCTTCTCCAGACATCTGTCGTTTCACTGGACTTACTAAATGTCTGAGCATAAAGCTGGTTGACATTTCTGTAGCATCTATAGCAACTATCACTCCATAATACCTAATATCAGCTCTTGTTTTTCCTCTTTTCCAGATTGGGTCTGGCTAGGAGTTTATCAATTTTATTACTCTTTTAAAAAACAACTTGTGTTATCATTCCTTTGTCTTTTTGTTTTCCTGTTTTATGTCTTCTTATTTGATGACCTTATTTTAAAATTTCCATTCTTGTGGTTATTTGGGGTTTTGTTTTCTCTTTTTCTATGGTTCCTGATGATACAAGCTTAGATCTTTAAAACCTTTCTTCTTATAGGTATATGGTAGTGGAAAATTTTCTTCTCTAAGTAGTGTTTTAGCTGCATCCCACAGATTTAATCATGTTGTCTGTTTATTTTTATTCTGTCCAAAATAGTTTCTATTCCTTTTTTAGTTGATCTCAATTCTGTGGGTTTTTTGTCTTAATTCGACAAATATTTGGGAGGATTTTTCAGATATCATTCTCTTGTTGGTTTAATGTTCTAATTCCATTGTAATCAGAGAGAAAATTTGGTGCTACTTAAAAGCTTTTTAATTAAGACTTGTTTTATAGCTCAGAATATGGTCTAGTTTGAAAAAAAAATTGTATGAACTTGGATAGAGTCTGTACTCAGTTGTGTGGAGCATTCTACAAATGTCGACTAGATCAACTTAGTTAATGGTACTGTTTATATTTTCAAAACCTCTACTAATATTCTGTGAGTTCTATCTGCCATTGAAAAAGTAGTTTTAAAATTTCCAATCATAATTTAAGATTTATTCATTCCTTTGTGCAATTATATAAATTTCCATCACATATTTCTAAACTCTTAATTGATCAAATTATGTTATGTTCATACATGAACATGTCACGATGAAACCCATTGTTCTGTATAATTATTATGCATCAATATATAACTTTTATGAGCTCAAAATATTAGGATTTTTGTGTTTTCTTAATAAATTCACTGATTTGTCTTTATTAAATGACTCCTGGAAATATCCCTTGCCTTAATGCACATTTTTTCTTATACTAATATAAGTACTCAAATTTTCTTTTCATTAACAGTTCTATTAGCATGGCATGTCAATTTTTTTTTTTTTTTAGATCAGAGATCAACAATGTTTTTCTGTAAAGTTCCAGGTAGAAAATATTTTGGGCTTTTTTATTTTTTTCTCTGACTTCACTGGATGTTCAAGTTCTCTAAATAGCATATGAATTTGTCAATGGTGCATATTTCATTTGTGCATATTAAGGGAGAGCAGTACAGGCTACACAGAGAGAAGTAGCACTATCATCTCTGCTTTCATAATGTGCACAGGGCCTTGATCTGAATTCTTCATATTTGCTTTACCAAGCATCCCACAATATGTCTTATATTTTTTTTACTACTTCCTCCAGTAATTGGGGATCAACAAGATGGCTTAATGCCCCACATGTCCATATTATCCAGGAGATATTCACACCTCCTTGACAGAATAAACTCTAGAAAGCTGACAAATTTACTGCTATTCCTTCTCTCAAATCCTCTACTTCTCTCAAAAAAACTCCTCTGTTCTTACACAAATATGTACAGACAGTAGGTCAGAAACTCCATTGCATAATCTGATTGCCCGACTTGGGAAAACATCCCTTCTTGCTGGTCGCTCAGTTTTTATTAGCAAATTTTCTTTGAGTCCTTCTCATTTGGAATAGAAAAGTGATTTGAGAAGAGACTCTCTTCTTTCCCTCAGGAGAAGGAAGGAAAGAGTACCAATATATTCCATTTCCCATTTTATGATGCATGGCTCCAATGATGTTTTGGATACCTATCCAACACATCTCAATTATCATCATAAAAGGGGGGCTTGGCAAGCAGAACAGCACCATTCAGCTTTTACTCAATAAGCTCTGAAAAAGGTATAAGCCCAGTTGTTTTCAGTTCTGAGTGAAGAATAAAATCCCTCCCTTTGTTTTCTTTTTCCCCCCTCTGCTTTACATTTTAGTCACCAATTTTGAGGCAAAAGAAAAATCCTTGAGCAATAGACTTTAAAAACAGAAGCAAAACGACAATAGTCTTCTACTATACATTCACCTCTGCATCTTCTTTTTTAAAAATATCATGTGCTGGAAACTGCTCTAAAACAATACATATACATCAGCTCTTATCCACTTACCGATAGGTGTGAAACATTATTTCTAACTTAACAGAATAGCAACATAATTTATTATTTTTATCCCCTACATTTCTGAAAACTGACTAGACTTGGCTGGATAGTTCTTTCTTGGGTCTGCTCACGTTTCTTTCAGAGGGTACCCACAGCTGTAGCTATCCCCAATCCTTCATCACCCACATGTCTGGTGGTTGATGCTGGTTTTTTGGCATCAACCAGCTGCTGTGACCTGGATTGATCATTTGGAATAGCCACAACTGACTTCTTCAGCAGCTGAGTTTCCTCATAGTATGACAACTGGATTCCAAAAGCAAGCATCTCAAGAGAGACTATGACAAAGAAGCGACCTGGCCTTGGAATTCAGGGGTTTCACCTTACCACATTCTATGTGTCAGAAGTAACTCATCATGGGTAGTCATATTTACATATTTATCTATTTATTGGTTTTTAGTAATGTATGTTGCATTTTTATTTTGAAAATTTTCATTAAAATTTTTAATATAAAATATTTAAAGGACATACACAAAAGCAAATATCTCTCCTATATGAGATATCCAGTGTACCTCCTCAAATAAAATACCATTGCAAATTAATTCTGTATTATTCCACAAATGCTTTCTAGTTTTATTCAGATAAATACATACTTCCATCTTACTCTAAAGATGAATTTCTAAATACTCAGAATAATCCAATACTTATTTTCCCACATAATTATTTTTGCTTTAACCAGCGACTATGGCAATGGCACTAAAAATAATTTAAAATTCAATGGTAGGGGCTGGAGATGTGGCTCAAGGGGTAATGTGCTCGCCTGGCATGCGCAGGGCACTGGGTTCGATCCTCAGCACCACATAAAAAATAAAATAAAGATGTTGTGTCCACTGAAAACTGAAAAATAAATATTAAAAAATTCTCTCTCTCTCTCTCTCTCTCTCTCTCTTTAAAAAAAAATTCACTAGGTCACCAGCTTGAAAAATTATGCAATTCATAGTTAATTACTTTTAATCTGAGAAAAATTCACAATATTTCACTTATATGGAAATACAAAAGAATAGCCAACAATCTAGAAGAACAAAGTGGTGAGTAGTCGTATTTAAGGACAGGAAAATTAAATTCTACCCCTTAGTGGAAGGATTGTCGGTCCACCTTCTGGGCCCAAATTATTCACATTATTTCTACATGCAGAGTATAGTTCTCAAATCCCATAACACCTCCCAAAATTTCATCTATTAAACGTTCGGTATTAGGCTTCATGTTTAGAATACCTGAACTGAATCCAGATGACTTGGGGTGTTGTTTCTCAGATGTAGCATCTTGTGTATGTTCCCTCTGGATCTACACACATGGACTGAAGAAATAAATTGTCCCTCTGCTACACACCAAATACTGTGGTGGGGGACTCATAAGACACATGCACCTGTATAGAGAAATTACCAAATAAGGAAAGAAATAGAAAAATGGAAGATACAGAAAAAGCTTGATCTCTTATAATTCTGAAATTCAGGCGAGCATATGTGCCAGTCCCAGGATTGGGATTGTACTAGTGTCTACCAGTGATTCTCCATAGCTTCAGTTCCATCCATTGAGGGTTAGTTCCATTGGCTCCACCCTTTGAATTGTCTTTCCTTTTGAAAAAAAAAAAAAAATATATATATATATATATATATATATATATATCTCTCCCATGATTACAGGTGAATACTCTCCTCTGCCTGTTTCCTTTTCATAGAATATTGGATGCAGCAAGGTCTCCTTTTATTTCATATAGTTGTTTTACTTTTAGTCCCAGCTGACAGTGTTTCTGTTAGTACCATATTTTAAAATTTTCACTCCATTTTTAAAAAGTCATTAACACAAATAGTTTTGAGGTAATTTTTCACTACCTTGAGCTCCCAGAAAAGTTCTTGTGGGACAATGTCTTAAAAATTACTAGAAACCCTATTTTTAAAGTAGACAAACTGTGACTCATGCTCTCAAGTTCCTTTGATGGCCTTTTTATCTGATTGAAAAGGTAGTTGAGGCTGCACCTGAAATCTTAGAAAGTGTTTGAAAGATGTTTTTGAATCATATTTTCCTGACAGTGCCCTGGATTTGATCTTTGCCTGAAAGCTATTTACTAATTTGAAAATAGTTTACCATCTGGAGAAGTTGGGAATGAAAAACTGTTTTATTTCTGAAACCCAGGTTCTGGCTCCTTTATATTTAACAGTTTATTTTTAAACCCTTATTTCTTCATTGCTCTCACTACATTATAGGCAGCTAAAAGAAATAAGTTGTGGTATAAATACCAAATACGCTTGGTATACATACCAAATATATTAAGAATATTTATCTTCCATATTACAACAGGAGACTGTGCTGACAAACTTCTCACCTCAACATATAACCAGGGCCTCCTTTGCACTCTTGGAACAAGGGTTCAAAGTGCTTCAAGAAAGAGCCAGGTTGAAGTCATACTGTCCTGCAAGACCTAGTCTCAAAGTTCATGAAGCAATCACTTCCTCTGTATCTATTTCCATTCAAAGAAAAATGAATTTGACTGGCCTTTCTAATAACCATTTGCTCTCTTTTATTTATTTAAGATCTCCATGAAAAATTCCTTAAGATCATTTGAGCTCTGCTAATGAACTCTTCCAGCTATTGTTCCTGTCTCAGTCCCAAAGTCAACGGCTCATGTTTTAGGTTTAGTCATGACAATCCTCTGTGTGACACTAAAATTCTGTTCATCTATAGTGGCATAGCAACCCACTGCACCTTTTACCATCTTATGAATATAAAAATCTTCTCTTGATATTATCTCTCAGGGTTCTGGGAGTTGACTTGGCTGAGCTAATCAGTCAGGGAGACTTTTTAAAATTTAAATTTATTTTTATAACTGACACATAAAACCACAAAAATTGTATATATTAATGGAGTACCAAGTAATATTGCAATATATTTATAAATTATGTAATCATGATGATTACATATATATGCATATATATGTATATATATACATGTATACATATGTATGGGTGTGTATCTCCTCAAAGACTATTATTTCTTTATGGTGAAAACATTCAAAATCCTTTTTTCTAGCTTTTCAACATATGCAGTATATTAGCATTATCTGAAGTCACACAACTGTAAAAGAGCACATCATAATTTCTTACTCTTATCTAACTATAACTTAGTACCTATTGATCAACCTCTCTCCAGTGATCCCTGTCTTCTCTCTCAGCCTCTAGTAGCCACCACTCTACTCAAATTTTGTGAGAACGACTTTATTATATTCCACATTAGTGATATCATATGCATTTGTCTTTCTGTGCCTGGCTTGGTTTGCTCAACATAATAATATCCAGTTCCAAAAGAGTATTGCAATGTACCACGTGTTCTTTCTCCATTCATCAGTTGGTAGACACTTAGCTTGTTTACATTTCTTGGCTGTTGCGAACAAAGCTGAAATAAATATCAAAGTAAAGGAGTCTTTTTGATATACTGATTTCCTGTCCTTTGGACATATACCAAGGGGTGGTATTTCAGGATCATACAGCAATTCTATTTCTCCTATTTTTGAGAAACCCTCATGCTATTTTCCCATAAACTGTACTTTGAACTTGTTCACATTCCCAGCAGCAGTGGGCAAGGGGAAGTGCTCCTTTGCTCCAGATCCTTGCCAGCACTATTTATCTTCTCTGATGATTAGAGAAGTTTAAACATTCAATCATACCCCTCTTGGTTATTTCTATATTTCATTTGAGAAATATCTACTCAGATTTGTAGCTCATTTTAAAATTGGAATCTGTTGGTGTTTTTGCTGTTGGGTTTTTGGAGTTCCTTATGCATCATAGATATTAAGCCCTTCTCAGATGTGTATTTCATAAATACTGTCTCCCATTCTGTAGGTTCTCTGCTCATTCTAAGGAGTGTTGTCTCTGTTACATAGAAGATCTTTAATTTGATGTAATCGCATTTGCCTGTTTGTTTCTATTTCTTGAGCTTTTGGAGTCTTGTGAAAAAAAAATCTTTACATTTTACAATGTTCAATTTACCTTGTTTTATTCTAGTAGTTTAATAGCTTTGGATCTTATATTTAAATTTTTAATCCATTTTGAGTTGACTTTTGTAACTGATGAGAGATAAGAGTTCTAGTTTAATTATCCTGCCTGTGGATAACCAACTTTCCCAGTACCAACAGAGAAGATTGTTCTTTCTCCAATGCATATTCTTAGCACCTTTGTCAAATGGTGCTAAGAATATGCATTGGAGAAAGAACAAAGATTTTGATGTGTGGGTTGACTTCCAGGTTCTCTTTCTTGTTCCATTGGTCTGTGTCTGTTTTTGTTTCAATACCATGCTGGTCTGTGTCCTTTTTTGTTTCAATACCATGCTGTATTGATGACTAGAACTTTGTGATGCATTTTTTAAGTTGGTAATTTCATACTTCTTCCTTTGTTCTTTTTGCTTGAGATTGCTCTGGCTAAGATCTATAGCAAAACAAGGATAGCCATTTTCACCACTTTTATTCAACATGGTACTAAAAATCTTAACCAGGCAAAAGAAAAGGCATACAAATTGGTAAATAAGTAAAATTATCACTGCTTTCAGATAACATGATCTTATATATTAAAAAAACAAAACAAAATATTCCTCAAAAGAAGAAAGAAAAAGAAACCTACTAGACCCAATAAATTCATTCAGAAAAGATTCAGGATGCAAAATCAACATACAAAAATTAGTAGTGTTGCTATATACCGCTAGTGAATTGGATTTTTTTTTCCAATTCACTAGCGGTATATAGCAACACTACTAATATTTGGAAAGTAAGATAGCAACTCTATTTATAATAGCTGCTAAAAGTAATAATAAAATACCTGAGCAAAAGTTTAACAAAAGAGGTGAAAGATCTTTATGATGAAAACTCTAAAACATTGATGAGAGAAATTCAAAAACACAAACAAACACACACACACAGAGAAAGATATACCATGTTAATGGATTAGAAGAATCAATATTGTTAAAATGTCCATGCTATCTAAAACAACTACAGATTCAATTCAATCTCTATTAATATATTAATAAGGGGCTGGGGCTGGGGCTCAGCAGTAGAGCACTTGCCTTGCATGTGTGAGGCATTGGGTTCCATCTTCAGCACTACATAAAAATAAACTTAAAAAATAAAGGTTTTGTGTCCATATACAAATATATATATATATATATATATATATATACACACACACACACACACACACATATACATATATATATATATGATGCTCTTCACAAATTGTCTCAGTTACCTTTTTTGCTGCTGTGAATAAAAGACCTAATAAGAACAATTAGAGGAGAAAGATTTTGAGAGGCTTATGGTTTTAGAGGTCTCAGTCCACAGGCAGCTGCTTCCATTCCTTAGGGCTCGAGGTGAGTCAGAACATCATGGCAGAAGAGTGTGGTGGAGGGAAACAGCTTAAGGCATCATACCAGGAAGCAGAGAGAGAGACTCCACTCACAGATAAAAATATATACCCCAAAAGCACATCCCCAATGACCTACCACCTCCAACCACACTCTACCTGCCTTCAGTTACCACTCAGTTAATACCTAACAAAGGAATCCTTCACTGATTGGGTTAATGTTCTCATAACCCAGTCATTTCACCTCTCAGCCTGCCTGCATTGTCTCCACATGAGCTTTTGGGGGACACCTCACATCCAAACCATAAAACATATCTAGAAAAAAAAAATCCTAAAGTTTGTATGGAATTACATGGAATTGTATGGAATTGTATGGAATCTGCAAATAACTAAAGTGATTTGGGTATCTTAAGTTGTATCAGATACTGTCAGGGGCAGGAGCCATCTCATAGCCTCCCTCCCATGTTCAGTGGTTAATGCGGGTTGCTGCCTGGAACCTCAGACATTATATCTCTGAATTCCTATATGACATCTCTTCTGAGGCCAAGGATTTCCTCTTCACAGTATAGCATCAGTGTTCTAAGAGCAAGAATCCACAAAGGAGTCAACCTAGAGTAGCACTGCTTTTTTAGTATCTCATCTCATAATTCATGGAGCATCATTGTATTCTATTTCTATTCAAAGGGAAAGGAATTAGTGTTCTTCATCTCTGATAGGTGTGTTGTCAAAGGATTTACAGACATTTTTAAAAATCTCCACAGTTCCCTTCTCATTAATGAGTGCATGGATGTATCATACTTTTAGTAATGCTACATTTAAAACCTTTATAAATTTTAATAAAATAAAGGAAAAAATAGAATGTTTAAAAACTATTATGAAGATCTTCTTGGTTAAACATTAGTAAAATATCAAGGGAGCACATATATATTCACACACCACAACACAGCACTAATTAAAAGATACAATGTCACTGACCTAAAAATATGAAAACATAAGAAAATGTCATTTTATATCATGGTATATGAAAAAGATCCAAATAGGATGATGATATTTTATGAAATCTCAGAGACCAGGAAAAAGGTTATCACTTAGTTCACTGCCATCCATACTATAGCAAGTCACATATTTTTAGACATTTTAAGAAAGAAATAGGAAAATGTAAATTCTACTTGCATGACTTCAGAGAAGGAACCAAGGTGTGGAGAGTATGAAGAGATAAATTTAGGCTTACATAAGGCTGCTTTTTGTTGGTGTAGACTCTCCATCATTAAAAGTGCTCATGCAGAATATAAAGAAAACGATCTAAAGAGATTTATTTATTAAGACATTTTCTTTGTAATTCATAGATTCAATAATAATATGACTATGTAAAATTGAAAAAAAATAAAAAAAACTTTTACATTTTCATGCAAAAAATGTTTGTAATCTATTCTACATAGGCTATCTTCAAAACATATGTGACTAGAATTCAAAAGAGCCTAGGATGATAATATCCTATAAATCCGACTGTCTTCCCTAAGACCCATAAATCACCCTAATTAAGTCAGTTAGAAAGTGACAAGAAGCACTTTTTTCCAATGTCACAGAATCTACAAGAATAAACTTGACCAAATAAGAAGAGTCCAGGGCAGGTGCTTCAGCAACTTTAGGTAACTTGTTCGACCACTCCACTAATGCAGACCTCTAACAGAAATGTAGCTGAGAACTACCCAGGAGAAGGATGTTCATATTGAATACAGTCTGGAACAGCAGTGTATTTTTCAATGTTAATGAACAGATTGATGTGACTTTAAACACCTATGATATAAAAAGGAAACACTGCAAAAATCTAGTTCATCTTCCTTAGTGTTAGCATGTGGCTATTTCTCTGAATATTTTCTCATTTTCAATATGTATTTACCAAACACCTAGGGAATACAAAGCTGAATAAGATATTTTTCCTTTCCTTACAGAACCTAGAGGCTAATACTGGAAACAAAATACCAACATTAACAACAAATTATATTACAAAGCAGGAAAGTAATAAAAACCACCTACTGTATTTAAGTAAGTATACTTCTCTGTAATACAAGTTATAAAGTAACATTATGACAAATAACACTTCCAATTTTATGATAATGAGTTGTACATACTTAAAGTCCTAATAGATTATTTTCTGTAACTGAAATCAGGTACCGTAGTCTGAAAAATGCTTTTTGTGTCAGATGTATAAGACTACCTGGAGGTGTAGTTAGACTCTGAAAAGAATGGAATTTTTAGGATAGTTTGTTGGCTTAAGGGAAAACAGGAATGAGTATTTGAAGATGAGAACAATTGTTAGAAATTGAGATGTAATGATCCAGAAAATCTAGCATGCTGTGTTTCCCATAACCAACACAAACATACAATAAAATGAAAAATTATTTCAGAGAAGATATTTGTATTTAGGTCACAAATATCATTGAATGTCTGAAAAGTACTAGGAGCGCTATTATATACTTTCAGTTGCATTATATAAATTAGCTTTCATAATAATAGTAGAGTAGGCATTGTCATAAATGGAACCAAGAATTGGAGGGAGTGGGTTAAATAACTTTTGAGGACTAAATTTTGAAACGAAAGTGGAGTAAATCTAGGCAGTTATGTAAAAACAGAAAGGAAGAAATGTATCCCTGAATTTTAAAACAAGACAACAATTTGTATGATTGGTCTATACTATAAAGCTAATAAAAACTAAATAATGATGTGCTCACTGTACAGAGAAGAAGCAACCCTTGAGTGTGGAAATTGAAGACTCACATAGCGTATCTTCAGACTGCACTGAGCCTCTTTCCTGAGTAGGATGACAAAATCCGACAGTGTAGCCCTTCTAACAAAAACACACTTAACATGGAGATAAGCATATAGGACTATGCCAGTGCATCTGCAAATATACCTGTCCCAATGATAAAACAAGCACTATTCTGAAATGGATACTTTAGTTTGTCATTCTATTTTCATATCATCAGTTCTCCTTACTTTGATGGAAAGCTTCCTAAGTAATTTTCTCATTAAGACTTAATTCCTATAGTCTTGAACTTCGGGGGCCGGGGTAGGGAGGAAAAAACTTCCAGTATTTATGCTCTGGTCACAATTTTTCTCATTATAAATCAGTTCATAATTCCCTATTCACAAAACATATGGTTTTTGGTTAATGTAAGGACTGTCCTGAGCAATGAATCCTTCTCCCTGTATTAACAAATCAAACTTCTTAGCCTCATATACCAAACCATGCACTGTGATATGTCTTCAGGCATGTCCCTGCGTAAGTACATAGCATAGTATCTTAAGATAAGAGTGCTCAGGTGCAAACACATGTCCTCTTAGGTCACAATTCCATGATGAAGTCATTATTATTCTCACTTTACAGAAGGGAAGGTTTTGAGAGATTAAATTCCTTTTGAAAGACACACAGCTAATAGAAGCAGAAAATTTTCTTCAATAACAATCTGAGACTTCTTCAAATTACGCAAATGCTTTGAGAAAAAAATCTAAAGCAGCTAGGAATATCTACATTTGTTAGCAAATAATAGTTACTGTTTTTCTCCAACTTTTCATCAAAAGAAAATATCTCACAAGTGATATTAGAGATAAATCGTAGAGGGCTAAAAGTTGAGAGTATATTATATGGGTATTGTTGTAATATTAAAGACTCTCAGTAATATTTTGCTTCTAGGGTCAAGTTTCTATTAAAAACTATAGTATCTTTTAGCAATTATTTTGCTTCTAGGATTGAGTTTCTATTAAAAATTTTTTAGTATACACTAAAAAGGGATCACTCCATATGCTGTTTTTATTCAAAGGAAATATGAGATATTAGTAATATTTCCTCCCCAAAATTATAGACCTATAACCATCTTACTTTTTGCTTTTCCACTGTCCACTTGTTTTCAGCCAAGTGGAATGGGCACTTGCAAAGAAGGAAGAGGCAGGAGTAGCTGTGTAAGTTCAGCTGTTAAAGAATAGAAGCTCTGTGTTACATTCCATTTGTGTTCTCCTCTTGGGAACTGATATTGCTTATGTTTTTAAATTCTAATTTATTTTTTTCTATTCTGAAAACAAGGCTGTTCCACCTCAAGATAGCAACTGTAAGAGAGAAGAGTCAACAAGTTTCATCACATTGAAGCAAAGAGCATAGGAGATCATCTTGAACTTGCTAGGAGATGTAATTAACAAGCTCTCCTCCAATCCCACAGCCTTCTGGTTAATTGAAGTGTTACTATTTGTAAATAATGTCATTGAATGGATAGCTTTGATCGTTCTGCTAGAAGTTTCTATGACTCTGGTCCTTTTATGATATACATCCAAGTTAGCAACAGCATTTGCAAAACCTGTTGCTAACCTCCTGTCTTACTCCCATAAGGTCTAGTTTAGAATTGAATGCTATTTTTAGTTATGCCATCATGAAAGTGGAGAGGATGGAGGAACTTCTAAGGTATATCTCTTTGTCGCTTTTTACAATGAAGATAGATGTGGTTCTATTCATTTTTTTCTATGAAATATCTACTCAGATGGATTATATTACTTTTTTTAAGAAGAGGCAAAGGAACAATTACTTAAGGGAGTGGAGATCTGTATTTAAGAACTACCTGAATAAACTCTAGGTGGGAGTGTTGAGTGCTCGTATGTATCAGATGAAGGCAAGAATAAATGACAAAGAACATTGGATGATCAACAGATTTTTCTAAGACTAATTTTTGCTATTTTATATATATATATATTCAAAACAGTAAAATACAAAGAAAGAACTGGTGAGTATGAATAATACAAAGCAACTCTGCATAGGAAAAGTAAGCAAAGGAGAGTAATAATAATATTGTATTTCTATTTCTTAAGTGGTCATTAGTGTAAAGAGTTAGATTAAATGATAAAGGGAGCAATTTGGGAGACAAGCTGTGATATTATATTGCAATATTTAAGGGTATGATTGGAAGCACCAGGGTTGGAGCCAGACATACTGGGTTTGAATTTTTGTTTCACCACATTAGCTCTGTGACCATGGGGAGTGATTTAACCTCTCTGATCCTCAGGGTGTTTTTTAATATGAAAATGGAGCTAAGAATAGATATTATAGAGAATTTTAAGAATTAAGTTAAATAATGTATGCAAAGTACCTAGCAGATTGCAAGTAGCCAATAATTGCATTACATTAATTCTCCTGCTTAGAGTGGGCCATAAAAGATCCAGAAGGCAAAGTACTTTATATTTTTTAATAACTTAAGCTCTTATTCCAGTCAGAAAATTACTTAATCTCTCCTAAAAGTAAAATCCCCAAGAAAATTAAAATAAAAAAACATTTTCATCTACAACTAAGTTGAAAGCATTTGACTTCTTAAAGATATTATTCATTAAGGCAATATTTTTTCTGTTGTTGTTTGTTTTGTTCACTTTTGTATATTCTTCTGTCAAAATGAAAGACAAAGGTCTTAACTAAAATCTTACTATGCTATTTAGAAAGGGATAAATCATGGGAGTATTCAACTGACAATCCAGAAAAAAAAACAAAAAACAAGACTCCATTTGTTCAATAAAAAGAGAGGGGCTTGCCATATTTCTATCTCTTGTGGAGTTTGAATCTGGCACTGGAGACTCTGGCCTTGCCATCCCCTGGGTGGCATGCATCTGCCTGTATGGGGTATTTTAAATGTAGGCAGCAAAAGAGTTGTTATACCAACCACTATTACCCAAATAAAATTTCAGCCATCCGCATCATTGACACCAGCTGTTTCTGTTAAGGGGAAGAGTGTGATCATTTTCTTGCAAGTACTTTTGCATGAATTCATGAATCTGATATGTCAATGATGTCTCTACTCAGTCTAGTTGCCCATGATCATGACTATTGAATGAAAGAAAAAAATGTGGAGTCAGTCCTGCATTCTATATAATTCGACCATCCTTATCAAATGTTTAGGCACAGCCAGAGGAAGCCTGAAGATATTTATAAAAATTGTGTGGACCAAAAAGTAATCCATCAAATGTATTTAAGAAAGACTATGATAGACAGTGAGGGGAAAATTAGTGTGTATAGATATACTCCATGTGCAACTAGGTTGTCCTTAACGCTTAATCCTTTTTGAATTAGCAAGTAAATATACATTGTTATTGTGGCAAACACTTAGCCAGGAAATTTTCTATTTCAGATATGTCATTTTAACCAATTTTCTATTTCAGATATATCATTTTAACCAATGACATATCTGAAATAGAAAATACACAATCTAGCAGGGCACAGTGGCACATGCCCATAATCACTTGAACACTATTAAATACTTGGTTGAGAGAAAAGATACCAAATCCTTCTTCTAAATACCAGGTAGAAAGAGAACTGGAAAGTTGTGTCAGTATGTGACCACTGCCACATTGCTATGGACTGACTAATATAAAATAATGATACTCTGAGGTACAAGGAACACTATGCAGTATGCAATGATGGCCTCAATGTTGTTTCTTGCCAGATCCTCTGCTCCTCTGCATCAAATCAAATAAGACACCTAGGACATTCAGTCTTACCCAAAGGGTTGTAGGACATGCAGGTATATCCTGGCTTTGTCACATGGTGAGCTTAGTTGCAATCTCCCACAAGAACACATGGATATGTACTGAAACCAGCCATTTCGTTCAAGTGAAGTCCTCTTTAGAACTGTTGGCATCCATTCTCACCAAAAGGCTTTGTGCTGGGCCATCTTTGTTCACCCAGATAGGTATCCCTAACTTTGAAGTCCAGAGATAAGAGGTTAGGTCTCACATCCTACCCTCCTAGACAATATCCTTGCTTCTGACCATTCCTCTCTATAAATTTAGATTAACTCAAAAGAACAAAAAGGAAAGAGGCCAAAAACTTTCTATTATAAGATTCTTCCAAGACAATTTGAATGTTCTTGCTAACAACAGCTTAACTAAGAAGAATCCCTCAAGCAAATTTTTCCTTGAGAGAACTATACTTCAAAAGCATCTGTATTTCCCACTTCTATATATAGAAGTTATTAACTTGTATTGTTTCACCTGCTGCAAAAGTACATTTGAAAATTGTATAAGAATAATTTTATATCATGTCATATAAAAATAAACACAAGGTATTATGTATCCTAGATGTATGAATTACTCAGAATTCACACACCACTTAAACACACAATGGGAAGCACTAATTTAGATACTGTAGGGTAAAGGACAGGTGATAATGATAGACATTTGAATTGGCACTTCAGAGGAGCTTTGGTCTATGTATTCTGCATAGTTGATCAGAGTAACAGGATTAGAAAGGTAAATAAAAATGTGTTTATGGAAATACTATAGGATTGCTAGGGCTAGCTACTAGGCAGTATTGGAGCAGGGGTCATGTGAAAATGTCAGAGGAAAGCAAAATATTCACAGGTCTTCCAACATATCTGCCATTCTTTTTCCTATTATTTGGAAGAACCTCTGGTCTTAGAGAAGAGTAGAATATACCAAAAAGAAGGAAAGGATGGTAGAATATGAAAAACTCCAGAGTCGTCCCTTTGGCTTCTGGGGTGACCACAGTGAGTCACCATCACAGGGTGGCCACTCATTTACAACCTTGAAGCCACCTGTGGGGTATCCATTCCCTGCCTCTGCACAGACCTTTATTTAGATTAGAAATGATTAACACAAACACAAATAGAAATGAGATGAATTAAGTGTCATTCTCAGTTTCTTATCAAAAGTTCAATAGAAAATGGAGAAATGTGTTGTGTCACTTTTCTGTTCTGCAATTTGCTATCTCCCTTAGGTATTTCTTCCTCTTGCAAGCTTCTCAGTATTTTACAGAATAGGATGGCATTTTATCTGAAAGCATTTGGTAAATGTTCTTTGAGTCTAGGAGGCTGCAATTTAACAAATGGCTTCCTCACACAAACTATAAGTCTGATACAGAATGATTGACAACTCTGCCAAACATTTGAAAGGCAGCTAAGAGCTTCAAAGCATACAGTAGCTGAGACCAGGACTGGAGTTTATCATCAGCCTTGGAGATTGTGGTTTATGCTGGCAATACAAAATATCTATCATTTTAATACAACTCTTACAAAGATTTTGTAAACGTGTCATTAAACAAACATACCAGAAGGACCAGCCCAGAAGAAACCAGTTTTAAGATAACAACAATAGAATCAAAATAACATTATCACCAGATAATAGTCTCCTACTGTTTGATAAAGGACTTAGTTTCTAAAGCCAAAACAAACATGGAGGCACAGCCAAGATGTTTGCTTTAGAAGTGGAAGACATTGATCTATGACACATTCCTATTATGATGGTTTTAATTTTACTAGTCAGAGCAGGATCCACTTAAAATTATGCTAATTTCAAGAGTGTTCAGCAGAAGGAAAGTTCTTTACACTGCAGTATAGTTCCTTTATCATCTTTTTGTGACCTGCGGATGGCTTTTCCTTATTTCCCACTCACTGTTCCTTCCCAACACCCCCTATCATAGGATCTGTACCCTGGGAAGATGATACCAACAGGAGCCTTGGTAATAAGTCGGGGAGATGTCTGAGTCATGGGAGGATCACCAGACACAGTATTTTTCACTACAACATTTTGCAAACTTGAGTTCAAAGCTGAGATCTTGTACCCATCTCTTCACCACAGCTCAGAACTTTCTTAGAGATGTCATTGAAAATAACCAAAGGCCACCTTCACTTCCATTGCTTTAGATGTGTATGTACTTGCAATATTGAAGAAGCCCAACCTGTGTCACTGGGGAATTGATACAATGGGAGAAGTAGAATGTGTGATTTAAATGTAGGGCACTGGAGTCATATTCTTGCAGTGATATTAGAATACTGTCCTCCCCTCTCACCTCAATGCCTTACCCAAATGCCATGCTGGACATGATGCAACTTTATTTCAACCTAACCTCAGTGACTTCTTGATCCTGTGCTAGCCAAGGCACCTTTGTATCTTCCTAATTCTTGTAATCAGAGTCAATCCTGAGAGAGAGAGGGTAGCATTCTTAAAGGGATGTTAGATTAAATAACCTGCTTAACATATCTTCCCCATTTGACACTTTCACTACCTGTCAGGACTTTGAATGCATCTTATTTAATCCCACTGGGCCTCCCAAACCATCCAGTTTCCCACAGATATCAGGTAGCTATTATACCGTGATAATACCATGAGCTAAGCTTCATGAAAGACCAAGAGTGATTTAAAGATGAATGAGGCAGACTCAGACATAAAAACACCATCAAGATGAGGAGACAAGCTGGGTGCAGTGGCACACACCTGTAATCCCAGCAGCTTGGGCAGCTGAGGCAGGAGGATGTCTCGTTCAAAGCCAGCCTCAGCAATTTAGCATCGTCCTAAGCAGCTCATCGAGACCCTAACTCTAAATAAAGTACATAAAAGGGCTGGGGATGTGGCTCTGTGTTTAAGTACCCCTGGGTTCAATCCTCAGTATCAAACACCAAACCAAACAAAAAGATGAGGAGACAGACAAACAGACAAATTCAAAACTATCATAAATGCAACAAAACACTGCTCCAAGAGAATGCTGGATTAAACTAAAGAAAGTCCTCCAGATTAGCAATTAGATCTCAACGATGGTGACCTTAAAGGGAGCAATTTGAGAAGAGTTGATGAAAGCCAGATTACATTATAGTTATAATAATCGGGATGTTAATAGAAAAGACAGAACAGGCCCAGCGGCCTGCTGAGGGGCAGAGCCGCCCCCCACCCCCCGTGCCTGCCAGGTAGGCGGAACTGTGACCACCGACAGAAAAGGCCCAGTGGCCCGCGGAGGGGCAGAGCTGCCAACCACTCCTGCAAGGTAGGCGGGCCTGTGACCCAATGGCAGAACAGGCGCAGCGGCCTGCTGAGAGGCAGAGCCGCCCCCTCCCCCCGCGCCTGCAAGGTAGACGGAACTGTGACCACCAACAGAACAGGCCAGACCTGCAACCAGGTGCCGCAGTCTGGCTGGGCACAAAATCACGAGCCACTCAAGCAGGAACAAAGTTTATTTTTTGAAACTGCCGCCAATGTCCGGTACCGCCCGGGAAGATTTTTTCCACCCACGCGGCCTCCTCCCGGACTGCAGAGAGAGCTCCTCCCCCGGAACTCCCTCCTACTGTACTTCCCCAACCAATGGGAAATCTCCAGGAGTCCCGTAGCCAGCCTAGGTGAACAGCAGGAGTCCAATATCCATATGAATGCAAATCTTAACATAATCATATCATCTCAATGGCTAGCTGGNAAAAAAAAAGAAAAGACAGTGAATTGCTATATGGAAAATTTTGCTTGAAAATGGATAAACATTGGATGGCAGCTAATGGGATATCCGGTGTCAAGGGAGAGTTTGTTTATTGCCTTAAAGATGAGAGAGTTGTCATTATATTTATGAGCTGTTGTGAAGGAATTTTATGCCTTAACTTTAAGAGGGGTTCCTTTTTAAAGTTTTTAAGTCAACTTTTAAAATGAAAATACTACTGGGGCGAGTAGGCTTTTAGTAAAATCTGTCAGTTGTCAGTTAACACCTTAGCAGGGCACAGGATGCAATGGGATGCCAAGAGCAGACAGGAGAACACTGCTCCTGACGAGGTGGGACAGCACCCTATATCCGCTGCTTCACAGTTGCATCTGGGAGTCAGCCAAAGAATCCCAGCTGGTCCTGCTTCCACAAACAATCCTTATTCTCCTTCAATAGCCTGGAATATAGGAACACAAACAGGCCTACAGTGAATGCTTTTTCACATTTCTCTTCCTTGCTGAGATTAGTTTTCAAGTAAATGAGGATATAGATTACAGAAGCTAACCAGCAATTACATTATAGTTTGATTATTTCAGATGGTACCAAAATAATGCATATTTGGAAGAAGATGAAAGAATTTAATAGTGGAGTAAAAGAGGAGGCCATCTTTATCCTCTTCCTCCTCTATCCACTCCACACACACACACACACACACACACACACACAGGTACTCACGCTTTCTAAACTTGTTCCATGCATGCACTCACATGCACACGCATAAAGATAACACATATAGGTAATTTAGTTGCTTGGTCCTCTTGCCAAACATTGTTTTCCCTCGTCTAATATATACAGGTGACTAGGAAGCTAAATTGGGAAGTTAACCACATGCCAATAATCATCATCATAATAACAATGGCTAATATTTACAAAGTACCCATTACATTCTAGATTTTATCTGAAGCACTTTGTCATTTGTTCGCTTTGCAAATAATAATTATTCAAATGTATTCTCATAATTAGCCAAAAACAGGAAGTAAAGCAAAAGTTCCTGTAATTAATCCTGCTAATCCTCAAACCCTGTTCTGACATGACCATCGTTGCTGGTTAGGTTGATATCCCCTTGAATGCATATGCAGAAATGTCATTTGTTTTTGTTTTTGTAACTAAAATCATACTGTGGGTATCCAACAGAACTTACACTTTTCATTGTAGTCATGCAGATCTTTCTGTTTCAAACCATAAATATCTAATTCTTTCTTTTTAGCACTTGTATAGAAGGCATGCTTATCCATTCTATAGTTTATCACAGATTGGTCCTTAGTTATTTGACTGTGAGCATTGAGGTTAATTCTAATTTTTACCATAACAAAGAATGGCATAATAAAAAGCTTCCAGGGCCCTTTAGATACATACTTCAGCATTTCCCTCAGTTGGTGAGAAGAGTGGTGGCAGGTCAGAGAACAGAGAAGACATTAATTTGTCATTCATCCTTGGCTCCTCATTTGCAACAGCCCTGATGCTCCATTCAACCTCTGTTGTTCTGGGACCAGACTCTGATAGAAGTAGAGCTTGTGACTGCAGTAAGGTGATGAGCCCATTTTAATATGTCTGGTGACAACAATGATGGACTTAGAAGATGATATGCATTTTAAAACTGACCTGGTCAAAATGAAACTTAGGAATGTTGATGGGAATTCTGTAATAGTTATTCTCTCTTGCACATACACAGGAACAATGTAGCCCTGGGAAATGACAGAAATTATCTGTGTAAGTTTTCTAGGGCTGCCATAACAAAGTACTACTTGACTTAACAGAAATTTATCTTCTTCTTGTTCTGGAAGCCAGAAAACAGGGTGTTGGCTGGGTTAATGACTTCTAAGGGCCATGAGGGAAGGATGTGTTCCAGGCCTCACATTGTCTATAGATTACTGTCTTCTCCCTGTGTCTTCACATCCTCTTCCCTCAGGGGTTTGGATTTCCTCTTTCATGCATTGTACATACAAGGACATCAGTTATATTGGATTAAGGCCCTAAGGGCCTCATTTTAATTCCATCACCTCTTTGAAGACCTTATCTCCAAATGGTGATATTCTAGGTTTCTGAGTTTTAGGACTTCAATATATGAATGGGGTGGTGAGCACAAAAGTAGCTCATAACTCTATCTCAGGACCACAAATGGAAGCAACCAAAGCACAGAATGGAGAACTGAGAATCAGTGGAAAACTGGGTGCTTGGTCAACAGCCCTCACTTGAAGCCAGTGTTTCTTGGCTGACTCTCTTTCAGCTGAATTTTTCAGTCAATACTTTGGTTGAATTGCATAACCAAGCTTAAATGGGATTCTGTGTTTTGTGGCCAAAGGAATCCAGGAAGTGAACATGTGAAAGTGGGATTGATACCACTCAATTAACCTCCTACAAAGCAGTTTAAATGTATTTTGTCCTCAGAAGTATAAAAATGTGCTCAGCTTCTGATACTGTCATCAGTTAGAATTTATTTATAAACTTGTATAAAATCGACATTCTTAGGAATAAAACCCAAAATCTCATTGTTTTGATTGTTTTCCTGACTTCTAGAAGGTTGGCAATCTTTTCCTTTATTGCTTAGTCATTTCAGTTCTTCATGCTAATTTACATCTTTGCCAATAATTTTATTTGGCTATTTAGTAGTTTCCCTATTGACTTGTGCAGTCTTACAAAGAAAGTCAATACTTTTTTCTGTCCTGTCCTATTTATACTACTATTTTGTGTTACATAGTTTTTAAATTTAATTTTTAGCTGGTTAAATTTTTATCTTTTTCTTTCTAGTATCTAGATTTTCTTCCTCAGAAAGGGCATTTCAAGATTACAAATACTACTGCCCCATAATTTCATATATATACTACTTTTATGGTTAGTGTTCCTCATATTTAGGTTTGTAGTATATTTGGAATCAATTGTTGTGAATATTATGACATAGAAAATGTGACTTATCCTAATACATAGTCAGTTGTTTCTAAGATTTTTAGTAAATAATTTGTGTCTAGTGATTCGAATGGTCTCCTTTATCAAATATCAAATTATTATATTTATAGGATCTTTTTCTGGAAAATCAATTCTGGTCCATTGATCCCTTGTGCTTGTTTCTGCATCAAAATCATATTGTTTCAATAAAAAAATAGTTGTGTCATATAGTAAAATATTTCTTTTTTTCATTTTTTTCTTTCTTTCTTTATTTTTGCATTACAATTCTTAATACACCTTTATACCACAATTTAACATATCTCTGATTGTATATATGGTATGTTGACACCAAATTCACATCTTCATACATGTATTTTGTATAATGATGAGGGTCTTAACATATAATAATGGCTGGGGCTGTAGCTCGGTGGCAGAGCACTTGCTTAGCTTATGTAAAGTACTGGGCTCCAGTCTCAACACCACATAAAAATAAGTAAGTAAAGGTATTGTGTCCATCTACACTTAAATTTTTTAAAAAAATATAATAAACTAATAAGATGTTTGGAAGCAAAAACTTATCATAAGGTTTTTTTTTTTTTAACTTTTCTTGGCTACTCTTCTCCATTTGCTAGAAATTAGCTATTCTGATTTCTCAAATTCCCAATGACGTTATTTCAGCTTCCATGTAAAACCACAGAGGTAAAAAGACATTGCTCCCACTTCTGCACTAAAAAAAAAAAAATTGCTTCATTAAAATTTACACTTTTTTGAACCCATTAGAGAGCTAAGACCAATGAATAGTCCCAGATATCCAAAGAGATAAGGAACCTGCAATAAGAAAGAAATTGCAAGTTGCCACCCACCTGGAATAGACAACAAACAAGTATGATAACAAAGATTTAGCTAGAGCAGCTGAAAAGTTGGTTAAGCCTGAAGGTCACAGGGATTATAGAAGTTGTCCTCATCTGCTCCTGGGCTATCCCTCCGAAAACCTCAGGAGGGGTGCTCATAGGATGGGGAGCCAAAGAAAAGTGCAGTGTGGGAAAAGCAGCACAAGAAGGAAATAATGCCTGACCCTCCCCCTTTCTCCACAGGTTGTACTAGCTGTAATCAGAAATCACATGGGAAAATCTACATGGCATTGGATTAGCTAAAGGGATTTTGGATATAAAATTAAAGATATGATCTCCAAAAGGAAAGAAATGACAAATAGGGATCTATTAAAACCTAAAACCTTTTCCTACATGAAAGATGATGTTAAGAGGATAAAATGATAAATCAAAGGCTGTGGGAATATGTGTGCATATCACATTCCTAAAAATAAGATGTGTCTGAAATACATAAAAACTAGAACTTAATGATAATAAATGAGCAATCTAACTAAAGGTGGGCTGAATATATTAACAAACACTTTAGTGAAAACAATTATTGTATCATAACTAAGTATCTAAAAATGTTCAACATATTATTAACTAGGGAAATGCAAATTAATGCAACAAGATGATACCACTATGCACCAATTATAATATATTTTAAAAGAAAAAACTAGCTGTGACAATAAAAATGTGGAGCAACTGGAAGTTTCACAAATTGCTGGTAGGAATTCCAAATTGTATAGCCATTTGAGAAACACACTTATGGCAGTTACTTACAAAATTAAATATTCATCTATCACCCGCACACACACACACATAAAAGCTGTACACAGATATTTATGGAAACATTATTTGTAAGCATCAAAAATTAAGAAAAAAAACTCAGGTCTCTTTCAATTAGTAAATGAGAGAGCTGTGGAATATCCATACAATAATACTCAGCAAGAAAATGTAATTAACTATTGATTCACATAGCAACATGCATAAATTACAAATGCATTTTACTTAGTGAAAGAAGTCAGACTCAAAAGGCTACGTAGTGCACGATTCCAATTAGATGATACACCAGAAAATGGCAAAAGTATAGGGACAAAACCTGGATCAGTGTTCGCCAGCTTTGGAAGTCCAGGACAGGGGTTGTCTACTCAGGGGAACTTACAGGGAAACCTGGTAGTAGAGACATGACTCTGACCTTTGTCAAAGCCCATGCAACTATAAAGCTCAAAGTGAAAAATATATTGTATATAAAGTTTCATGTTTTATTTTAATACATTGTATGTGCAAATTTGAAGATTACAACATGTTATGAGATACATACTGTTACCATTTAGATCTGGAATGTCCCCCAGTGGTCCACATGTTGAAGGCTTGGTTTTCAGCTTGGCATAATTGGGAGGTGCTGGAACTTTCAGGATGTGGGGTCTAGTGGAGGAAGTCAGATTACTGGAGGTGTGCTCTGGAGGGGGATATTGTGACCCTGGTTCCTTCCTGCATCTTTCTTTGCTTCCAACCAGCCATACAAGCTTCCTTCACCATATATTACTGCCATGATGTACTGTGCTACCACTGCCATGAATGAAACCTTCAAGACTGTGAGCCAAAAAACTTCACTGGAGTAGTGACATAGGACAGTGATCCAAGCAACTTGGGAGGCTGAGTCAGAGGATCATGAGTTCAATTTAGCAAGGCCCCAAGTAACTCAGAGAAACCCTGTCTCTAAATAAAATATTTAAAAAGGCTGGGGATGTGGCTCAGTGGATAAGTGTCCCTGGATTTAATCCCTGGTATACACACACACACACACACACACTAAAAAAAAAAAACAACTTTTCCTTTTAAGTTGATTTATTTGATAGGTACTTGATACAGCAATGAGACACTGACTAATGCACAAACAGTAAAATGGCTACTATAGTAAAGCAAGTTAACATATCTATAATCTCACATAAATTTTGGTAACAAAAGCCATTAAAATCTACTTATTTGGCCAAATCCCAAATATAATTGTTATGATTTAGATATGAGGTGTCCCCCAAAAACTCATATGTGAGACAATACAAGAATGTCTGGGTAAAATGATTAATCAGTGAATTAATCCACTGATAAAGATTAACTGGAGATAACTGTAAGTCGGTAGCCTGTGAGCAGAGGAAGGACTTCTCCGGGATATGAGTGTGGGGTTTTTATTTTGTTCCTGGTGAATAGAGAATAGAGTGCTTGTGTGAGCGAGCTTGCTTGCGCTCTCTCTCTCTCTCTCTCTCTCTCTCTCTCTCTGATTCCTAGTTGCTATATCCTGAGCTGCTTTCCTCCTCCATGCCCTTCCACCATGTTGTTCTGCTTCACCTTGAGCCAAGAACTATGGAGTCAGATTAATGTGGACTGAATCTCTGAAAACATGACCCCACATAAATTTTCATCCTCTAAGATCTTCTTGTGAGTTATTTTGGTCACAGTAAAGAAGAGCTGCCTAAAGCAATAATATAACTGTTTTAATTATAGACCTCATGTTTTACATCAGATCTCTAAACTTGCTCATGCTACATATTTTCTATTTTTTCTCCTTTTACTTCTATCCCCCTATTTCCTCCCCTTTCTCCACTGCTGGTACTACTGTTTTATTCTCTCTGTATGTTTGACCTTTGTTTGTTTGCTTGTTTTTGTATTTTACATATAAGAAGTGGGCTTATGCAATATTTTCATTCTATCTGTCTTATTTCACTTAGCATAATATCCTCCAGGTTCATCCATGTTGTGGCAAGTGACAAGATTTCCTTGTTTTTTAAGACTAAATAATATTCCATTGTGTGTGTGTGTGTGTGATTACCTTTATCCATTCATTTGTTTGTTGATGGAGGTTTACATTGCTTCCATATTTTGACTATTGTGAATAATGCTGTAAAGAATATGGAAGTGTTATATTTATGGTATCACTTATGATATCATTATAAGGTGGTTGATTTCTTCTCCTTCAGGTACATTCTAAGAAGGATTTCTAAAGGATATGGTAGTTTTATTTTGTATTTCATTAGGAACCTCCATACTGTTTTCCACAGTGGCTATGTCAAACTATTTTCCTACCAACAAGGTTCATTTTCTTCCACATCCTAGCCAACATAGGTTACTCTTGTCTTTTTGATAACAGCCATCCCAAAGGCTTTTAATTTGCATTTCTCTGATGATTAGTGATTCTGGACACTTTTACATGTACTTATTGGCCATTTTTATGAGTCCTTTGGAGAAAAGTCTCTTTAGATTCTTTACCCATTTTTCAATCAGTATATTTGTTTTCCTACTAATGAACTATAAGTTTTCCTTATAAATTTTGGATATTAGGCCCAAATATATGGTTGTAAATATTTTTTTCTCAGTCTATAGATTGCCTTTCCATTTTGATGACTTTTTTTTTTCCTTTCCAAAAGCTTTCTAGTTTGATGCAATCTCATTTGTTTATTTTTGCTTTTGCAGCCTGAGCTTTTGGTGTAATATCCAAAATATTCTTGCCAAGACCAATTCCAAGAGTTTTCCCTATGTTCTCTTATAGAAGTTCTGTGGTTTAAGGTCTTACATTGAGGTCTTTTATTCAATTTGAGTTGATTTCTGTGTGTGGAATAAAGGTCCAATTTCTTTTCTCTCTCTTTCTTCCTTCCTTCCTTTCTTTCTTTTCTTTTCTTTTTTCTTTTTTTTTTTTTTTTGCATTTGAAAATCCAGTTTTCCCAGGTTCATTTATTGAAGAGGCTTTTTTTCCCCTTGTTATATCCAGTTGTTGCACTTATCAAAAGTTATCTGACTACATATATTTTGATTTATTTCTGGGTTCTCTATTGTGTTCCATTGGTCTATGTTTTTGTTTTATGCCAATATCAACCACATGGTTATGATTATTATAGTTTATAACATGATTTTAAATCAGGAAGTTGGATGACTCTAACTTTGTTTATCTTTCTCAGTATTGTCATTCAGGGTTGTTTATGGGTCCATACAAATTTTAGTATTTTTTTCCTATTTCTGTGAAGAATGCCACTGAAATTTTGATATGGATTGTATTAAATCTGTATATTGCCTTGGATAATATGGATAGTTTAACATTATTATTCTGACCCTTGGACGTAGGATATATTTTATTTGAGTCTTTATTATTGCATGTGACTTAATTTTAAAAAAATAAGACAACTAAGATATGAGTGGGAAGCTGAAATATAAACTATGAGAAATGAATCTAATCTATGTTATAAATGTTACATGGTCATATTAAAGAGACTGAGAAGAAACAAAATTATTAAGTAACTTTGGAAACACTACTTTTGATATCATAAAGCAAAAGATAAAAAGAACTGTACTATAGGTACTCCTTTTTTCACAGAGATCTAAGTTAGAACTTAAATTCCCTTTTGCTACTATACTTGGATTGAACAATTAAGTAAATGTGCTAATTACATAAGAAAACCAGAGTTACTAGTTGTAATTAAAGAAATGAAGAAGGTAAGAATGAATTCTGTGATACTTGATTTGATGCAGAGGGAACAATATAGTCATGTGGTTTTAAAAGACAGGTGGTAATAGGTAGATAGACAAGAGAGAGAGAGGTGAGAGAGAAGAGGATTTACACAGCTGTTTGTGTAAGTGTCCTAATTCTACCTACTGACAGGAACTAGAGAAGGTGACATCCCTGTAATAGTGAGAATATTACTAAATAGACTTTGTTTCTAAACACCATTCTCTAATCAAAGGAATTGGGGCTATTTAGAGAACTGATTTAGTTTATAGCTTGGATAGATAAAATATAAGATAAACCAGAAGCATCTTGTGATGCCAGAAATTAAGAAAGTCCTGAAAAATAAAAGATAGGAATATATCTAAAGACTATAAGATCCAATATGAAAGTTTCCAGTGGTCAATGATAGAACACCTTGAATAAAAAAAAATAATGGCAATGTTGAATTATAATCCAAAGATGAGCATACATATTTATTAATCCATACACTATTGAAATAAGTGAAAGTAAGTAAATAAGTATGACAAATTTTCTTGCATAAGAATACAAATTAATTCATGTAAAAAGAATGAAAGAAACAAATTCACCGTTAGAACACCACAGTAATCATTGCTGAAAGCAAGATAACATCAATAGACATTAAAATTAGTTTATAAAAGTTTAAACAGAAACAAACTAAATGTTTTGAGAGAGAAACAAATGAACCACCTGATCATAACTTATTAACTATAAGGAGTTCATTAATTAATTTTTGAAAACCATGTTTTCAGTGGATGCTGTAAAGTTTAAGAAAGACTACTGGAACTGTTTCCATTTAGTAAATTCATAATTATAATCTTAAGAGTTCAGAATCCCGACAGATACTATGTTAAGGAAGTGATCTATTTTAACATCACCAGTAATGCAAGAAACATCATATACCCACTCCGATGATGCAGTTTTGATCAACTTTTTTTTTTGTCACTATGACTAAAAGATCCAACAAAAGCAATGAAGAAGAGGAAAAGTTTATTTTGGATCATGATTTCAGAGGTACAGCTGACTCCATTGCTCTGGGTACAAGTTGAGACAGAACATCATGGAGGAGGAAAGCAGCTCACAACATGGCAATAAGAAGCAGAGAGAGAGCTCCATTCACTAGGGACAAAAAACAAACCCCACATACATACCCCCAGTGACCTACCACCCCCAGTTACACCCTACCTGCTTACAGTTACCACTCAAAATTAACCCATATCACTGGATTAATCCACTGATTAAGTTACAAGTCTCATATTCTAATCATTTTCCCCAGAGCCCAGGGAACAGTCTTACCCTTGATTGAATCACATAAGAGAAAATCTGTGAAATCTAAGGAGTTCTCCACTTAAGTTAATACTATATATTAAGGTGAATTTCTTGGCTATGGTAATATTTCTAAGACTATGTAAGATAGAAGCTTAAGGCAAAGCTGAGTGAAAGTTTATGGAAATTCTGTACTATTTTTCTAAACTTAATCTTTAAATAATGGCAAAAAAAAGTTAAATTCCAAACAAGAAAGCACAGCTGGAAGTATGTTGATTGTAATTGAATTGAAATTACAGATTAATTTCAAAATTCTGTTTTCTTCTACTTACTCAGGGGTTTCTCTTTACTTTCTTTTAATCAAGTTATATCAATATATTTTTAAAAATGTTTTTAAAATATCTTTTTAGTTGTACATGGAAACATACCTTTATTTTATTTATTTATTTTTATGTGATGCTGAGGATCAAACCCAGTGTCTTACACATGCTAGGCAAGCGCTCTACCACTGAGCTACAACCCCAGCCCATATATCAATGTCTTTAATACATAACTTCTATTATTTTGTTTCTCTTTGTATATTTTATAGTTTTATTACTATTATTAGAATCATATTTTCTACTATAGTTGTACTATTGAACTCTTTTGTAAATAGATCTAATATTTGGGAATTTTACTGAACTCTTTTATGATATTCTTAGTGTTTTCAACTATTTTGTCTGGATTTTTATGTCGAAGAAAAAGCCATAAAATTTGCAATATTGACAGTTTTTGCTTTTTTTGTTTTTAATGTTTGTGGTTTTGGTTAAGTCATATGGAATGAACTAAACAATAACAGTGAAAGACATTTTATCCTGGACATCTGATTAACATTCAAGAATTACAGAACTCATTTCTTTTCTTCGCATACTAGCATTTTCACTTTTTAAAACTTCAATTTAAGGTTATTTAAAGCACCTTCCATTATATTAAAAAATAATTCGATATTTAATCTTCCTTCAAAACAAAGTAAAATCTTTAGCATGCTTTAATTTCTGATTATCACCAAACCCAACCTAATTTTTTAGAGAATAATTTGGAATTTGAGTTCCAAACATTGTCAGAATATTTCCTCAGTAATTCCTTTTAAACTTCTGTTGGCAGTAAATTCTCTGAATTCTTCTGTCTTTCAGTATGTTTTCCCTGGCCTCTCTTTTTAAACGGTAGTTTAACTCAATATAAAGGAATCTATGTTCAAACTTGTGTTCCATTAGTGTTTTGAAGAACGTCCTTCCTTTTCTCTAAACTCTTCGCTGCAATGAACTTCCTATGCAAGTCTGAGAATTGTTCTTTACAGAAAAACAGAAATTTGTTCACTGGAAGGTTAGGACTCTCTGTTGTTGACATTCTAAATTTCATTGGGAAACATCTAGGTGTTTTTTCCTTTTTTATTTTAGTTGTCCTTATTACTATCCATAAATCCCTTCACATTTTAACAGGTGTCTGACTTTAGCTAAGGAATGTTTTCTTCTGTGATATCTCAAGTGTTGCTTCTCCTCTCTCTTCTGAATTTCCTTTCAGACTTAGGATGAAACTTTTTTGTCTATGTTCTATGTGGCCTACTGTTTCTTTTGCATCTTTTATCACTGTGACCTTTGTGTTATATTCTAGAAGAATTCTTTGCTTCTGCTTTCATTTCACAAATTTGCATTTCAGTGATGACCATTCTGGTATTCAGTTTATTTGTTACATCTTATCTTAAAGACTTGTTATGTCTTATATCAAGACATAACAATTTTTATATCAAGATTGTTTCATGAATTCTGAGAATTTCCTTTTCAGATCAATCTGCTGTTGTTATTGGTTATATGGTTTTGTTGTCATTTTGATCAATCCTAGAAAATTATGTTTATCTCCTAAATCAAAGTAAAAAAAAAAATTCTTCCACTAGTATTGAGTGAAAATTCGAATTGCAAGAACCTGGACTGTGCTGTATTTGTATGGGAGGTGAAAGGGAGGACATAAGTTGAGCAAATTTTAACAACTGTTAGTAATTCTTCATCATTTGTGTATCAGTTTCTCTTTATTTATAGAAATTATTGTAAATGGATAGAGAAATGTTCTGGTTTGAGAGCTCAAAGCACTCATTTTGGGGATATCTTGCATCAGAACTATGAAAGGAAATTATCAAGTGAGGTATGGCAGTTTAAACTCAAATGAATTATGGAACCAGCTACTCCAAGAGGGAGGTACTAAATTGTTCTATCACCTGCTGTGTGTGACTTTCTTCTCCTTGCCTCTACTTTCTCTGATCTTGAACTACTTTAGGGTTCTACTTTTTAAAAATTTTATATTTGGGAGCTGATTCCATCTATGTACATCTTACAAGGATGATGCAATTGTTTTGTTCTTTTCATTTAAATATGTATTTTAGTTGTATATGGACACAATACCTTTATTTTATTTGTTTATTTATGTATTTTTTATGGGGTGCAGGGGATTGAACCCAGTGCCTCACACATGCTAGGCAAGCGATCTACAACTGAGCCACAACCTGGTCCAATTGTTTTGTTCTCAATAACTCTGCATCTAACATTTCCATGATGCTATAAGAATGCTACTTTCTATATTTTTGCATGTTATTTCATTAAAATTTGGAAAGTGACAAGAGATAATGTATTCAGACAGCTGCTTCAAACTGTAAAACTACTTTTGTAATAGAAAAATGACAAAATAATATATATTATGCCTCAGTTCTATGACCTCATGGTCAGAAGGCAGAACAAAAAGATGATAGAAGAAAGATAAGAAAAGAGAGTATAAAATTAGAAAGCTATTTTGTTAACACAAAAGAGAAAAGGGGATTTAGAAGAAAGGACTTAGAAATAATAATGAATACATATGAATACATATAAATATGCTCTGAAACTCACAAAGGGAAAAATAGCTGGAGGAAAAAAAAATCTAGAATAAAGCAAGGTGCACACAGAAGAGAAAATTGAAAACACCTTCAGATACAAATGAAAATTCAATGATAAAATGCACGCACACACACACACAAACACACACACATTACTGGACTTACCATCTACAAGCAGTAAATTGGAAGCTTATCAGTCATTCCAAGACAAAAATTTTATTTCTTTCTTCCTCCAGTTCAGAGGTGCTAGAAAATTCAGTACTAACTTTTGTTTTGTTTTTATTCTCTATGCTAAACTCTGTGGAACATTTTTTTTTTAACTTTATGTTGGCAAGGTGAAAGAAAATGCAAAAGGAAGCAGACTTTGTTAAAATTAATGAAAATAGCGCAATAGTAGAGATAAGGAATTGCTGAGGCAATTGCCCTGTGGTATTTCCAGATGTTCACTGTGCATCCAGCAGTGATCTCCTAGTCCCCTGTGTACTAACCAGTGGGTGATAGGCAGTTCCCCCAGGACCTGGTACCCTTCCATCTGCAAAACAGCCAGAGAATGCAGGGATGCTGTGTCCCTAATGCCTGGGTGGGTCCTTGTTACTGTCCCCATGGATACAACTGTGCAACTTATGTCTTTGTGTGGCTTTGTTTTTATAATTTGTAGGAGATATTGGGGGTACTAAATTCATTAATGGATGATGACCTGACCATTATCAAAAGTGAATAACAAATGTCAAATGTATTCTTGGACAGTATTACACATGGAAATTAGATATGAGAAGGAGGAAAAGATTATTGTAGAAAAAAGATACTCTCCTTAGTTGTCCTAAATAGTCCAAAGGCAGTCAAAACAAAATTACATGTCCAAGACTCCAAAAATGTAGAGTCACAAATTAAAACTTCAACCCAAAAGCAGCCTTTCCTCTCTATTTGGTCATAAGACAATAGCAAATATATTCAATATACATGGTTCAATATACAGTGTTACACTTATGAACAATTAGATAGAAAACTACAGAATCTTCTGGAATCAACAAATACATTTCCATCTTGGGGAAACTGAGTTTTTGTTCCAATAAAAAGAATAAGAAGAAAGTTCATCTAAAAGAAAACATAAAAAATAGCATGTACAAAGTAGGATGTTATTTCTTCTTCACATAAAAGATCTTTGGAGGTAGAAAGACCAAGTCTGATTTACAACTCTTTGGTCTTCAGGGATACAGGCCTGTCTACCATTCTGTCCAATCATACTCTGTATGGGACTTCCAATATCATTGATGGTCTAGGATAGATGCTAGAGCTATGCTCATCATATCCACATACCAGGCCAAAGGAAGGAATTCCAGAGGGTATTGTGCAAAAGCTTGCTTTTTCTCCTGTCCCCTTTTCAATAAACTTCCTGGAAGACTCACCAACAATGTTCTTTTTTATCTCAAGGGTCCAACTTCAATCAGTGCTACCATTTTCTGCAAGAAGAGCTGGGATACAGTCTAAAAGGCTTCACTGGTGCACCAAGTTAGACTGTGGTTTTCTGACTAAGAATGAAAGTACCTGATCCACAGGAGTAATTAAATCAGATTCAAAATCGGTATCATGTGCAGCAACGTGATTTCCTTTAAGCCTCTATTTGGCATTTCAGGTAAGTTTTTGCAGAGGAGTGGGGGGTGGTGGGGAAAGAGAAGGAAGGAGAAACCATCGATACAATACATTCTTGGTTTGTTAGCACAAGTTCAGAAGTTGAGTGTGAGGTGGAGAGACCAAAAAGCAAGAACAGATGTGGCGTAACAATTTATCATCCTTAGCTGTGTCACACAAGGCCTAACAGAAGGGACACAGTGGCAGAATGACGTCTGTTCAGCATGTGGCAAGGCTTACTTTTGTCCTCTGCTTAGCCTTTCGTATCTGGGGTTTCTATCATGATTGAGAAAGAATTTACAGGAGCTATACCCTCCATGCTTCCATTTAAGAGAAGTTTTACAGAATAGAGTCTCCCTTAGAACTTGAGTCAAACTAAAACTCCTGGGGTCCACACCCTGACCCTTTTCTCAGCCTCCAATGTAAACTTCACTCTGGAAAGTATGTTCCTGTGACAAATAACCCATGAGCTTTCCTACTTTTACTGTCTTTCCAGGGAAGTAAAAAGGGAAGTTAGGATGTTTGGTATTATCCCTGTCAAGATTCTGCTCTTATTAGCTCATGACTTAGCTAACCCAAAGAATCTCTGCAGAGACCAAATTACTGACACACACATTGGCTTTTGACAGAATGTGATGAATATTTGATCCTGTTGGAGTTCATGTATTTCTTCCTCAAGAAATGAAGCAGTTGTATAATTGACAGAATATACTTTAGTAATGACCACCTCAGTCCGGTTTTCAGTCCAGCAGCAGGCTTAGGTCTACAGAAATGTAAAACGTGAATGGAAGAATTAAACATAAACTAGGAGAGTAACAAGAGAAATAATAAATTTAATATAAAAATTAATATATTAAAATAGTAACCATATTGAGGTTTAAGTTAATCACACCGATTTTTAGTTAATGTTTCTAAAAATAGATTATCTAAGAGATTCAAACTCTCATTATTTTGTATATATTTTTATGCCATCTCTCAAAGATAGACACCCCTTCTCAGGATTAATAGACTCTGGACCTTCCTAAAGTTGTTTTACAAAATGAGAGAAGATCCCCCCACCCCGAACACAGTTAGGCCACGAACACAATGAATAATGTTAGGCAACACATCCACTATTAAGACAAGAGATAGAAGTTGTGCATTAATTGATCATTTTTTATGAATATGCATTATTTAGTTAGCTGTTCTGCAAAATTTAGTGGTAGTCTGTACAGAGAGTTGTGATGCTGTTTGTACCAGGAATTAGTCTGTGCAAGTAACAAAACTTAAAATGACAAGCCACAACAAGAGAGGATCATAGTCTGAAAGAAAACATTGTAAGACATATAACAAATAATTAATAGCTATAAAACCCAAGAATACCTATAATGTTATTTATAGTGGCATTATTTGTGATCATAAAATTGGGAAATAGTCCAAGTATCAATAGAAAATAGGTTTTTTTAAAAAAGAAAGAAAAAAGTCACATTCACACTGTAAAATGTGAATTAAGGATTTATCCAATATTTTGATATTTATTGATTAGATCATAAAACCCTAAAAATGAAAGTAGAAACTTGGAGCTTTTCAACAAAATTAGAATTTCATTAGTTTCTTACTGATATGTAAAAGTTACTGTGAGTCTTTAAAATAGTATGATAAACTTAAGTTGGTCCACAAGTGCTAATTTGTCATGATAACAAGCAACAAGGAACCTAAGAGTATGATCTTGACCACAGAGTGAGATGCATAAGACACAGGATTTTTGCCTTCTTTCTCAGTGAGAAATTTCCTCAGGTAGAGACTTGACATACAATGATTAATCTCTAAGAGGAAATTTTTTAAAAAATAAAAAACGTTAAGAAACACCTGCAGCACTCCCTTGCGCTGTTAAGACTCCAGCCAACTGAGGATTTCTTCCCAGCTACTCCCAATTATCAGATTACAAGCCCAGGTGCCATGGGTTTTTAATGCATCTGCCCCACCTCCTTCTGTTCCCACCATATCAAGAGGGCCGATCACAAATGTTGACTAAATGTACAATAAAATCAGAACTCCTGAATAGGTGAATTGGGAATTGATAAAAGAAAAAAAAAAGACCTATAAAAATACAGAGGCAACATCTTCTAAATTTAAATCAGTTTAATAGTTAGAATGACTTTAATCCTGCAATTAGCCAACTGGACCATTAATGATCTGTGAGGGTCACTTAGCACATTAATGAAGTAGTGCAGCCATCAACCCCACTAGCAGCTGCCTTTCTGGACAGTGTCTCATCGTCTCTTGGCATATACACATGGTTCTTTACCTGTTATGCTGGGAGCACAGTCGTAAGCAATAGCCTTGGATGTCAATTTCTCAGATTTCCCTTCTACTTATAGACTCAAAGTGACTAAGCTCATATTCTCTTGGTTCTTCAATGCCCTCACTAAAAACTCTTCCTCCTGACATTAGTCTCACAGGCTACAGAACAACTCAACCTTATTTTGATAACCTGTTGAGACTCTATTATCTGGAAACCTGATTTTTTCACTTCCCAAGACAATCAGAGGGAATCTCAGAGTGGACTGGTGGTTGCCTTCCTGTCAGAGCAAGCTCTATAGTCACACACACAAACTCCATCACTATAAAATGATCAACTCACAACGTCAAATTTCAGATGAAACAGTGACATAATACAATTAAAACATAGCTTCCTTGGTGGTAGCTAAAGGAAAAATATCTACAGGTACTGTCCATAAAAGACTCAGAAAAATGTGTTATAATGAACTAGTCAGGGGATCAATATCAAAATCCTTCTCTCACCTGCACTATCACCCTTTACTGGAGATGCACATTATGTACCTATGTCAGTAAGTACATCTCTGCCACCATTTACTCCCTCTAAATCTTTCCCTGTTCTTCAGTCTACTCCAATCAGGCCTTTGTCTCCCTCACAGGTACATTCTCCACCCCCCACCCCCCTCTATCTGTCTGTCTCTCTCTCTCTCTCTGTCTCTCTGTCTCTGTCTCTCTCTCTCTCTCTCTCACACACACACACGCACACACACGCACACACAAATGTTTCCTTTCAAGACCACCAAGAGCTCAATGATGTGGAGTCTGGTGTCACCTCAGTCTGCACTCTCATCCAACAGCAACATTTTGTTTCAGATGACCTCCCCTTTCTCTTTAAAACACTTTTTGCATTTGGCTTCCAAGACCCCCAAATCTCTTCTTTTCCTTTTGATTCTATTTCATTCTCCTTTTCCTTCTCATGTCCCCAAATTCTAAGGGATGTGACCCAAGAATCTACCTTTGGTTCTTATTTTGTTTCTATGTATACTAATTCCCAGAGTGATTTCTTCCAGCCTTGAATATTTAAAACAATGTGTGAGCTGACAAGTCCTAATTTTCTTCTTCTTTGTCCAAGATTTCTGTTGTTTCTAAAATACCCAGTTTTCCAGGCATGGTAGCACAGTCCTGTAATCCTAACTATTCAGGAGGCTGAGGCAGGAGGATCGTAAGTTCAAGGCCAGCCTCAACAACTTAGGGAGACATTAAGCAACTTAGTGAAACCCTGTCACACATTTTTTTTCTAATTCTATGAAGAATGTCATTGAGATTTTCATAATAATTGCATTAAATCTATATAATGCTATTGGTAGTATGGCCATTTTGACAACGTTAATTCTGCCTATCCAAGAGCACAGGAGATTTTTCCATCTTCTAAGGTCTTTTTCAAATTCTTTCTTTAGTGTTCTGTAGTTTTCATTATAAAGGTCATTTACCTCTTTTGTTAGATTGATTCCAATTTATTGGTTTTTTTTGTTTGTTCGTATTGTTTTTAGGCTATTATGAACAGGATAGTTTTCCTGATTTCTCTGTCAGTGGATTCATCACTGAAGTATAGGAACGTGTTTGATTTGTGGGTATTGATTTTATATCCTGCTACTTTGCTGAATTCATTTATTATTTCTGGAAGTTTTATGGTAGAATTTTTTGGATCTTTTAAACATAGAATCTTGTTGCCAGGAAATAGTGATACTTTTGAGTTCTTATTTTCCTATTCTTGTCCCTTTAATTTCTTTCTTCTAATTGTTCTGGCAAGTGTTTCAAGGACAATGTTGAGGAGAAGTGGTGAAAGAGGACATCCTTGTCTTGTTCTAGTTTTTAGAGGGAATGCTTTCAATTTTTCTCCATTTATAATGATGCTGTTCCTACTATTCCTAGTTTTTCTAGTGTTTTGAACATGAATGTGTGCTTTATTTTGTCAAATGGTTTTTCTGCATATATTTAGATGATCATATGATTCTTGCCTTTAAGTCTATTGATATGATGAATTACATTTATTAACTTCTGTATGTTGAACCAAACTTGCATCCCTGGGATGAACTCCATTTAATAGTGGGGCACTATCTTTTTAATATGTTTTTGTATGCAATTTGCCAGAATTTTGAGAGAATTTTTGCATCTATTTTTATCAGGGATACTGGTCTGAAGTTTTCTCTCTTTGATGTGTATTTGTCTGGTTTTGGTATCAGGGTAATACTAGCCTCATAGAATGAGTTTGAAAGGGTTCCCTCCTTTTCTATGTCATAGAAAAATTTGAGGAATATTGGTGTTAGTTCTTCTTTGAAGGTCTTGTAGAACTCAGCTAAGAATTTATTGGTCCTAAGTTTTTCTTGGTTTATAGGTTTTTGATGGCATCTTCTATTTCATTACTTGAAATTGAAATTTATTTGGAAAAATGAGAGAACTAGAGCAGTCAAAGCAATCCTTAGCAAGAACAGTGAAACAGAAGGCATCACAATTTCAGACCTTAAACTATACTACAGAGCCATAGTAACAAAAATGGCATGGTATTGACACCAAAACAGACAAACCAGTGGTACAAAATCAAAGACACACAGACAAATCCACATATATACAGTTATCTCATAGTAGGCAAAGGCACCAAAACATGTATTGAAGAAAGGATAGCCTCTTCAACAAAAGGTGCTGGGAAAACTGGAAATTCATGTGTAGCAAAATGAAATTAAACCCCTACAAAACTCAACTCAAAGTGGCACTATAACTGAAACCATGAGAGTAATAGAAAAAAAATATTCACCATGTTGTCTTAGTAATTGACTTCCTTAATAAGACTACTAAAGCACAAGAAGTAAAGTCAAGAATCAATAAATGGGATGGATTCAAACTAAAAGTCTTCTTCTCAGCAAAGGAAACAATCAATAAATATGGAAAGCCTACAGAATGGGAGAAAATATTTACCACATGCACCTCAGATTGAGCATTAATGTCCAGAATATAAGAACTTTAAAAAATCAACATCAAAAAAAAACCTCAAATAACCCAATCAATAAATGAGCTAAGGAACTGAACAGATATTTTAAAGAAGGCATACAATCAATCAACAAATATATGAAAAAATATTCAACACCTCTAGCAATTAGAGAAATGCAAACAAAACTGCTCTAAGATTTCATCTCACTAAAGTCAAAATGGCAACTATCAAAAATACAAGTAATAATAAGTGTTGGTGAAGATGTGGGTAAAAAGGTACATTCATATATTGCTGGTAGGACTACAAATTGGAAATTTCCATACTCTGGAAAGCAGTATGGAGATTCCTCAGAAAACTTGGAATGGAAACACCATTTGACCCATCTATTCCACTCCTCAGTTTATACTCAAAGTACTTAAAATTAGCTACACCAATGTTTATAGAAGTTCAATTCACAATAGCTAAATAATGGAACCAACCTAGGTGCTTTTCAACAGATGAATGGATAAAGAAAATTTGGTACACACACACACACACACACACACACACAGAATATTATTCAGCCCTAAAGGAGAATGAAATTATGGCATTTGCTAGTAAATGGGTGGAGCTAGAGAATATCATGCTAAGTGAAATAAACCAATCCCAAAGAATAAAAGGCCAAATATTTTATCTGCTATGCAGATGCTAATTCACAATGCCAGGAGGCTAGGGAAGAATAGAGGTACTTCAGATTAGACAGAGGGGAGTAAGGGGAGAGGACGGGGTATGGGATAGGAAGAACAATAGAATAAATCAGACATTATGACCCTATGTGCATATATGCTTACACAACTGGTGTAACCCTAAATCATATACAACCAGAAAAATGAGAAGTTATACTCCATATATGTATGATGTGACAAAAAAAATTCTATTGCCATGTATAATTAATTAGAACAAACAAAAAAATTGAAATATCAACATATAAAAGAGACACTATGGCATCTATATATTATTGATTTTTAAATGTGCAACTTAAATTATTATATCTAGAATCCAAAACAGGCTTTTTTAAACCCCAACACTTCTCCTCCATCCCTGAATTTTGATGTGATTATTTCTTATAGCAAAAATTATTTTTAAAAATTTTTCAATAAAAAATATTTCAAATATTACCTAAAGAGCCATTGTCTAGATTTATTTTATAAAGAAATATGTTTATAAGAATTAAAATTCCTAAACAATAAAAAAATTAAAGAAATAAAAGACTGGAGATGTAGCTCAGTGGTAAAGTGCCCCAGTACCAAGAAAAGAAAAGGAAAAAAAAAACAGTTTAAGGTATTTGCCATAGCAGCCCAAACAGATTAAGGCAAAGACTATTATTCCAAGTTCCCTAAATTTACCACTAAGCTACTGTTTGAAGAAATTCTGAGCCTCCATGGATACCAGGAATAGCTTAGAACTTGATTTATTAAACCATAGGAATTGACAAAGAAAATTATTTTCTACCTCAGGTGAAATACATGAAAACATGTCACAGCTTTCGACCAGGTGAATTAAGTGTCAAACCTAACTTAATGGGGAAAAGAACCTTTGGATCATCATGGCTGTTCTGGCCCTATTTCTTTCAAAGTAGCCAACCCACTCACCACACTGAGAATCCTCCTGGAACTGTCCCTGCCCATGAGTCTCCTCAACCCTATCACCTTCCATACACTGGTTGTATATATAATGACCCAATTTGGTTTTGTGACTTGTGTGATTCCTGTTTGCCAACTCCCCAGTTTCTCCCGGCACACCATCTTGCCTCATATCCAGCAAACCCACAGCTCTGTGAATAAGTTTCTTCCTCTATCTTAGCTCTGCAAATGCAAGTTTAACCTCCCGTCCTACTAACCAGCAAGATGACCCACCAAACCATCCCACCTGAGTTTCTAGGGCAGAATACTATAAGACAGTGGTTGCAGTTTCATTACTGCTTTTCTTCAGGAAAGGAGGGCTCAGCCCTTATAATATGTATGAAAATAATTACAGCCAACACTTTCTAACACTATGTTTCAGAAATTTCTTCTACTGCTTTCCATATATGAACTCATTTAGTCCATATAAGCACTTCATGAGAATGAGAAAATCAAGGTTCAGAGGAATTAACTTACCTGTTTTAGGTCATAGGAATAATAAATGATGGTTTGGGGACTGGATCTTAAAAATCTGTGGCACATTTATGCTCTTAACCACCATACTGTGCCAAATACCTCCTTATAAAAGTAAGTAGTTATTATTAACATCACTTCAAAACTGAAGTTCTTGGCCATAAATACTAGGAAATTTTGAGTCTGGGAGCCAATTAATGAATTCCAGATTAAAAATGACTGGAGTTGGTGCTTAAAGCTGAAAACCTGCATTTCACAGTTGGGAAACTGAGAAACAGTAGCCAGAACCTCAGGAAACTAAAGAGTAAAGTCATAATACCAACATCAGCAAACACTTAAAGCAAATTAAGACACATTCAAATGGCAGGAAAGTTCTTTATAGTGGTACACAGGGCATGTGGTAACATGTAGCTCCAAACATGACAGACATCTGTGGGTGTAGCTGTTAAACCATCCAAACAAAATCGAGGCAAAGAGAATGAGTGAATGCCCATTTTACAATGAAATACTGGCACCAGCTATGATGAGGTTCAAAACCAAAGCATCAATAGGCCTTGTTGTTCCCTAGATCATCTGCCAATGCTAGTGTCTAGTTTTTGCTAGGGAGCAAGCCCTGGCACTGTGTTTCTCTGAAGGTTCCCATAAATCAAAAGCTCTATAAAAACCTGGGTAATACAGGCAAGCGCTAGGTCAACGTACTTCAAATGGAATTATACTTCAGACTGCTATTTACTGAGCAATCACCTTACCCTGTACTATCCTCAGTGCGTTTCTTCAATACAGTTAATCCTCACAAGAAATACTCCAGAGAGATGCGAGCAAACTTGGGCTCCTGCAGGACCAACTCAGTCCAGACCCCAGAGCTAGTAAGTATTAAAGTTTGGATGGAAACCCAGTTTTTTTATGACACTAAAGCTTATGCTCTTAACCACAAGTTATTGAGAAATAAATAACAGTTGATATCAAATAGAACTATTTTGCCTGACTTTTTTAAAAGGCTGAAGCAAAAGGGTCAAGAATTTTCTCTTTTAAAATAACCATGTCACTGTCTCCATTCACCACAACTTGGCAGTAATTATGTGCAATCTTTAAAATAATCACCTCTTTTTGCTTGAACCCCATTCTCCTTTCTCTTCCATTTGTAACATAAACCATGTGGGATAGAAAGACTGAGAAAAATGGGTAGAATTGAAATACTTCATGAAATACCATTGTCTTAAGTTACTGTGAGCTGCCTTTATATGACCTTGGCTGAAACAGATGTAGGCTCTGTGCTCTTTCATGCCATTGACATGTTTCCTAAGAGGCTAGAGAACAGGCAGATTGACTGGTCTAGCATAACAGAGGCTCGGGGACAAAGAGGAATCTTTGACCTTTAGGCAGTCTGTGACTTTACATTGACGTCATGCTTCCCACCCAAAAGCACCCTCAATAACACTTTCCCAGGCTAGGCACCGTGGGAAGAAATGAAAATTTGATAGGTGGCATTTAGAAGTGTCCTGAAAACTATATAGAGGAAAAAAAAATGTCCTCTCAGCTCCAGCATCCCTGCACACAGTTGTAAAAACAAGCGTGAGAGCCCAAGGCTACAAAAAGCTTAGCGTGCAACGTGGAGCAGGGCTGTGATTGTGTGGGTAGTGCACCCTAAGATCTCCATCCCAGGCAGGACATGAGTATGTCCCAAGCTTTATTTGACATCTGTTTTGGAGCTTTCCAGATCAGAGATAAAGATAGACATAATCTGCATAGCCTCCTTTCACATCACATTTCCAAATGGGTGGGTTGCCTTTCGTGTTACACAACCAACCCTAACCAGTTACCCAGCCTCTCACTTCAATTGGGCTTGCCCAGCCGGGCCTTGATGGCCTTTGTCATCTGTCATAACCATTTTTCAAGATACTCAGAATCATGTCAACACCCAGAAGACCTGATAGGCCATGGGTTGCTTTGCAGAATCACTAACAAAGGACAAGTTATCAGTTATAGAAGGATCTCAGGCTCCTGGAAATTGAGCCTTAGTATGTTTTAACAAATTCAAAAGTATATGCCTGTTACCATTTAGGGTATTTATTCATTCAACAGGTATATGGGGAGAATGTCCTGTGAGTTGGGCCCAATACTAGATTCCTTAGGTACCATACTAAGCCATCTAGTGATAGTAATAAACTCACATCCAGACAACCTTAATAGAATGAAATGAGAGTTAAACAAAAAGTCCTACAGCCAAGAAATACCTCCAGGCCCAGAAATGGCATGTGAGGCATATATATGAAAATATTTTCTTCCACAGGAGCTAAAACAGACAATAAAAATAAATACTGAATGGTTTACCAAAGCCAGAGCTAGTCAGTCCTCTGCTTCTTGTCACACACACATGACTTAGAACCCATGAGTCCACCTCCCAAACAATAGGTTGTACCAGGGGTTGAGCACCTGATTAAAAAGGTCAGTTTCTAGCCCATACCAAGCTATAAAGGAGAATAATGTTGTATATGGACAAATCTAATCTTCTCTATCCCCTCCCTCCCTCCTCTCTCCTTCCCTCCCTCTTTCTCTCAGGAAATCTGAGAAGATTGGGAAGAAATTGTGACTTGGTCATGGGACAGGAATGAAAGGTGGCACAGGGAACATGGCCCTTGGCTCTTAATGGTGAATTGTATTGGTTTCCTGAAATTCAAACATTCTTGAATTCAGAATCTCCCTCTCAGGCTTCAGTTCCTGTGAAGCCAGCCTGCATTCCTGCTCCTGTCCCCAGATCCTCTTGACACCATGACTTCCTTATCATACTCTCCACAGGTCCTTCCTGTGCTAGCTTGAGTTGTCTCTGTTTCTTATAATGGAGGAGCTGAAGAGATAAAACTGAGTGAAAACAGTTTGCTCAAATGTCAAATTCATTCAGGAATTTAACATTTTTTTAAATTAATTTTATGCAACAGCACAAATATGAACAAAAAAGTCAATAGTAGTCAAGTGCATTTTCCCACAATCTTCACTTTTTCCTTTATTTTCCTTCAACCTTATAAAAACATATTTAAAATTATATACCCAGAGATAAGGTCTTTTGGCTTTGTTTGTGGATAATGCTTTTCAAAAGCATCTTCATAGCATAGTTGTTCTAAGCTACTTCTGCAACTATTCAGGGATTGCTTGAAGCTATTAGAGCTCCAAAAAAAAAAAAATCCTAGATTCTAATTCTAATTGTTGTCACTAGTCCACCATGAGATTGTATGGAAGTCAATTTACTGTTTCTTAATTAGGATTCCTCATCTCTTCATCAAAGACATAAGGCATGAAGTATCCATGAGCTTAATGCTGTGCTAAATACATTTTTAAAATTCCATCCTAGTCCAGTAGGTGCAAACACAGCAGAAAAAAAGTACTGAGCAATAACCTGAGAGTGATAGTACACATGCTCAAAGGATCCTGGTGAAAAAGTAACACCTGAAATCCTGTCCACCCTTCAAATGCCTGATACAGAGACAGAAACAAATGCATGTGCAAAATGAAAGCTATATTACTATATTATAAATTAGGAGTAGGGAAATCTTTCCCAGTTCTTGATATGAATCTACATGTGACTTGGGCAAATTGCTTAATATCTTGGCACTTAGATTAGTCATGTATAAAATTCCACACAATAAATGTTGGTAACTCTGTGTTCTTCTGTGTTAGGTCTTAGTTATTCAGAGGGGAAAAAAAGATCTGGATAGATTTTCTGCCCTTAAATAGTTTGCAATCTTAATAACGATGGAGAAGGAGCGAGCACTGTGAACAACACAGCATCATAAAATAATTCTAATCTAACTAGCTATGCTCTCACAGCTGTAGGGGGAAATGTCATGAGCACCATGAATAAGGAACTCCCCCCCTTCCTGGGGCTTTGGAGTTGGGAGCAGCTTGGTAGCAGTAGTTTCTATTCAGCATGGACTTGAGTTTGGAGGTCGTCTGACAGAGTAAGAAAGATGGGCTGAGGAACCTGCAAGAGGCATTCTAGCTCTGCCCACCTTTGAGACATAGACAGGGGCATAGGTTGTGCATCCCTCCTCCTGTGTACAGCATATACAGGCAGCCTCTAGTGCTGGATGTGATACCTAACAAGCAATCCAGACTCAGCAAGTGCTCTCTTGCCACCCCTTTCCCCACCTGCTCCTACCCCTTCTTCTACAGAGCACAATCCATGGCTGCCTGAAGTGAGCATCAGGTCAGCTTCTCCTAGGTTTCATTCATTCCATTTCATTCCACATGGATTCATCTGTTTGGATAATAATGGGGTAAGATATGCCTAAGAGGCAGAGACAAATAACCCAATTAATAAATAGGTAAAAGAGGTAAACAGAAACTTCTCAAAAGAAGATATGCAAATGGCCAACAAATTGATGAAAAACTGTTCAACATCTCTGGCAATCAGGGAAATGCAAATCAAAACTACACTAAGATTTCGTCTCACTCCAGTCAGATTGGCAACTATCAAGAACCCAAACAAAAATAGCTGCTGGCAAAAATGTGGGGAAATAGGTACCTTTGTACATTGTTGGTGGGACTGCAGATTAGTTCAACCACTCTAGAAAGCAATACAGACATTCCTCAAAAAACTAGGAAATAGAACCATCATATGACCCAGCCATACCACTCCTTGGTATTTATTCAAAAGAGCTAAAATCAGCATACTATAGGGATACATTCACCTCTATGAATTCTCAGCACAATTTACAATAGCCAAATTAAGGAATCAATTCAGATGCCCATCAATAGATGAATGGATTAAGAAACTGTGGTATACACACAGAATGGAGTTCTAGTGAGCAGTAAAGAAGAGTCTCATTAAGAGTCAGGTTTGAATATCAGCTTCATTATGGACTACTTATGTGCCTTTGAGCAAGTGACTTAACTACTCTGTCATTGGTTTTTATTATTACAAAAATGAAATAATAAAATTTAAAGTGTAGTGCTATCAAGAGAGGGTTAAATGAAACAATTTATTATAAAACAAGTTCTTATTTTCTAGAATATAAATAAGATGCCAATAAATGGTGGCGGTCATGGTGAAAATGAGAGATGATGACAATTCTCACACCTGGTCTCATGGATTTGCAAGATTCCTGGAAAAGCAGGGCTAGATCCCCAAGGGTGAAGCCAATGTACCCCCACCTTGTGTTTCATTTCCTTCTCAGTCTCTGCTTCCAGGATTGCTGGTCCATAGCATCATCTCCTCAATATCTGATCTTGCTTTAACTTTGCTTCTTCACCCCAGTTCCTCAGCCCTCATTCTTCATTAGCACTGCAGAGGGCTCCCTCGGGACCTCCCTTAGTCAAGTCAGGCTTGTGTCCTGAGACTCTCCTCTTGTGGATTCCTGACCTTCGGTAGTTTCAATCCTTCCTCTGAAGCACTTCGCCAGCCAATATCAACTCACCTGTGCTTCTGTTTTGGTGGCTTTTCTACTGCTGTTGCCCATTGCAGTCTGCAAGATCTTCAGGATCCCTGGTAGCATTAACCCTGGAAGTGGAAGTCTCTCTTTCAGCTCTGGCTAGAATTATTCCCCTAGGTTTTAGTGTTTCTGGTGACTCCCTAGAAGAGTTGCTAATAATCTCATGGGAAAACCAATGGGAAAGGTAGACATATGATTACTCATTGGGTCACAGTAGTATATCAGCACATACAACTGCCACAGACGGGACTCAGCTCAGCTCTCTGAACTTGAACATGGATTTTATATTTTAGAAGACACTCCCACTGTATCTTCATTTCAACTCCATATAAAAAGACTGATCATTAACCTATTATCCTACTGGACATAATACTACTTTTCAAAATAATAGTCATCACCTGAATGCATACTGACATATTTGTATATGTTTGTATGTCATTTCTGTATTATATAATTTATATTATGTTAATATATTATTTAATTATGTAATTCACATTTATATACATGTATATAAGTATACATCTAATTTTATGTACTATTTATAAATTGTTCATATGAAACAACATATGGAAAAATGATAGATTGATAGTACTATATTAAAAAATAAATCCATTTTAAAAATCTAAGAAAAAGTTGCAATGTGAATTCTACTTTTAAAGGGAACAGTAGACTCAGACATATTTAAGAAAATATTCATCAACTTAAAAATCAAATATACATTTGTAATAAGACCATAACATCAAAAGAGTGCAACAACTTTCAAACAAATGTTTATTTTCTTTTTTTTTTAATTTTAATATTTATTTTTCAGTTTTCGGTGGACACAACATCTTTGTTTGTATGTGGTGCTGAGGATTGAACCCGGGCCGCACGCATGCCAGGCGAGCGCGCTACCGCTTGAGCCACATCCCCAGCCCCAAATGTTTATTTTCTTGCTGTTGAGGTACATGCTGACTTTGCTCAGGAAGAAGAAGAATATCATTAAGGCAAGAAGCCAGAGAAGCGAGATATCCACATCTTCTGTAGCAAGGAGATGTCCATTGAGCTCTTGACTCCCTTCTCTTCACTGAATGCCACCCTGGTTCTTTTAAGGGTCTTCATCATACTTGCAGATTTTCTTGCCAACACCTTCTTTTCCCTTCAGTCTTACAAAACTTGTTGAAAACTGGTACATACAGTTTTATACTCCCATGATAGTGATCATATAAAGATGCCAGAAATGAGAAAGAGAATGCATGATACTTGCTTTGGGCAGCATGAACTTGGCCTGGTTCTCCTTTTTGGGCTTGAGTCATAGGATGAGATCTCTCAGCTCTTGGAGGATGACTATTGAGAAATGGGTGTGTGAGAAATAGATAACAAACAGGAGGTACAGCAAGCTCCGTGCTGTGATCCACCAAGATAAGCCTGTGCTTTCATTTGTGCTCTTGACAGACTTTTCTCCAAGAGTGGTTGAAAGGATTTGCATTGTGCAATTTATGCCATTAAACTCAATTATGCAATAAGAGCCATCAGTGAAACACATCTGGGAGCAAAAAGAAGAAACTATTTTAAAACCTTATGTGAGTACTGTATTGAAATTGTAATCATTATAATTACAATGATTTCCCTAATAGAAAATAAATACCAGTATTTACTGAGTTAGTAGAATCACTTGCCTGTTTCATCAGCCAGGGCTCCTCATAACAAAGATAACAATAAAATTCTCAGTTTTATGAAAAACTTTTGTAACAATGGATTTATTAAGATCTAATTCACATACCATAAAATTCACACCTGTAGAATATAATATTAAGTAACTTCAGTAAATTCACACAGAATAGTGCAATAATCACCATTATCTGATTTTAGATTATTGCATCACCACAAAAGGGTCCCTATACTTCTTATAACCGTTCCCTATCCTCCATCTCTCCCTAACACCATTATAATCATTAATCTATTTTCTATTTTTATTATTCTGGGAATTTTATAAAAATGAAGTCATACAACATGGAGACTTTTGTGTCTGGATCTTTTTCACTTACCATAATGCTTTCAGGGTTTATCCTCATGTCATATTATCAGTACTCCATTCTTTTTTATGGCTGAGCAATATTCCATTATGTGGATATACCAAATCTTTTTTATACTTTTATCAGTTGATTGATATTTAGGTTGTTTCCACTTTTTATCACTAAATAAATATGCTGCTTATAAACATTCACATGCAATATTTTATATAAATACATGTTCAATTCTCTCAATTACCAAAGTATGAATTAATTTTTCTGGATCATATACTAATTCTATGTTTAACATTTTAAGGAACTGCTAACATGTTTCCCACTGTAGCTAAATTCTTTTATAACTCAATTAGTAATGCATGAGAGTTCCAGTTTCTTCACACCCTCGCCAGCGCTTGTTATTGTCTCTTTTTTTATTGTAGCCATCCTGTTAAGTGCAAGGTAGCATCTCAATGTGGTTTAATGTATTTTTAATGATTAATAATGTTGAGAATCATTTTATTTTATTTTCTATTTAGTCATTCTTTCTATTACTGAAAGTTTTCAGGAATAATTTTAGACTGAACAATTTCTTTATTCATTTCTGTAGTTTTTCCCTCATGCATTTGGAGACTCTCTTGTTAGGTACATATGTTTATAATTGCTCTATAACTCGATTTACTCCTGCTTCTTTTGTGCTATTATTATCAAATAAATTAGATTATGAGCCCATCAATGGAGTAGAGTAAATGGGGGGGGGAGAGGAGAGAAAGAGAAGATTTGGGGAATATAGTTGGCCAAATTATGCTATATGCACATATGACTGACTATACCACAGTGAATTCCACTTTTATCTATAACTATAAAGCACCACTTAAAAAATAAAAATAAGTAAGACAAGTAGAGTAGAGGTAGGGGATCAAGGGAAAGAGCAGCTATGTGAAGAAAAAATAGTCCAAAGTGTCTTAAGTTGGGACAAGAAAACGAATATAAAAATTAAAGAAGCTCAACATACTTGAACTAGAAAATCTTGAAGAAGCCCCATATTAAGACACATTGTAATAATCAAACACATTCAGAGGGAAAAAAAAAAAGATGCAGAAAAGAAGCAGAAAACAACCCAGCACCTTCCAGAGCTCCATGAGATTATTGGTGGATTAGTCAGAAAACACACACACACACACACACACACATACACATACACACACACACTTGCAGTCCAGAAGAGAGTGGCGTGATATATCCAGAATGATGGCAGGAAAAAAACCTGCCAAGAAAGAATACTCTTATCAAGCAAAAGTATCTTTCAGTAATGGTGAAGAAATTCAGAATTTTCCAGAAGAACAATTGCTGGGTGAATTAACTGCTACTTAATCTCCTAAGAGAAACATTAAATGGAGTTATTAAAGTTGAAATTAAGGGATGATAGACAGCAACATGAAAGTTTATGAAAATAACACATCTCTCTGGTAAAAATATAATATAAACAAATATAAGATTTTATAGCTTGTATTGTTGTGACATAAAACAATTTTATTTCTGGTATAGAATTTAAAATACAAAAACATGAATACCTATGTATCTCGGTACTGACTACACAGTGTAAAAAGATGTAGTTTGTGATATGAATAAGAAAATTGGTTAGGCGAAATAAACATGTAAGAAAGTAGAACTTTTGTATGTGATCAAAGTTAAGTCGTTGTCAGTTTAAAATAGATTGCTATCTGTTCAAGATGTTCTCTGTAAATCTCCAAGGTAAACACACACACAAACACACATACACCAAAAAAAAAAAAAAAGGAAAAGAAAAAAAAACTTACCTCTAGAAGACAAACAGATAAACAAAAGAAAATCATAAGGGCAGCAAAGTATGTCACTACGAAAACATCAACAAAACATGAAGAAAGATAGCAAGAAAGGAAAGGAGAGGCAAAACATCTAAAAGCCACACAGAAAACAACTAGCAAAAGGGCAATATTAAATATTTCACTAACAATAGTTGCTATAAATGTAAATGGAAGAGGCTCCTCATTGAAAATACATAGATTTTCTGAATGGATTAAAAAATAAGATCCAGCTATACGCTGGATACAAAAAAACTCAGTTTAGATATAAGGAGACACATAAGTTAAAATTGAAAGATAGAAAAGGATGTTCCATGAAAATTCTAACTAAAAGATACTTGCATCAGACAAAACAGAATTTAAGTCAGAATAAGAAGGGCGTTATATAATGGTAAAAGTGTCAATTTGCCAGGATCATAGAGCAATTAGATATCTATGTGTACTAACATTAAGATTCCAAATATTGACAAAATTAAAGGGAGAAATGTTATAATAAAACAACAATAGTAGAAAACTTCAGTACCCCCTCTCAATAATGACTAGAACAACCAGTCATAAAATGAATAATGACACAGAGAACTCAAATGACACTATAGGCAACTCGGACCAATGGACATATACCTAACATTCTCTCCACCAACAGCAGAATACACATTCTTCTCAAGTGTACCAAAAATCTCTCCAGGACAGATTATGTTAGGTCAGAGAACATGTTTTAACAAACTTAAGATTGCAATTGTCCCAAGAGCTTTTTTTTCTGATCAGAGTAGAATAAAACTGGAAATCATTATAGAAGAAAAAATAAGAATTAATAATTATATGGAACTTAAACAATGTACTTTTAAGCTAATGAGTCAAAGAAGAAACCACAGGAGAAATTAATATCTTGAAACAATTAAAATAAAACATACCAAAATTTATGGTATGCAGCAAAAGCAGGGGTAAAAGGAATATATGTAGGACAAACACTTTTTTTTAAAGAAAGATCTCAAATTAATGACCTAACTCTTCACCTCAAGAAACTGAAAAAGAACCAACCAATCCCAAAGAAATCAGAAGAAATAAAATCATAAAGATTAGAAATAAATGACATAGGGAATAAAAAAGTCATTGAAACTAGGTTTGTTTTTCTTAAAAAATGAATAAAACTGGCAAACCCATAGTTAGATTTACTAAGAAAAAAAAAGAGGATTCAAATAACTGAAATTGGGAGCTGGAGGGGTAGCTTGGTGGTACAGTGAGCATTTGTGAAGCACTGGGTTCAATCCTTGGCTCCACAAAAAATGGAAAAAATAGAAAATAAAAAAATAAACTCATATTTTTAAAAGAAATATAACTAATGCCACAAAAATAAAGATTATGAGATTATTATGAACAAATTGAAGATATAGTGCCTACCAAGATTGAATCATAAAGAATGAAGTCTAAACCAACCAGTTATCGGTAAGGAGATTGAATCCAAAGTCCAAAACCTTTCAAAGAAAAAAAACTCCTGACCTGATAACCTCACTGGGAAATTTTATAACACACTTAAAAATAGTTAACACCACCAGGCAGGAATGATGGCACACACCTGTAATCCCAGCAGCCTGGAAGTCTGAGGCAGGAAGATCAAGAGTTCAGAGCCAGCTTGAGCAAAAGTGAGGGCCAAGCAACTCAGTGAGACCCTGTCTCTAATAAAATACAAAATAGGGCTGAGGATGTGGCTCAGTGGTCAAGTACCCCTGAGTTCAATCCCCAGTACCAAAAAATAATAGTTAACACCAATCTTCTTCAAACCATTCCCAAAAAATTGAAGGGGAAGAAGCATGTACAGGCTAATTTTATTTTATAAATAAAGATTATTTTATAAAAAATAATCTCATTTTATAAAGTTAGCATTACCCTGATACCAAAGTCAGAAAAAAATCATGAGAAAAGAATATATATTCTTGATGAATATTGATGAAAAATTAACAAACAATTAGTGAACCAACTTAGGCATTACATTAAAAGGATTATATACCATGACAGAGTAGGATGTATTCCCGGTATGCAAAGATGGATTCAACATATGAAAATCAAAGAATGTAATACACCACATTAACAGGATAAAAAAGAAAGAGACAATCATCTCAATTTACACACAGAAAAAGCATCTATCAAAATAACCTTTCATAATAAAGCACTCAAAAACCAGGGATAGAAGGAACCTATCCCCAACATAATAAAGACCATAGATGAAAATCCATAGCTATCATCATACTCAGTTGTGAAAGCCTGAGAGTCTCTCCTCTAAGATTAGGAACTAGTCAGTTATGCCCATTCTCATCATTTCTACTCATCATAATATTGTATGTTCTACTCGGAGCAATTAGAGAAGAAAACAAAGTAATAGACATCAAAATTGGAAATAAAATTGTCTCTGCTCACAGATGACATGATTTTTTTTTATAGAAAACCTGAAAGATACTCCTCCCAAATGTTAGAACTAATAATCTCATTTTTTAATTGCAGGACACAAAATCAACATGTGAAAATAAGCTGCTTTTATTATACACTAGTAATGAACAAGCTGAAAAGGAAATTAAGAAAACAGTCCCCACTACATTAGCATCCAAAAGAATAAAATACCTAGAAGTAACTTTAACCAACGAGGCAAAAGACTTGTACACTGAGAACTACAAAATATTAATATAAGAAATTAAAGAAAATGCATAAATAAAAAGGCATCCATGCTTAAGGAGGGAAGACAATATTGTTAAAATGCTCTTACTGATGAAAGGAATTACAGATTCAAAACAATATCAATCAAAATCCCAATGGCATTTTTTTTTGCAGGAAAAATATCCTAAAATTTACAGGAACTCTCAAGGGACCCAGATAAAACAATCTTGAAAAGAAAAAGTTGGAGGACTCACACACTCTGGTTTCAACCCACATTAGGAAGTTCAGCAATCAAAACAGTGTAGTACTGGCATAAAAGCAGATTGAGTCAACATAATAGAAATCCCATATATAAATCCTCATGCATATTGTCAAATGATCTTGGACAAGGGTGCCAAGACCACACAATGAGGAAAGGACCTTCTATTCAATAAATGGTACTGGGGAAACTGGGTATCCACATGCAAAAGAATGAAGATGTACCCTTGCTTAATACCATGCACAAAAATTAACTCAAAATATATTACAAACCTATATGTAAGTCATAAAACTATAAAAACCCTTATAAGAAAATGGGTAAAACCTTCAAGGTATTAGCTCTTTTAGTAATTATTTTGGGTAAGAAACCAGAAGTACAGGCAACTAAAGCAGTTTGACAAATGAGATTTTATTAAATTAAAATGTTTTTGTGAATGACGCCAGGCTGCCCAATGCTGCTGTCCCATCCCACCTCCACCTTGAGACACTGGCCAGGACCATTATCAAGATGCCTGCAGGTCTAGTTACACCTGACATCTTCCTACCAGGTGTGTCACTATCTTGCTGCTGCTTCATATGGTCACTCCTTTATATGAATGCATCCATGGTGGTCTCTCTCATCACAAATTAAAACTGTTATGACTCAGGGGACCCCAATAGATTTCCAGGAGCCAAATCTAATGCAATCACACAAGAGTCTTTATTGCAAGCTCGAGCCTGAACTCACAACCATTCCCAATGCAGCAGTCCCAGGGAGTGAGTCCCAGTCCTTTGTTCAGTGAGATTTTATAGGTTTTGGGGGGATACTCTTTACGTCACAACATCACACAGCAAATCATTCCATACTGCGGGAAAATCAAACAACTCTTAACATTGATTAGTACATTCACTGGCGGAAACAAGTTGGGTAGAGGTGATTGGTTAGTACAAGAGGGGGATTCCTTTGAACTGATTGGTTTAGGCCACGAGGAGTATACATGAGAAACTACATAGTTTCCTAACACGTTATCAACCACCATAAACTACTGGGGGGTCATTTGGCATCCCAGGTATTTTCCCTGTCTCATGCTGATTGGAGGTTGCTAGGGGGTTTGCTATGTGTCTTCACCTAGCCTAACTGAGTCAGGGACACCTGGAGCCACAGATATCTCCTGTTATTTGCAGACAAAAAACTCAGCAGAATGGGTATGTGCTTAGGAGTGCTCTGTGGGTTTTTCCCAGGACAAGGGTCATGCCCCCTTCCTTTGGACAGGCCTTGAGGTAGAAACTGGTTTCTCAAAAATGGAGTCACATTAGTTTCTCAAAACAACATTGATAACTTGGGACTATAGCATGGTGAAGCCTATGGAAACTGAAACCCAGATCTGTGAGTTTGCAGCTAGGTCAACATGAGCCTGTCTGAGCCTATTGATTCTGTGGAAAGTCAGAAACTGGGAGCATTTTATGTTGGGGAACACAGATTAGAGAGACAGAAGAGAGCTGAGCTCTTCCCAGCTCCATGACTCCCGAAGTTTGCAGGGACAGTCGGGGTTGGCTACAGTGGGTCAGAAGGTTGGAAGAGAGTGTGAGGACATCTTGCTCTTGACTCGTCCAGCCAGCTGGTCCAATACCCACCAGGTTCCCAAGGCCCACTCGGGCCAGCACTCAGTGGGCCAAAGCACCAGCCTGGTCCCTGACCCCCTAGCCAGTCCAGCATTCCACCTATGCCCTGGTCTTACCAGATCCAACACCCAACAGGGTCCTCAGGTTCCCCAATCCCCAGTTTTCAAACCCTTCCATAGCCACCAACTCAGCCCAGTGCTTGTAGCTATGTGGCAGCTCTCAGCACCTGGTGTTGATCTGCCCAATACAGAACAGCTTTCTATGACAGGCACACAAGTTCCAGAACTCAGCCCTCAGGACTGCCTATGAAAGATGTGCCTGACCTAGAATTCAAAAGGGTGTTGGTGGGAAAGATTGAGTTTGCAGACAATATAAGAGACCAGGAATTGTAGGGTCTCCAGGTGACATAAGGGACTAAGATCAGGCTTGTACATCACATGAGTGGAACCCAAAGGAGATTTCCAGGATGCAACCTTCCAATATGGACCCACAATTGCTATATCCCACCTCCAGAAGTTCTGCCACTGGGACTGACTCTGCCACCCTAGCAATCCTCACCAACCCGAGGGTGTGGCAACCATCAAACTCCAGACAACACCACCTATTGACTCAGAAGGGAAGCTGAGAAACTCTTCTCTCGTCCTCCCTCATAAACATCACATCATACACCACTCCTGTTCTCTCTTTGTCCAACATTAGAAATTGTGAACACTTTTGCAAACTTACTGTTTATATCATAGACAATAATTGAACACATCATTTCTGTTTATTGTGACAAAACTGTACATGTCTTAATAGGAGCTACTGGGGTTTAAGGCTGTATATTGTTTGCATTGTGTGCTATTAATATTGGTCTCCCCCTTAAAGGTGAGGTATTGGAAACCTTCAGGGACACTATACATCTACATGGTAGAAACTATACTGCCTCAGATCCATACTGCTAGGGGGAAGAAACACAAACAACATGAAAAACAAGGGGAGAAAGGGCCCCAAACAAACCCAGATGGTCCAACAATAGAATGCATTGACAACACAGCAGAAGAAATGTCAGAGAAGGAATTTAGAATGTACATAGTTAAAATTATCTGCAACTTAAAGGATGATGTAAGGAGTGAAATTGGAGATAAATTTCAGAAGGTGAAAGATCATTTCAATAAAGAGAGATTCTGAAAAGAAATCAAGCAGAAATCCTTGAAATGGAGGAATCAATAAACCAATTAAAAATTCAATAGAAAGCATCACCAACAAACTAGACCATTTGGAAGGAAGAACCTCAGGAAATTAAGACAAAATACATAATCTTAAAAATAAAGTTGACCACACATAGAAGATGGTAAGAAACCATGAACAAAACTTCCAAAAATTATGAGATAACATAAAAAGACCTAATTTAACATTTATTGGGGTAGATGAAGGCATGGAGATACAAACCAAAGGAATGCACAATATTTTCAATGAAATAATATCAGAAAATTTCTGAACCTGAAGAATGAAATGAAAGATTGAATACAAAAGGCTTATAGGACCTCAAATATAAACAATAAAAAGAGACCCACACCAAGGCATAATATAATGAGAATAATTAACATACAGGAAAAGGATAGGGTTTTAAAGGTTGACAGAGAAAAAATCTAATTACACAAAGAGGGATCTCAGATCTCAGCTGATTTCTCAACCCAGACCCTCAAAGCTAGGAGGTCCTGGAATAACATCTACCAAGCTCTGAAAGACAATGGATGCCAAACAAGAATTTTATATCCAGCAAAACTAAGCTTCAGATTTGAAGATGAAATAAAAAACTTCCATGATAAACAAAAATTTAAAAATTCACAACTAGAAAGCCTACACTACAGAACATTCTCAACAAAAATTCCATGAGGATGAAATGAAAAAAAAAATTAAAGTGAAAACCTGCAAAGGGGGAGAGCTACACTAAAGGAATAGTCAATCAAAGGAGAAACTAAGTCAAATTAAAACCCAGAAATACACCAAAATGACTAGGAATATAAGTCATCTCTCAATAATGTTGAATGTTAATGACCTAAACTAATCAATAAAAAGACATAGACTGGATTAAAAAACAAGACCCAATAATATGCTCTCTCCAAGAGACTCACCTCATAAACAAAGACATCTACAGACTGAAGGTGAAAGAATGGGTAAAAACATCACTCAATATGGCTTGAGTAAACTAGCAGGTTTTTCATCCTCATTTCAAATAAAGCAGACTTCAAGCCAAAGATAATCAGAAGGGACAAAGAAAGACAGTTCATACTTCTTAAGGGAATGATACATCAGTAATACATAACAATCACAAATATTTATGTCCCCCAAAATGGAACATCTGCATACATCAAAAAAAAAAAAACCCTTCTCAATTTCAAGAATCAAATAGACCACAACACAATAATACTGGGTGATTTAAAACACCTTTCTCACTACTAGATAGATCTTCCAAACAAAAGTTAAACAAAGAAACTATAGAACTAAATAATAAAATCAATAATTTACACTAAACAGACATATATAGAATATTTCATCCATCAACAAGTGAATACTCTTTCTTCTCAGCAGCACATGGATACTTCTATAAAATAGACCATGTAATATGTCACAAAGCCATTCTAAGCAAATACAAAAAAAAAAAATGGTAATACCCTGCATTCTATCAGATCATAGTGGAATGAAATTAGAAATCAACAATAAAATAAAAAATAGAAGGCACTCTAATACTTGGAGACTAAATAATAAGTTATTGAATGGTGAATGGAAAGCAAAAGAAATAAATTAGGGATGAATTAAAAAATACTTAGAGGTAAATGAGAGTAGTGATACAACATATCAAAACCTTTGGGGTACTATGAAGGCAGTGCTAAGAGGAAGATTGATCACATTGAACTCATTCATTAAAAGAATAGAGAGTCAATGAATAAATGACCTAAGATTACATCTCAAAGCCCTACAAGAAGAACAAAAACAAACAACATCCAAAATAGTAGGAAACAGGAACTAATTAAAATCAGAACTGAAATCAATGAAATTAAAACAACATAAAAAATTCAAAAAATTGACAAAACAAAATGTTGGTTCTTTGAAAAATTCAAAGAAATTGATAAACCTTTAACAATGCTAATAAAGAGAAAAAATTCAAATTACTAAAATTTGTGATGAAAAAAGAACTATCACAATGGACATTACGGAAATTCAAAAGACAATTAGAAAGTATTTTGAAAATATATACTCCAATAAAACAGAAAATTTTGAAATCAACAAATTTCTAGAGACATATGGCCTACCCAAACTAAATTAGGTTGACATACACAATTTAAACAGATCAACTTCAAGCAATGAAAAAGGAGACACCTACCAATCAAGAAAAGCCCAGGGCCAGATGGATTCTCAGCCAAGTTCTATAAGACCTTCAAAGAAGAATTAACACCAGTAGTTGTCAAAATTTTCCATAAAATAGAAAAAGAGTGAAACCTTCCAAACTCATTCTATGAGGCTAGTATCACCCTGATACCAAAACCAGACAAAGACACATCGAGGAGAAGAAACTTCAGGCCAATCTCCCTGATGAATGTAGACGAAAAAATTTTCAACAAAATTCTAGCAAATCTCAAACAAAAACATATTTAAAAGATAGTGCATCATGATCAAGTGGGGTTCATTCCGGGAATGTTCAACATACAGGAATTAATAAACATAATTCATCATATCAATAGACTTAAAAACAAGAATCATATGATCATCTCAATAGATGCAGAAAAAAAAAACATTTGACAAATTAAAGCACCCCTTCATGTTCAAAACATTAGAAAAACTAGGGAAAGTACATGCATACCTCAACATTGTAAAAGATATATATGCTAAACCTAAGCCAACGTTATTCTAATTTGGGAAAAATTGAAAGCATTCCCTCTAAAAAAGCTGGAACAAGATAAGGATGCCCTCTTTCACCACTTCTATTCAACAAGGTCCTTGAAACTCTAGGCCGAGCAATTAGACAGAAGAAAAAAATTAAATGGATATGAATAGGAAAAAAACTCAAACTATTACTATTTGCCAATAACAAGATTCTACATTTAGAAGATCCAAAATATTCTACCAGAAAACTTCCAGAACTAGTAAATGAATTCACCAAAGTAGCAGCACATAAAATCAACAACCATATATCAAACATGTTCCTATACATCAGTGGTGAATCTACTGAAAGAGAAATTAGGAAAACTACCTATTCACAATAGTCTCAAAAATAAAATGAAATACTTGGGAATCGATCTAACAAAATCACCTCTACTAAAACTAAAGGAAGAAATTAAAGGCGATTTTAGAAGATGGAAAGACTTTCCATGTTCTTGGATAGACAGAATTAATATTTTCAAAATGGCCATACTACCAAAAACATTATACAGATTTAATGCAATTTATATTAAAAGGCTTATGACATTCTTCATAGAACTAGAAAAATAAGAGTCCCAAAATAGGCAAAAATTAGCAAGAAGAGTGAAACAGTAGGCATCACAATACCAGAACTTAAGCTATACTACAGAGCAATAGTAACAAAAACAGCTTGAGATTGGCACCAAAACAGACAGGAACACCTATGATACTAAACAGAATACACAAGAGACAACCCATAGTCTCATACTAGACAAATGTGCCATAAACATACATTGGAGGATAGGTAACCTCTTCAACAAATGGTGATGAGAAAACTGAAAATCCATATGTAATAAAATGAAATTAGACCTGTAGCTCTCACCCTGCACAAAACTCAGCTCAAAGTGAATCAAGGTCCTAGGCATTAGACCAGAGACCCTATGCCTTATAGAAGAAAAAGTAGGCCCAAATATTCACTATGTTGGTTTAGGAACTGACTTCCCTAACAAGACTCCTAAAGTGCAAGAAGTAAAATCAAGAATCAATCAATGGGACATATTTAAACTAAAGAGCTTCTTCTCAGCGAAGGAAACAATCAATAACGTGAAGAAAGAGTCTACAGAATGAGAGAAAATCATTACTACATGCACCTCAGATAGAGCATTAATCTTCAGGAAAGATAAAGAAAAAAAAACTCAACACCAAAAAACAAAACAAAACAAACAAACAAACAAAGACCCAATCAATAAATAGGCTAAGGAACTGAACAGACATTTCACAGAAAAGGAAATACAATCAATCAACAAATATATGAAAAAATGTTCAACATCTCTAGTAATTTGAAAAATGGAAATCAAAACTACTCTAAGATTTAATCTCACTCCACTCAGAATGGTAATTATCAAGAATACAAGCAACAATAAATGTTAGTGAGAATGTGGGGGGGGGGGGACGGGAAAGATTCACTCATACATTGCTGATGGGCCTATGGAAAGCAATATAGAGATTCATCAGAAAATTCGGAATAGAATCAACATTTGACCTGATTATTCCACACCTTGGTTTATACCCAAAGGACTTAAAATTAGCATACTACAGTGATGCAGCCACATCGATGTTTATAGTGGCTCAATTCACAATCTTTTAATTATAGAACCAATCTATATGCCCTTAAACAAATGAATGGATAAAGAAAATGTATCTATACTCAATGGAATATTACTCAGCCTTAAAGAGGAATGAAATTATGGCATTTGCAGGTAAATGGTTGGAACTAAAGAATATCATGTTAAGTGAAATAAACCAGTCCCAAAGAACCAAAAGTGAATGTGTTCTCTGATATGTGGATGCTAATTCACAATAAAGGTGAGAGGCTAAGGTAGAATAGATGTACTTTATATTAGGCGGAGGGGAGTGAAGGGAGGGAAGGGGTTATTGGGGTAGGAAGTTTAATAGAATTAATCAAATATTAATACCCTACATGCATATATAACTACTTGACCAGTGTGATCCTACATCATGTACAACCAGAACAATGAAAAATTACACACCATTTATGTATGGTATGTCAGAATGCATTCTACTGTCATTTATAACTAATCAGAACAAATGAAATTTTTAAAAATATTTTTAGTTGTAGATAGACACAATACCTTTATTTTATTTATTTAGTTGTAAGTGGTGCTGAGGATCAAGCCTAGTGTCTCACACACATGCTAGGCAAGTGTTCTACCACTGAGCTATGACCCCAGAGTCCCCCAAATAAATATTTTTTGAAGTTTTTATAGCAAAAGAAATAATCTTCAGAGTAAAATTTTAATTACGAAAAAGGTACAAAATGTTTTTTAATGTATATTGGATAAAAATAAAATTCAGAACATGTTTTCTAAAATCTGATGACTGAACAACAAATCTGATTTTAAAAAGGCAAAGAACCTGAACAGAAATATCTCCAAATAAGATATACAAATGGCCAAGGAGCATGTGTAGATCGTCAACTTCGCTAATTATCATACAAATTAAAATAAAATCTATAATGAGATATTTCCTTATAAATTAAAATAAAAACTATACTGAAATATCACCTCATACACACTGGGATGTCTACTACCAAAAATAAAAACAAAACAAATAAACAAACCAACCCAGAAAATAATAAATGTAGGTAAGGATGTGAAAAAAAAAAATGAGAATCTTCCTGCATGATTGTAGGGAATATGTAAAATGGTGTAGTCACTGGAGAAAAAAACAGAGTGGCAATTCCTCAAAAAACTAAAAATTAATTACCATATGATATAGCAGTTCCACCTCTGGGTACATAACGAAAGCAGGTACCTAATTTAAAACAGAATTTTAATGAGATATCTGCCCACTCATGTTCATTGTGGCATTTCCAATAGCCAAGGAGTTGAAACAACCCAACTGTCCATGAATGGTTGAGCAAATGAAGAAAATGTTTTATATGTGTACAATAGTTTCTTAGTCCATTTTCTGTTGTATAATAGAATACCTGAGGCTGGGTAACATATAAAGAAAGGAAGTTTATTTTAGCTCAATATTTTAGAGCCTGAGGATCCTGTCCCCATAACCCAAATGCCTCCCATTGGGCCTTACCTCCCAACACTGCCACAGTAGCTACCAAACTTCCACAAGAGCTTTTGCTAGAGAAAAATCAAGTTCAAACCATAACAAATGGAATATTTTTTAACCTTAAGAAGAAGAAAACCTAACTTTGGTGGTTAGAGCAAGGACCCTCAGGGAATGATTTAGAAAGATCATCAGGGTGAAACCCCCATGATAAAGTACTGGTTGGGAGAGAGACCAAAACACAGACAGCCCCCAGTCTCTTGCCATGTGAAAACCCTGAACCACCTTGGCACTCTGTCAGTAGAAAAACCATAAGTTGTGACCTTGGACCAAACCCGTAGCCAGAAAAAAACTTATTTTCTTTGTAAGTACTCAGTAGTAGCTATTTTAAAAAAAATGAAAACTGGACTAATACACAATAAGTTATATAAACTGGTTAAGTTCACAGAGACAGAAAGCAAGATGATGTTGGCCAGAGGCTGAGAGGGCTCCAGTGGGGTGGTTCAAAGGTAACAAAGTTCTAATTTTGCAAGATGAAAAGCTTCTGGAGATCTGTTCCATAACAAGGTAAATATAGTTAACAGCACACTAATGCTTCAAAATGATTAAGATAGGAAATTTTGTTTTTAAATCACAGTATAGTTAATAACTATCTATACCACTTAGTTCTATTTTTCTTTTTAACCAAGATTCAGTTGGTTTTCTTGAATAAAATCTCTGCAGTTCATGTCATCTTTGGTTAATTTGTTTATTTTGATAATTTTACCTTCTTCTCGTTGCCTTTGTAGAGGAATAAGTTTTGGGGGGATCTTTATTCCACCATTCTGAAAGTCTCACCTCCCTCATTCAGAATTCAATAATTTGGCTGAAAACTCCACCCACAATGTAATCTTACATGTGACTAATGATACCTTGTGCATCCTGGTTTCAATGCTTTTTATCATTCTCTAAATCAAAGCTATCACATCCTGTCCTAAGCACTGACACATTTTAGTACAAACAGAACCAAAAAAATAGAGTTAAGTTTGCACATATCTGCCTCAGATTCTCCAGTGTTAAAGTGATTATTATACTGTTTGCTTCTTTCCAATAGCAACTCCATAGTTTCTATGAAGAGGGCAGTGGAGGAGCCATCAGGCTGGATCTGCAGAAAGACAGAATCTGTTCTGAAAGCAAGTTTGTGTGGCTAGGAAAATACTGCTTATTTACACCATGTATTTCAAAGGGGTCTGTTAGGGAGGGTCTTGACTAAAGGCTTTATTTGCATTGCAAATACACTCTTTTAAAAATCTAGAATGCCAGTGTACTGAGGGCCTTTGAAGGGTACAGTTGCTAAGCCCCAACAAGCCCTGCTGAGTCACAGAGTCTGCTCCCATTTACCTTACATCATTACTGTAAGGAAGCAGTGGAAAGCAGATTCTATTCAAAATGATAAAGGTACTCAAAACAAGGTTTAACTGGAGACTTTGTAATTATGTACTAGCGTTAGCAGTTCCCATGAAGTGTAACATATAAGATTAAGTATTCCCTTTTACAAAGGACAGGGTTTCACTGAAGACCCTGCTGTGCCCTTTATGTAGATTGCTTCTGAGATGGTCCAGCCCTGGGGGACCATTCTTGTGTGCCGAGTTACCTTTAGAAATAGAACAGTAGCTGTTAGCACTATATTTCCTAAAGATAATCTTGATTGATGTTACGGTGTAAATTAGCTGAATAGTCCGCCTTCAAAAGGACAGGAATTAGCATGATCAATCAGGAAAAATATTAACTTTTCCTTTCATCTCTGATCCTGAAAGAAGAGATAACCTGTAATACATGAAAACGTATGAAGCAAGATAAGGGAGTGATAAGTAACACTGAAGATCATGCAAGGGTGTCTCCTCATCTCTGATCCCAACCTTTGGGTTCTGAAGTTCTGCAAGGAATCAATAGGACCCTATGTTTAATCCTAAGAAAATGATATGACTGAATTCTGTAGCTGAGGCAAGCACACATAGTGACTAAGACAAGCAACATTTAATGATTGGAAAAGTGCTTGGATTGTTCCTTTAATTTGAATTCATTGCAACAAATCTCTTTAGTTGATTTTATGGGGGTGTAGAAAAGTTATTTTGGGGGTTGATAATTCAATATTTCTGTGGTTTCAAATTTCCATTAGCAAATGATTTCCTTCAATAAATCCTTTATGATTAGAACTAGCTACTCCTCTACCTAATTGTTGACCTCACCATTGCTAATTTATGTGAGATTCTTTTGTCCTTGTTTTTTCTTGTATGCGTGTTAGTTCTCTGCAATGTCTCAATATTGATGTTCTCAATAAAATGGTGAAGTCCATGATGAGAAGGACTAGAGCTCGGTGTTTCTAATTTTTGGATTCAGATAGTGCTGTAATTTTATTTCATACCTAGACAAATCATTGACTCAATTGAAATGGTACTATGCTTCGTTATTTCAAAAACATTTTCATTTCTACTATGCTGTTAGATTAGATTCTAAGCAATGCCGATATGTAGACTCCCTTACCTAGTTGTATCAATTGCTAAGGTTGTTAGTGTCAGTTACTTTGTCTTATACAAGGTCCTCAAATTTCTTTTAAAGAAGTATTCCCTACTTATTCTCCATCCTTGTGGTTTAAGTATAAGAAGGTCCCTTGCCAGTTTTGAAAGAAGTTGCATGACCCAGCTGTGTCAAATCAATGCAAACTGTCTACCAGCCATAGTAATAATTTTCGTAGGCAGCATGTAACAATGATAATTACAGCTGCAACATACCTTGTGATTGGCGCATATATTAAATTGGTTTAATACATCTAACAAGCCTACAAAGTATGAACTACTCTTGTTTTGAATTTGTAGACCAGAAAATTGTGGCAGAGAGGTAAATTTCCTGGAAGAGATCAAACAGTTAGTAGGTGATAAAGTCAGGATTCAAATCTAGGCAGTCTACCTTAGTCTGTGCTCTGACTATGGTACTGAGAATCTAGTCCTTTGTTAGAATCACTAGAAAGAAAGTGCCGAAAAAGCAAGTGAAGCAGAAGCTATTCACACTATCAGGTCAAAGGACCTGATTAAAATAGTAGAGGAAAGCATATTGTAAAATAGACTGATTTCTTCTTAATCTGCCTTTCACTGAATTCCTCTCACATCCAAAACACTAACAAAACCAGGAAATGGCTAGCCTAAAGAAAATCAAAGCTGAAAGTCAAACTTTAAATTTGCACAAGTAGCCATCACTCAGAACAATGATCAAGCCTCACAAGAATTATCAGAGGACTGCTTTTGAAAGAGTTAGTGATACACAGTTTAATTGTATAAATATTTATTTAGGTGATATGGCTGGTACCCCGGAGCTGCATGCTCTATGCCATGCATTAGGCATAATTAAATCAATCTAGTTAAGGGTCGTGAATGAGGAGTAGGGATGTCCTAGCAATTCATAAGAAAATTTGGGGAAAGAAAATTTTTCCCTTTGCTCCCTCACCCATGTGGAGTAAATCTGCAAAAGTGAGTACTAAATTATCAGAAAGTTTCCAGAGTAGAGAGAAACATTTCAACTTTGATGTACAATATGAGATTCTGTATGCCTTAATGTTCAGGCTAGATTTGTGTCTGCAGAGATCCTATCATGTAGAAATATGAACTCCTTGCTGCCTAGATGATCTTCTCTGTCCACCCACCAAGAGGGCAAATGAGTGACCCTAGCCAATAATAGAAGTGGCCAGAAACAATCTTAATATTATCAGGTAATCCATCCTCCCATGCTGCCCAGCAATACCCCTCGGGGCCTGCTATTTGAAAGTGCCCCTCTTGTAATCAGCTCATCTGATATGCTTATGCTGCCAAACAGGGTGCCCCTAAAGGCACTTAAGGGATTTGAAGGGTATATAGTTTCAGAATCAGTTTCATATTTGAAGAAGTTGTATCTGCCAGTATGTCAGTGTTTGAAGAGTGAAAATGGTATTCGATATACTTGCATTTTTGAAAACTAGAGAAAGGCCCTTCTCCAACCCTATCTTAAGCAATTTATGCAGTATTAATGTGTACATCTGCCTTCTGATTTTGTTTATCACTTTACTTTTTTTTTTCTTCTTATTGGGCAATTTTATCTGTACTAGCTATAATAGCCAGCACAGCTCCAGGTCCTCTAATTTATGTGTTAATGTGGTGTTCTAGAAGCTTGATGTTAAAATGATGAATATCACCTGGGAAGAAGATTGGAAGAGAGCAAAAGAACTGGCAAGTTGCCTTGTGGAAATAGCTTTCGACTTTATCAAACCATGGGGTAACATGTCAGATTATATTACGTACAATTAATTATTAATGCAGTCTGGGTCTTATTCTGAAAAGCGCAAACATGCACTTCCAATAATTGTCTTCCCATGGAAAATCTGTTGTGTCCCTCAAATTGAGCAGCAAAATGTCCCTCACAAAATACCTTAAGGCTTCCATTTCTCCAGATTTAGCATGCATCTGAGACAAGAAAGCTTTCACAAGCCTCCTTGCCATGGACAAAACAGAGATGTGTTTTTGCTTAATTAAAATTCTTTTTTGGCAACAGATGTCCTTGCAAAAATAGCTCAGAGTGCGGTGAAGCATTTTTATGGGCTGGAGTTCAGCAATGAGGAGCCCGTCATCTGCCTTCTCTGCTCTGAGAGCAACACAAGAGAACCAGGTGGCTGGTCACAGTTTGAAAAGTGAACAAATGTATTTATTCATTCTGAGCAATTTGCAACCTACTGGGAGAGCAGGAGCCCTCTCCCAGCCCCTAGCTTCTGAGAGCTGGGACTGTGAGAGAAGGGAGCTGCTTAATTGCTTTGCACAGTTTCTCTCACTAAAGCAATTAGCACCCAGAGGAAAGTCCAGGAGAAGGACACAGTCAGGCCTCACACACATATGGTGGCCTGAAATCAGCCTCCCTACTGTCCCAGGCACACAGATGATTCAATCAGCAAGGCAGGCACCAGCCATGGTGATCTGCTTCCTGGGCTTGCTGCTGCGTGAATGCTGTCTTCCTCTCCCAAGCCCTAATTCATGGAAGAACTGGCTTGTAGTGCATGCAGGCTCATCAGCTTCATACCTTAATGGTGCCACTGAAGAAAAATGGGAAGAAACATTTCCACAGGCTAAGAACTAGGAGAAGGCATTTTAGATCTGTACTCAAGAGTAAAAGGACTGCTGAGTTTCTGGTGGGAAATTAGATTGAACAATAGAGGTCACCTGGCCAAGCATCTAAATGGGTTTACAGCCTGGATCTTAAAATAAATCCAGCAGAAGGGTATAGAGTTTAAAAAATAAAAAGACACTTGCTAAGGATCCTATGGTAGGACACCTGACTAATATGCATGGAAATTATGTGGATCCATTTTATCCATGTTATTTTTTTCTTAATCTACCTACAAGGCTGGATTACAGCCAAGCCATTCTGTTTATTTTACAGTGTCCTGTCAATGACTGGTGAAGATAATTCAATAGTGCACAGCTCCTTAATCAACTGAGATAATCAGAGAAAGCTATATTTCATACTTCATATATTTCATATTTCATATTTTCCTGGTAACTGAAAACTTTTTCTTCATTTATTCTTACTCAGCCTCTGACCCAGTTAATCATTCTCTTTTTTCGAAATACGTTTTCTCCATGTGCACAGATAGATCTATTTTATTCCCAACCCAGCAGGATCATGAGCTTCTTGTTTGCATTGATTTCCCATGTTACCCAAGTCCTGCAGGGGTGTGACAAAAGTAGACCCAAGTGGATACTCCACACAACTCCATCTCTGTTCAAGCTTTGGAATTTAGAGTTTATATAATCTCAGTGAGTGATCCCAAACCTGCCCAATCTCTGCCCCACAAGACGAAGTGATCTTTATTAGTTTAGGAAATCAATCTGCCCTTTGCCTGTAAGCAGAATGATTAACTGGGTCAAAAGCTGAATAAAAATAAATGAAGACCAATAATTGACCATCTGATTTATCAACATGGGGGTCATGTTGCCATGTAAGAACTTCTTGAGAAGGCAAACTCAGGATGAAAGTAGATTATAGAGAAAATGAAAAGAGGTAGAGACACTGATTGTAGAAAACTCCTTCAAGAATTTTGATATAATCAGAGTAGAGAAGGAGGATACTAACTGGAAATGAATATGAGAATCAAGAAAAGAATTTTGTCTTCTGTTTTGTTTTAAATATAATACATAGTATAATATGTTTGCATGTTGGGAAATAATCCAGGAGACAGTGAAACATTAATGTAGGGACAGGGAGATTAGCTTCATCACAGGAGCAAATTTCTCAGGTGTAAAGGGGCGGGCTTCAAAGCATCAGTGGCAGTGCTGGCCTCCCACTAGAATGTGGGCCATCCATTCACTGTACCAGGGGAGAAGACTGCTCATGTAGCACAGGTGCAAGTACTGTGCTAAGTTTGGTGATGAGAGGATGTTATTTTCTGGTTGCTTATATTTTCTCAGTGAGCAAAGTGAGAACCAAATCATCAGTACAGAATGAAGAATGAAGAAGGGCTATAGGAAGTTTATAGTGAGACAGGGCATTGCTTGGGAAAAGTAGCAACTTTGCAAGATGACACCAATAATTTTTAAATTCATTTTTCTGAACCAGTGGACTTCAAGATATCAAAAGATATAAAAAGGTAACCCAATGGGGGAAAATGATTTTATGGTCAATTAAGTTTGTATGTTTGGTCTAAAAACTAATCAGGTATTTTGACTGTAGGACTTCTCAGAGCCTTTAATATGTTATGCAAATGGTGATTTTCCCCAAAAAGGTAGAGTATGCAATGTTTCCTAAAATTATTTGATTGTGAAATAATAGTAGGGTTTTATAAAACATGATTCAGTAAATGCTGTATTAGATTACCCTTTGATGTCTGGCTGTTTGCTGTTGAGGACTGGTAAAATAGGTAACTGTCTCTCAAGGGAAATAAAAACATCAGCATATTTTATCAGATAAGAAGGCTCAAAAAATAGCAGTGGGTGCATATGACAAAACACAAGTCATTGTGAGAAACAGTATGGCATGGAGACTCCATGATTTCTAAAGAAAACAAAAATAGTTGTTGATTTCAAATAAGTAGGGGGACACTATAACACAGTAATACTAACAAGCAAGAGCTGCTTCCACAACTCATTAACGAAGCGACACCCAGCAGAAAGATTGGGGACAAGGGGAGTCTCTAATGGAGATTCCAGAAATGTAGTCATAGAACAGTTGGAGGGCCACAGGGGAAATGTTTAGACCAGATAGGACAGAGACTTTTCCACCAGATGTTTCACAGAAAGTTAAAGGAAATGCATACAAAAATGATTACAGAATACCTTCAGTATGCAGGGGGAAAAGTAGTTTCCTCACTTCAGGAACCCTGAAGGGGCCACTACCAGAGGTCAAGATCAGAACAAGATTAGTAGATAGGTTTTACTGGGAGTAGAGTATCACACTAGACCTAGTGTCAGTTCTCACCTGACTCCACTTTGAGCTAAAGTCTACTTAGACAAATAACATTTAAAATAAAATTCTACCTACATTATTAAAGTTTTCAGTTCTGTGTAGAAAAAAATCTGAAAAACCTTGCTAGAATTAAAATAAATTTTTAATTTATTTAATTATTGTTACCTGTATGTTGGCTATTTTTCTCATTATCTTCTGTATACTTTCTCTTAGGATTAGAAATGAACACACACTCACACACTCACCCCATGTCTTAGAGAATGTCTGCATTCTAAAGGAAAGTAAGATAAGGCCAATTGGAAGACACTTGGTCCTCACCCAGGCTTGGAGAGAGTGAGAGTAACCCTAAGAAGTTACATATGAAAAGGGGAAAGATACCTGTGGAAGGAAGGAAAGAAAGTCAGGTATGCTGAGACTGATCTCGCCCAACACTGAAAGGAGAGTTCCATACCAGGTTCTAAAGATCTTTGTCAATGAAAACTTAAGTTGATAGTTATTTCTTCTGTAAAATACAGATGTCCCCCAATTTACCATAGTGGGACATCTTAGTTTTCAATGGCATGAGAGCCAAAAGCATTCAATAGAAACCATGCTTTGAATTTTAAATTTTGACACCTTCCCTGGCTAATGATAGGTACTTGAACACACTCCGTTGATGGTGGGCAGTGAGTGGCTGCACCACATGATCACTAGGAGAAACAATCAATACTTACAGTGCTCTGTTTTGCTAAGCTATGATGTTTAGTAGACTTAGTGCATTAAATGCACTTCCCACTTAGAAAACATTCAACTTACATGTGTTTATGGGGCTATAATCCCATAGTTAATTGAGGAACATCTATACTTCTTGGACCTGGCACTTCAGAAGACTCATTTTTAAAGCCCCTTCCATTTTTCTGATGTCATGCGTCTTTTACTCTGTCTTCCATATTGCTCCTGAACACGACGGTTGCAGATTCAAATGCTTTCAAAGATGTGGCTCATAATATATAATAAGGAAAGCCTGGCCTGGTATTAAGGTGGTAAGGATGATGAAACTGGAAAGGCATTTAAATTGAAATCATTTAACACTGTAATTGGGCCTATTAGCTGACAGTCAAGACCTCTACTGGAAGGCAAGCCCACCCACTTTTGGATGTGGAGCATGCAGGCTGCTGAGGAGTCATTCTTGCCACTACCCCTTCCCACTGTGCTGCTCCCAGGTGGCTGTCTGCAAGGAAGCAATCTTCCTTTGCAAAGAAAGTACAGAGGTGGGAAAAAGTACGGTTGGATTTAATCAGCACATGCTGTATGCACATAGGGAAATATCACACTGAAACACCTCAATGTGTGCAATTAATGCAAGCAAATAAAAATTTTAAAAAGTACAGAGATTTTTATGACAGCTTTTTAACACTTTCAGTTCATAATTGTATTCTCAATGTTTGTACTACTAACTTTCTCATTTCTAAATAAAGGACGAGGGTGTGTGTACAAATAATGGTACATTTTGAATTATTCATATGGTTAGCTATTGTATATAATAGTTCTTACATGATATGCAAATATATGACATATACATATATGTATGCTTTTTGTTTTTATGTAACAAATATGACCATATATATGATAAACTGGCATTGGAGAAAATCCTTGGGGTTGTTATTTTAGGAATGAAAGAATGAATTAAGATGGAAGGGGGAAAAAAAGGCAAAGGTAATCTAGGAAAAGTTGTTTTGAGAGAAATCAGGGTGTTCTTTTAATAAAAGTTTCTAGTACATTCACTTGATTGTCATTACATTTCATCTATTTTATGCAACTCCAGAAAGAAAAGATAATCTATAAACAGGTCATATACTAGAGAACGGTGAGCCAAAGTCAATTTGCAAGATCTAGCCCATGTTTTTAAAAAGAAGTTTCATTTAACAGACTCTATCTTTAAATTGGGACATTTCCACCCTATTTTCATATTTTCCCTTCTCTTTTCTGAGAGAACATGTGCTCTACAGTTCACCTCAGTCGCCATGGGGACTGTTGCACACATTTGCATGATTTACCTGGTCATCTTAGGCATTTGAGTTTATAATTCTATTTACACCCTGTCTAATATTCAGATAACTATGAGTTTTCAAGGACATACTCAAGGTGAATTAAGGCCAGAGAGTGATACAGGGATGGAGAAACCTAGATGCTTGGAGCTAGGTCTCTAACAATCTGAGGGACTGGTAGAAGACTTGTTTTTGCCTTTTTAAAATAAGGCATGAAAAATTAAAATCAACAAATATAAACATATAAAATATTCAGGGCATTAGAAGATGCTGTCTCCTGTCTGGAGGGCAAGGGATCATTTTTAAGTGAGAAAGAAATCATTGAAAGAATCAATGTGGGTCTAGATCTGGGCCGTGTGGCCAAACACGGGGTTTCCAAGGAATTCTATCTCAGGCTTAGAGGAGCTGGGAGTTGAACTAAATTTAACCACCATCTATAGTTAGATTGCAGGTTCTTTTCTGTGAGTGCTAGGTGGTTTCTTCACAATCCCAAAGAATCCGTGGCTTAGGAATAGTCTTAAAATGAGTTCTGGAAGGGAATCAAGGTTCTTTGAAGAACAGCTCATAGTTTTTAGTCTGGAATTCTTTCATGCAGTTGAAACATCAGGAAAAAAAATATGTGGTAGAAGAGATGATAGAAGGACTGGAACATATCATTTTTATTTTTCTCAATACTGTTTAATGAGATTGACAAATCTACCTTAAACATGTTACTTAAGTCAAGGGTACATTAGGAACTGACAAGAAAATACCTTATACATGATCTTCTTAAAAATATCTTAATTTATTCCCATTTACAATAATTTTGCACTTAAATTATTTAGAAATGACAAGACTATAAGAGGATTAACCACATAGTTGTGTTCCAAGTAGAAGGAGGAGGTAAAAAGAGAGAGAAGAGAATTTGCAAGGAAAATAATTTTCCAACTTAAAGAATGTGACAGAGAGGGTCAAATAGATATTTCCTGAATAAGAAGAAGACAGGATAGAAGGAAAAGAATAAGTTTGTGTAAATATTATAAAATAATTCACTCAATAGGAAATCATCTGCTGATAACTCACCCCAACATATGACTAAAATAAAAATTAAACTATATGGTATGTTTTGAAACGCATAGAAAGCCTGAAAGACCAAATTAACTTTCCTGATAATTAGAAAGAATTCACAAATACAGTCACACTGATAGGTTAAAACAGTGTTAATGTTGGCTACTGTCAAAAGAAATAGAAAAAGGAAAAAAGCAACACATTCTTAACTAGTGAGTACAAGCATTAATTTTGTTTCACACTAACTGTGTGACCTTGGATTTGTCATTAGTTTCTCTAGGCCACTATTTCTCATTTCTAAAAAAAATTATTAAATAGGTGACTCATTTGGATACTTACAACTCTAAAATTACATATATTTGTGTATCTTTTACTAAGGAACCAATATATCAGTATACATTAATCCCTGCCAAATTCCTAGTTAGCAATTTTCCACAGGAGGGCAAGACCTTAAGAGAAATGGAATGTACGACGACAAATGCCATTTCCTAGTAAGAGGCAAGCATCAAGAAGACTCAGGAACTTATTCATTGAATGAACATTTATTAAGCACCTATCCTGACTCAGGCACAAAGATGAATTAGATCCAGCCCACATTGTTTAAAGTACTCGCCATCTCTGGGGATGTAACAGACTAGTAGGTGCTCTGGGAACATGCTGAAGACAACCCTAGCCCATAGGGGGAAGGAGATGGTTTCATGCCTAGGAGCATGTCTAGGATAAGTCAACCCCAGACTAGGTCATCAAGGATTAATAGGATTCAGCCAGGTTGAGATTCTGGGATAGGGTGCTTTCCTATCCCAGGGCAAGATGAGTGAAATTGACAAATCCTGTCCAAGGGAGAGCATGATCATTCTAGGGACTTCAAATTATTCCGCACATGTGAACACTGGACTAGATGGAGGAATACATAAAGATGATGAGCATGGGAGTAAGCAGTGGTAGGACGTGGTGTCCCAGTGGGGAAGGCCAACCAGTTAGGCAACCACATCAGGCACGACAGAAAGCAGGAGGTGCTTGGCCTCACCAGCACAGGAGTACTTCATCTCATTCCTTAGTTCACTCAATAACTCCCTAATCTTCCTGTGTTATCTTTACACCATAGATGAGAGGGGTCAGGGTGAGCAAACCACCCCCATTTGGCTGATGCAGGTAGAGCTGGGGCTCAGGCCTAGTCACTCTCTACATTCAAATCAAGTGAATTTTCCACGACACTTTACTGAGTTAACTCTTATAAAAATAAATAAAGAAAGAAGATAATCTGAAGCTAAATCATGAGATTTTTAATTTCACCAATGCATGGGCCATTTGGGGTATAAGAAGATTAGAACCTTCTCCTCATATGTGATTTGAAAGTTCCCATGCAGATATTTCAGACAAGTCAAAACTACTCTATCCAGATTTGAATAGCCTCCCTCCTTGAAGAAATGCCAGATGGGGAGGGAATTATGACGCATTTGAGGCTCTCCCTCCTTTCTAGGCTTTCCCAGTGTCACCTTTAAAGTCCTATTCCTAAGCAGGTCTCTAGAAGCCCATCCCATTCTGAAAGATTTTTTAGGTGCTATATTCATCAACATTCTGCAGAAAACCCAGAGCTTATAGGATGTACATATGTGTACAAAAAAAATTATTATAAGGAATTGACTCATTTGATTATAAAGGCTGAGAAATCCCTAGATCTGCAGTACTCAAGCTGCAGACCAAGTGGAGCTGATGGTAAAGATCCAGTCTGAACACTGCCAGTCTCAAGATCCAAGAAGAGCCAGTGTTTGAAGACAGAAAATGCCTGATGTTTCAGCTCAAGGTAGACAGGCAGGAGTTCTCCTTCCTGGTGTGATGGCCTGACTTTTTGCTCTATTCAGAACTTCTGAGTATGTAGAGCGCCCACCCCCATCCAGCAGAGCAATTGCTTTATTCAGTCTACTGATTCAAATATTGATTTCATGCAAATACACCCTCACAGATACACACACAGAATAATATTCAAACAAATGTCTGGGAAACTTGTTACCTGGATCCAGTTGATACAAAAAATTAACCCAAACAAATGCCATCAACTTTTGATTGGCCAGGAAGCAAGAAAGCCAGGAAAAATTTTCCATTCATTTGACAGACTCTAACCATTAGATTGAGAAAGAGATTTCCTCTCATTATTATTGTAATCATGTGTGTATAAGCCAATAATTAACCACCCAGAACACATTTTTTTTCAACATGCACACTAGCATATATGCAAACACTGAAAAAAATAGACAGAGAAACCCAGGCCTGGAAGAGGCCTCAGAACTTACTTGCATCAACTCACTCATTTTTCACATAGAAGTGTAAAACGCCAGAGGCACACAATGATACACTGATGAGAAGACACAAGCACATAAGCATGCAAGAGGTAGAACACACACAGATATTCCATGACACACACTTTTGCAGCAGCTTCCCCCTTTTATTCTGCAAAATACCAATTATCATTTGATCACATACTCTAATTTCCCCTCACTTTTGCTTCTTATTTATTAGAGCAATTTTATCCTGGGGTGAATCCAACCATATCCACTCCAAATATATAGCCTCCCCTAAACCTCCCATTTACACATCCCTCCCATCCATCTGCATATGTGCCTCAAAAGCCAAGTTGAAAGTAAGGTCAGTGGCTATTTAGGGCCCTAATCCAATACTGGACAACGGACAGCCTCAGTGGCTAGGAAAGTCTGTGCATTGACCAAAAAATGTTGCTGTGTTCTAAAGTATAATATAAAACATGCTGCAAAGGTGAAGTATATACAAGGACCAAAATCTAAAGGAATTGATATCATAGTCAACTACAATAAATAATACATACACACATTATAAAGTCATTGGTGATTTAGATTCAGTACAGCAACCCATTGGAATTAATTCAAAGTGTAGCTGTGTTAGTAACTGGTCTCCCTCTCATATCTCAAGAGAATCAGTAACCTTTGTGAACTGGAAATGTGGCTCAGTTGTAGAGCAGAAGGTCCCAGTTTCAATCCCCAGGGCCACAAAAATAAACAAATAAGCCAAAAAACAAAAACTGAATATCAATAACCAAGTACTCCCAGACTCTTAAAACCTACCAATAAATTTGTCTTCTTTCAGTCAAAGAAAGAAGGTTTCTTTCACTTCCATGGATGTTCTTTCCCCTCCATGTCTCTATCGCTGCCTCTGAAAACTTACTTTCCCTGGGAATTGCTTTTATATCTTAAAATTCAACTGCTAAAAGGGTTGGCAAGTTGCACTAGTCCAATTTAGGTAAACATACCAAAAAAAAGATAACTATTTATCAAATCATCATAAGCCCTGAAATAGGGTATTGATTCTATTCTTCAGTGTCTAAATGTCTATGTAATTTAAAATTTTGCAAAAAAGGACATGAGGAGTAAGAGGTTGGATAATTTTCCAAGGATCATACTTGGAGTTGGAACCAGAGTTCATGACCTATTCAGTTAACCCCAGGAGATGACCACTACCTTTAGTATTGCTCCTTAACAAACATTGAGTGATGAATGAATTAGAAATCAGAAAGAAAAGCTTGTCTGTTTCATTGTTTGCATGTTTTTAAGATCTTAGTTAACAAATTCACCCTTAGGTTCCTACTTTTGCTCCCTCACCATCATTAAATGCATATGCAGGTGCACACCTACAATACATAAGGATGAAGTTGTTGATAATCAGCTACCTTGATAGGACTCTGAGTTGTCACTGCTTAATTGTTTTTCCCAATAATATAAAGCATGTGCACATGAACAACTTATTGGATATACATATTTTTAATAACTATGTATATCTAAAAATATTTACAATTATACAGAAAATTTTATTTTTTAGTTTTATTTGCTTATATGTATGTACATGGATACATAGTTGTATATATCATGTATGTATGTCAATATGTCTGTAGTGTGTGTATTGCTACTTAAACTTGAATGGAAAATGTCTGTAGATATTTAAGCAATCTTAAAATAATGGTTTTCTTTTTCCTCTGGAAAGATAAAGGAAGGGTAATTTAAAAAGTGTATTTTGCACACCATATAGTTTTAAAAAATAATGGAAACAATTTTATTTTTTTAAGTCTAATAAAAATAAGGAAGCTGGGCACCATGGCACATGCCTCTAATCCCAGCATCTCAGGAGGCTGAAGCAGGAGGAAGATCATGAGTTCAAAACCAGCCTTAGCAATTTAGAAAGGCCCTAAGCAACTCAGGGAAACTTTCTCTCTAAATAAAAGTATAAAAAGGGCTAAGGATATGGTTCAGTGGTTAAGAGCCTCTGGGTTTTCAATCCCTGGTACCAAAAAAATAGAACTAAAAATAATTTAAAAATATAAAGAAGTTAATTCATGAGTGTTCCATGTTCCAGGGTATGTGTATGTGTGTGTGTGTGTGTGTGTGTGTGTGTGTGTGAGAGAGAGAGAGAGAGAGAGAGAGAGATAAAAAAAATTGAATTCCAATCAATCAATAAATACATATATACTCTGTTTATAAAACTATGGAAATTGTTAATATCACCTAGGAAGGTAGAAATGAATGAGCTCAAAGAGCGGGCTTGGGCAATGCAATGGTGAAGTAGTGGATCCTTTACAAGGAAAACACTAACAACATATGGATAGAGATTTCAAGATGGTAGAATGACAACTTAGTTACAAGTTACAGATGCAAAATTGATGATTAAATATTACCAACATCACAAAATCTAGGAAAACTGCATAATATTCAGAAGTATTAACCGCCAGACTGACTCAAAATATTTCTCTTAGTATTTTATAATACTGTTGATATTGGGACAACAGAAAGGTAATGCTCTGGGCATCCAGAATTGTTCTCCTTCACTACCCACATTCATCCAGTGTTGGGACCTGATATGGTTTAGTAATGAGGTGACCCCCAAAAGCTTACATGTGAGACAATCCAAGAATTTTCAGAAGTAAAATGCTTATGAGATATATAACTTAACTGGTAGATTAATCCACTGATTTGGATTAACTGGGTGGTAACAATAGTCAGGTAGGGTGTGGATGAAGGAAACAGAACATCAGGGGTATGCCTATGAAGTTTGTATTTTGTCCCTGGTAAGCAGTGCATTCTCTCTCAGCTTTCTGGCTGCCACGTCCTAAGCTGAATTCCTCTGTAATGTCCTTCTGCCATAATGTTCAGCCTCACCTTGGATCTAGAGCTATGGAGTTAGCCAACCATGGACTGAACCTCTGAAACCATGAGCCAAAATAAACTTTTTCTCCTCTATGTTTCTCTTATCAGGTCTTTCAGTCACAGCAATGATGAACTGACTAAAACAGAAATCAGTACCAAGAGTGTGGGCATCGCTGTGACTAACCTGACCATGTGGTTCAGAAGCTTTGGAAGCTTTTTGGAGTTTACGGGTAGAATTTTGAAAAATTTAGGGAAGAAAGCTGGAAAAGCTTTAGAACGTTATGAGCAGAGCTTTATGGGTGATTCCAGTGGGAGCTCAGAAGACCAAAATGAGAATAGTATGTAGACAGTAAAGACTAGACTTATAAGCTTTTGGAGAGGACTCTAGTAGAAATTAGACTAGAGGCCATTCATGTTACAGCTTACAAAAAAAAACTGTCTACATTTTGCCCATGTCCTGAGTTTTCTATGAGGCTTAATTTAAAGATGATATACTAGTTAATCTAAAGGAAGAAATTTAAGGGAGCACAACATTCAGGTAGCAACATGGATATTGCTGGTGGTTGATAGCCAAATTTACTGTGATAATCAGGATCAGAAAGCAATGCATAAAGATTTGAAAAACTTGCAGTTTGGCCAGAAAAGTGTGAGTAAAACTGAGGCTAAGGAAGTTATGGTTTTTAAAGGCATTACATCTACCAAAGAAATGCTAAGTGGTTTGCAAAGAGGCAATATGAAGGACTGGCAAGACCACACCCATCTCAAGTTTAAGGGTATAAAAGAAATATTCCTTTGAGAAGAAATCTAGGGAGTACCCTGTTAGCATAGCAGAGGCCTAGGAAATTGTTTCACTACGCTTAGTTTGCCCAGGAACTCAGAGTCTGCTGTGGCTGTGGTCCGAGAAGGCTTGGCTACTACTTATGTTGGTAGCAGACCTTGGCAACAACTAAGTTGTGCTGGTTCTGCAGGAATGCAGGATGCTTGAGTTTGGGGTCATGGAGCTTCCACTCAGAATTCAAAGGAAAGGCTTGGAGATCAGTTCTTCCTTTGGTACAATTCCTTCTTTCTATGCCCCTATTTATCCCTTGTGGAATGGAAATATTTACTCTGTGCCATTATATATTGGAGATATATTTTGAAAAGTACACATATACTTTTATATAATATATGTGTGTGTGTGTGTGTGTGTGTATATATATATATATATATATATACTGAGAATTATATATATTATATAATATATATTTATATATTATATATATAAACTGAGAGTTTAGAGCCTCAGATGAGATTTTGGACTTGAAGTTTTGGGCAATGCTGCAACTGTTAAGACTATATTATGTGGACTCTTGGAAAAGGACTAAATGTAATTTTTATTGTGATACAGGCACAAGCTTCTGGGAGCCAAGAACAGAATGTTGTAGTTTAGATATGAGGTATTCCCCAAAAGCTCATATGTAAGTCAATTTAAGAATTTTCAGAAGTGAAATGATTAAAATATGATATATAACCAAATCAGTGGATTAATCTACTGGTATATATTAACTGCACAAGACCTGTAGGAATTTAGGTTGTGACTAGAGGAAATTGGTCACTGGAGGATGCCTTTGATGTTTATATTTTGTCCTTGGTGTTCTGAGCTCTATGTTTGTTTTCTGGTTGCCATGACGAAGCTGATCTCCTCTGCCATGCCTCTCTGCTGTGATGTCCAGCCTCCTCTTGGGTCCAGAACTACGGGGCCAGTTACACATCAACTAAATCTCTGAAACATGAGCCAAAATAAACTTTTCCTTTTCTATGCTCTTCTTGTCAGATATTTTGGTCACACAGATGAAAAAGTTGGCTAAAACAGGACCATAGGACACATTTGTATCATGATGCTACCTTTGGCCTTGTACTTTTATGTCACAAGGGCAGGAGACTTGGCCAGTAGAATGTCTTTAGGAACCTCACTAGCCTCACATGTATATGAATTACATGTCACCCACTAAATTCAAAGGAAACAACATTTCCTTAATCCAAATTCTCTTTAATAATATAAAAATAATATATATATAATTATATATAACAATAAAAAACATCTATGGAGATCCAACACTGAACACAATGGCAAGGATGGTGTTGGGGATTGAAATAAAAAGATACTATTGCCTCAATCCTTAGCTCAAAATATTTTACTTTTGCAAAATTTTCAAAGATTTACAACTATGTCAATCCTTTGCCTAGGATCTTGGAAGAGATCCATGTAATGGATAGATCTTAAGGCCTCAACTTCATAAGCTTCACAGTAAATCTCCCTGTGGTTTGGTTAGAGGAATTTACAAAGACGATGGAAGAAGAAAGTAGTCAGAGATAAGGGAGAAAAATCAAGAAAGTGGGGTATCCTAGCAACCTAGGGAAGAGGGTTTTTTAAAAGGGTAAGAAATTATGTCAGATTTGGCTGATAGGTTGACCAACACAAAAAGAAAAACAGTCACTAGATTTGACAACATATGGGTTTTTGTTCACTTTGGCAGAACCATTAGTAGGAAAGTATGGTTGAAAACTAGATAAAGTTATGGAGTCTATGGATGATGAGACAGTAAACAGAAATTTATTTATCTATTTTTAAACCACACTTCTTTCCTGTATCTAGAAACCTTTGATTATGCCCACATGGGCATAATTTCTTGGTGTTCTCATCTACCATGATAAAATTATCTCTTCATGGGTTTTACTGCCTTTGAACTAATAGCTCCTTGTGATTAGGGACAAGTAATTTTCATCTTATATTTTCAATGTCTACCAAAAAGACGATCTGAGTAAATATTTGTTGAAAGAATGAATGCCTTTCAGATTTAAAAAATTTCAGGGGCCAGTTGTGCAAAAATTTCAGGAGCCCAAGTCTGCATCTGGTTCTCTAGAAGATTTTTATGTTCACCCTATTTAAAGAAAGAAGTTACTCTTCTGAAAGAGGGCTAAATAGGGTTTCACATCTTTGTTTATACTAACAGAGAAGGAGCATAAGAGAAAAAAAGGATTTTAAAAAGTCATTCTGAAGAAGTTCTGTATAATTCAATTCAACTAACATTTATTGGATACTAAGTACTTCCTAGACCTAAATGTCTCAAAATGAAAAAGATCAGGTCCAGACTGAAAATGAAAAAGTTTAATGTAGTTTTGTAAATAATAAGATAGATGGATAGAATGCCAGAAATAAAGAGGGCTAGGGTATGAAGAAGCCAACTGGTAAAGAAATAACCTCAACTGAAATTTTAAGAAGGTAAAAGTAAACTAAGTGAAGTGAATAGGAATTTCATTCCATAAAAAAAATTATACATGCATCAGGAATGCAAGAATTCTGGGAACATGAAAGATAAGAAATAGCAAGATACCTCGAAAAAATTTCAGGGGCTAATTGTGAACTACATTACAATGAATGCAAAGAAACTTGACCATTAGATGAAGATTGACCAAAAAATAATACTGAAGAAGTTAAAGAATCAAAATTACACTGATGCAGAAGTTTGACTTCCAAGACTCTTGAAAATTAGAATATGTCTATTCATTTAGTAGGGTTCTTGCCTCCCATATCCTGTTCCAAAGAAAAGAATAGATTCTTTGCCTCCTTGTTGGGGATTCACCTGTCCAGGTAACCCCTGCCATGCACTGCCCCACAGTTCCCAAAAGTTCTGGAAGTGAATCTCACCGCAGCTGCAGTGCAGTCACAGTGTGTCTGCTGACTATTCGAGAGTGAAAACAAATAGCAGCCATGTGCTGGCCACACATTCCAATGGGGATCCTGCCATCTGTCTTTGTGTTCATACAGTCATTCAGATTTCCAGTTCATACCAGCTCGATGCCACTTCCAAGTAGAACTTGGAACAGTTAGAACAGACAGAAAGTTCACGGACAGCATTGAGCTTTGCAGAGTTCAGCACACCCGCACAGAGGAAGCAATGTTAGGGCAACATAATAGTAATAACTGTGATATTGACAATAAGAACTTCCAAGGTAATAGAGTGAATTGTTGTCGAGCCAGTGGTGTGAACAAGACCCAGAGCCTGACTATATTACAAAGTCAGACACACTGAACATTGGGAAATCAAAAAAAAAAAAAAGGTTTCCAAGGGCAAAACCCTACTCTTAGTGGTCTTTGAATTACTAGCTAATATTTTCTGAAAAACTAAAGAAAGTATTTAATTCTTGTTCCCATTTATAGGTTAAATTGCGTCCCCCCACACATGTTGAAATCTTAATCCCTACTGCCTGTGAATGTGACCTTATTTGCAAAAGTTAAGAGGCGGTCATTAGGATGCGCATTAATTTTTACAGTGTCCTTATTGGAAAAGCAAATTTGGCACACATGGGGAAGGTGTCATGAGAAGACAGAAGCTGGCATTGCAGTGATGCATCTGCAAACCAAGGAACACTGTCATCAAAAACTGAGGCATGCAATGATTATCCACAAGAGCCCTCGAAAAGAACCCACTGTCACGACACCCTGATTTTGGACTTCTAGGCTCCAGAACTGTAACACATAAATTTATGTTGTTTTAAGCCATGTGATTAGTGGTACTTTATTACAGCAGCCACAAGGAAGCAATACATTCCCTTCAACAAGTAAGGAAATGATACCTAGAAGAGTCAAGTACCGTAAGTACAGTCACAGATCATGGAAGGGCAAGATTTGGAACCCAGCGCTGCCTGACTCTAAGGTCGAGCTCTACCTCCATTCAGCCCACTCCACCCCCTACATTGCCTTTTCCTGGGGTTATACTTACATGTTCAGGTTAACAGGCCCACCTTCAAAGTTCCATTTTTTTACCACCTACAATACCTAGTATGGGACTACAGACAGATTCCTTGGTACTGTAAATTTTTGGTGACAGAAGAGAATACTGAGAATATTCTCATATTCTTAATATGAGACTAAATGTTCTTATTACATAATATTATGTATTATTTATCATTATTATTAACCTCTCTATATTCTTAAAAAGAACCATTTCAGTTTTGAAGACTTTTTAGCTCAGCCTCATCACCCAGAGCTATGAAGACTCTGCTTGTCAATATCCAGTGAGAAGCAACAGCAAAAAAAACTCTTAGTCAGTGTGTTGCCTTGGTCCTCTTACATGCATGGTCCAAATTTTGTTAATTCTCTTAATTCTCATAGCTCTATACTTCATCTGGCTCTTATCTGTTTAAGGATGTAAGCTAGGCTTAATATTAAACTCCTTTTGTCTTCAATTGTTCCCTATCCATGTGATATAATGTAATGTTTCTTCTAATGTGGTTTGCAACATTCTGGCTTCTGCTTTCTGAGCTGAATCAGAAATGGCTTTTCTTTGTATGGAAGGAGACTGATGTGTTTATCTTTGTTCTCATGGCTCCTCAGCATCCTCTCACCCTTTGATAAGGATGGGGATAAGGCTTTTGGAACCCTGTGAATCAGGAGAGCCTTCTTTGTAAGAATCTAAACAGATCTTACACTCCCCAGGATGGAAGACATTGCTGCTCCACCACTACACATCCTCTTGAAGACACTCATTCATGGTGAGTAGTTATTCAATCACTTAGTGCCTACTGGAATGTATACTACAAGTGCTTTATCTCTAACCGGTTTCTAACAGTGCCTGTCATGATCAGATGACTCAATGACAACTGAATGCTCACTCGCTCCTTTCCATGGGTTCAGATTCTTAGACTCCTAACACTGAGGTGCAGTGTTGAACACTTTGTTTATTCTCACAGTCCTTCAGGAAAAGAGGATAGGATGGCAGATGGCCTACTAAAACCATAACAATGCTGTTAGAAATTCTTGTTGTTTCTATTTCACACAAAATGAAATTGAAGCAAAACATTTAAACATAAAATGTGTACAGATAGATGAACCCTGGGCAAAACTTTTCCATAAGTAAAATGCAAAATATAGTAAAATGAACATTAGAGACTCAAGACCTTTAATAGGAACAGAACAAAAGTCTTAGTCATACTTCTCCACTACTGCCCAATAGGCCTCAATATTGCCTTTATTTAGCAACATGTTTATTTTCTAGGTTGCTGAAATCAAGGATCTTAGAAAGCAAGAGCTTTTAACATGCCAAGCTTGATTTTCAAGATGCCAAACACATCCAACCATGCATTCTTCCTGAATATAAAACTTTGCAGAAGAGTGCATGTGTGTCATTGTGTGTGTGTGTGCACGCACACATGGATGTATGTGAGTGTATGTATATGATGCATGCTCCAAAGCTGCCAACCCTCATTCTTTCAGAATGAGGTGCTTCCATTTATTGTCTCAATTTCAATCTGCCTGGGGCCTAAAATAAAGAGAGTCACAATTGATTTCAGTTGGATATTTAGAAACTCATTCAGATTCTTTCTGAGTCAATTAGATGATCACAAGTTGGCACCTCAGTAAATTTCCTGCTGGGAACTAGATTGCAAGAGAAAAAAAACAAATAAAGATATTATGTGCAATTGTCCATCAAGAATCAAGAATTCTGGATGATGCCATAATTGAAACACCTGTTCTCATACTTGCTAGGTCCCATTTTGAGTCCAAACATGAGGAAAATATTTCTATACTATATTTGTGACATCATACAAAACACACAGTTGGTATCTGCCCCCATTTCTGATGCAGAGTTACTAACTAAAATCCTTGTAATTTTCAGAGTGCTAAGAGTTTTAGAAGCACCTCTGTTTTTGATATTTGGTATTAGTCTCAAATTCCTAACACAAAATCTTCTAAGACCCTTGGAATCTCTGTGGTGATGACTGTATTTTTATCTGTTAATGAGATGAACTGATCACCAGAAAGACTAAGGCATGAAGGTTAGAACTTTCTGCCCAAACTCCATTCTAGGAAGAGAAGAGGGGCTAGTCACTGACTAATCATGAATAGGCAATAATTGAGTCAATCATCCTCATGAAACTGCCACAAGACATATAAACCACAGGATTTGGTGAACACATCTATTTGCCAAGAGGGTGGCACACCCCAATTCCAAAAAGACAGAAGCTCCTCTGCTCAGGACCCTCACAGGCCTTACCAAAAATACCAAAAATACCTCTCCATCTAGCCCTTTGCCTGTATCCAGTCCCTTATAATAAACCAGTAATGTAAGTAAATATTTCTTTGTATTTTATGAGCCATTATAGAAAATTATTAAACCTGAGAAGGAGCTTGGGGAATACCAAGTGTTTAGCTGGATGGTCCAAGGACAAGTGATAAACTGGGACTTCCGATCAGTACCTGAGGTGGAGGCAGGTGTGCTATACCTGTGGGGTCTGTGATAACTACAGGTAGTTAGTATCAGAACTGAAGTGAAGGATACAGTTGGTGTCAGGAGAGCTGGAGAAATCATTAGTGTGGGGGAAAAAAAATCTATATATTTGATGTCAGATATTTTGCAGGTATATAAAAAGTTTGCTTTTGTCTTAGGATATCTATAGATTTCTTGGCTTCTTGCACAGAAAACAAGCTCAGGTGGTAGTGGTGTTTTGTTTGCAGTGCTGGGGATCAAACCCACAGCCTTCAGCATGCTAGGCAAGCACTCTACCACTGGGCTACATCCCCAGCTGCCAGTGTGGTTTATGTCACAGTGGTCATTACTTTATGAGACAGGTGGTGAGACTGATTTAATCTGAACCAGCAATGGCCTGGGCTTCCCTTTTTACTGTTGCTCTACTTTGAAGTGAATAAAAGCTCCTGTGTGGGGTTTTGAAGATATCCAGGAGCATCGTCAAATATAAGATAATGCACCATATGCTATATTTGATAACTAAATAAGAGAATGACATCTAAACAATGTCCTATGATTTTATTATCTTTTCAGTGATATCTTGCTGAGGAAATAATGCTTTCATGCCTCTTATTCTCTTATAAAACTAATATAGGATGATCCTCACTTATCTGGAAGACTTGGGACAAGAAGTGATTAGGATTTGGGATTTTTTTTCTGATTTGGGAACATTTGCATATACATGGGATATCTTGGGGATGGGACCCAAAATCTAAAGACAAAATTAATTTATGTTTATATACACCTTAAGCACACAGCCTAAAGGTAATTTTATTCAATACCTTAGTTTTGATTGTGTCCCACTACATGAGGTATCAGGTGTAGAAATTTTACTTGTAGTGTCTGGTCAGTGTTCAAAAAGTTTTGAGTTTTGGAGCATTTCAGATTTGGGATTTTCAGATTAGGGATGTTCAACCTATAAGGAAAAACCTACACATGGTTAATTCAGTGGTGACCGAGAGTTAAATTTTTCAGTTAGGTTATTACTTTAAGTAAAGAAAAGCTAAACTTAGTTATCTAAAGCAGACATCAGAAAGATTTTCTGTAAGGACCAGAAACTTTATGGTCTCTGTTGAAACTAAGTTGTCATTGTATCATAAAGTACCTGGAGATGTGATGGATGAATGTGATTATGTTCCAATGAAATTTTATTAATGGACACTAAAATTTGGACTTCATGTCCTTTTCACATGTACTTAACTATTGCTTTTCTTTTGATTAAAATAAAAGATGTAAAATCCGTTTTTCCCCCATAGTTCTTAAAAATATAGGCAGGATTTGATTTGTGGTCTGCAGTTTATCAGTCCTTATTTTACTACCCTATTTTGCCTAAAGCTCAGTGCTATGTTTCATAGGAATAAAAGGCCATAGCAGTTAGAAACATAACACTGTTTTATACACCAGATAATATTAAAAATCCCCTTCTCTGCATTATTCCAAATCAATTTATTGATTAACCCCTGCCCCATGACTAAAAGATCTAAAGAATTATTTGAAAAGTTTAAAGAGAGATATGTTCAGACTAATGAAATATTCCAATCAACTAAAGGTTATGTCATATATGTATGAAGTTACTATTTGGGATGCAGGGACATGTGGAAGTCTCCTGAAAAGACCAACTATTTCACCGGTCACAAAACTTCTATCCACAAATCTAATTATGGAATATTTTATTAACACACTTTATAAAAATACTCAAATTAATAACTAGGAATGCTAAACCTAGAGAAAACACATAGAATATATTCTGTATAAATATATAATTTTTAAAATAAACATAATATGTAATATAAATACATAAAGAAAATGTTTTAAATCTCTCTCCAAACAAGTAGTTCACAAACAAGTTGTTTCTGATATTCATTGAAAGGAAAAAGTTATTTTTATGATTTAATCTTATTTAAGGTGAAAAAAATTAAAAGCTATTTTAAAAATCATGGGACATGTCAGAAGAAGCATTTAATATTCTATAAATGAAAATATCTTTGCTAGAAATCTTTTATGTGTAAAGTTGTCTCTGCTATTAACAGATCCAAAATGTGATGTAGTTTTCCTCTTAAATGGGAGGATACAATGTTATGGGAAAGAAAGAAAATTGCTCTCATTACAGTAGTTGAACAGGGTTCAACTGCCAGTGTGTGGTCCACATTATGGAACACTGGTCTGGTCTAGGTATTATTTTAGCTGACTCTGTCCTTAATAGAGGTGGTTGAACAGTTACAGATGATATTTAGTAACATTTTTGTGATGGTTAATTTATCAGTTTGGCTTACAGATTGCCCAGATATCTAATTAAACATTATTTCTATACATCTGTTTGGGTGACTAGCATTTGAATCTGTAGACTATGTAAAGCCAACTACCCTCCCCATTGTGGGTGGGCATCATCTAATCCAACGACGGCCTGAAGAAAATATAAAAGCAAAGGAGATTTTTTTTTCTTCCCTTATCTGACTGCTGAGCTAGTACATTGATCTCCTTCCCATGGGGATCTGGATTCTATAAGATTCAGACTAGACCCTACACCATAGGTGCTCTAGCTCACAGACCTTGTGCAACACACACCAGCTTTTACAGGTCTCCTAGCCTCCAGCCTGCAGATGGAAGATGATGGGACTTCTCAGCTTCAACAGTCATGTGAGGTAATACCTTATACTTTCTATCATATATATATATACACACACACATACACACACACATATACACACACTTATATGTATACTATATATATTCTTATATATATACTATATATACATGTATATATTACTTTCCTATATATGTATATACATATATAATAATACATATATAGTATATATACATGTATATATACATATATAAGAAGTATTTCTATATATGCATATAAGATATATATATATACACACACTATATATATACATAACAGATACATATATCTGTTGATAGCAGGGACAACTTTACAATATATATACTATATATAATATATAAACTATATATATATATATATATATA
>NW_026000037.1:36226157-36278431 GCF_001458135.2 Marmota marmota marmota
TATATATATATATATATATATATATATATATATATATATATATATACACATACATAACAGATGCATATATCGGTTAATAGCAGAGACAACTTTACATGTTAAAGATTTCTAGCAAAGATACCTTCATTTGTACAATATAAAATTAAATATACTATATATGTATACACATACACACACACACACACACACACACACACACACATATATGAAAGTATAAGGTGTTTACACACACACAAACACACATATATAAAAAATATAAGTTTCTCTATGGTAGGACCAGTATCTAATATCTATATCTATACATACACACACATTTGTAAAACAGATAAAATTAGGTCAGATATGTATTACTCTGTTAAGGTCTGCCTGAATTCACACCATGTTTGTCATTCCATGGACTATGGGATAATGGTGAAAGGGGGATTTTGTCCTTTGTTTATATCAGAACATCTATTTCCTGAGCAGGGCACAATGGGACATACCTGTAATTGAAGTGACTTGGGAGACTGAGTCAGGAGAATCACAAATTTAAGGACAGTCTCAGCAATTTACCATACCATTCATCATTTTAGCAAGACCTAGTCCCAAAATAAAATATTAAAAGAACTGTGAATGTAGCTCAGTAGCTCTGTGGTAAAGCACCCCTGGTTTTGATCACCAGAACCAACACACCTCTGCCACACACACACACACACACACACACACAAAAGAATATCTTTTTCTTGTTGGAATCTGAAGTGAAAACAGATCTTTCTGAACATTTCCTATGTTAGCATATTAGGGTCCTCCAGAGAAATAGAATTACTATATTATAAATAATATGTATATAGTAAGTTATATATGTTATATATAATATATAAATTATGTATTATGTTGCATAATATAATATATATTGCATGAATATGTGTTATATTTATAATACATAATTTATTTAATATGTTGTGTTTCTCTGGAGAACCCTGACTAATATAGTTATACAGAATATGTTCTTGCATCATATAATGGAGTTTTTTCACCTTAGACTCAGCGAGGAGAAGACATTTTGATGTAAACAGAGGACAGAATCTTCCTTTCATCATCACCATCACCATAGTCCACAGAATGCTGAACAAGGCAGAGAATTCAGCAGGCAGAGCATGACAGCAATTATAGTTGAAGATTTTAAAATAAACAAGGAAATTGCAGGGAAAATCTGTGATATGAGAGAAAAGACGTCCTAAGGAATGTCTCCCAAGTACTTTGAATAAATTTTAGGCATACTAGTTAGGGCCATGAAAAGAAAAAAGAAGACATACCCAAACTGGGTAACTGAGGAAAATTTAATAAAAGGAACTATTTATTGTAGTGTGGGAAGAGCTTAGGCAAAGCAACAAGAGAAGTGAAATATCTCAGTTTCACATCCACTCTTATAAGCCCCAGGTCAGAAGGAAGGATCAGGGTAAGGGACCAGGTAGTAAACTTAAAGATAATTTCATGGCATGGTTGGCTGGCTGAGGCCTTCAATAGAAGGTTATGACCAACACATAACACCCTGGCAGGAAGGACTCTGGGAAATACCAACCTCACATTCCTCCTCCTCTCCATTCTCCTGGAGTTCTCCATTAGAGAAACCCAATTTGACACCAATAGGTTGACCTTTTCTCAGGTCAGCCTCCCAGGGGAAGGGCTGTATAGAAAAGGATGAAGGAAGGATGTATTTGCCGAGGCAAATGAAAGATGTCTACATCTACTGAATATATAATCAAATGATTTCCCAACTGCCAAATGCAAAAAATTTCTGAAATTACATGGCATAAAGATGTAAAATATTTCATATATTTGGATAAGAGTTGATAAACACTTATATTGAAATACAAGATACACATAGAGAACTTAGGATAGCATAAGTTCAAATCTTCCTGTCTTTAAACTCAAAGGAATATTTATAGAGCCAAATCAGAAGAGGCAAATCACAGAGAAATCTTGAGGACAAAATCTGAGGCTTAGAAATTTCAGTAAGAAAAACTCTTCAGAAGGGAAGTAGAAGCATCAAGAAAATTTGACAGTAGTGTCACAAAAGATGAAGAACAGTGTTTCAGAGGAAGGAGTCCAAATTTTTGAAAGCAACGAAGAACAAGAAAATTGAAGGACATTGTCTTTGGAGAAATATGTTTTCTAGAATTAGGGAGACAGTTCTAAACTCTCATTCTTTGGATCCATGTATTTAGCTATTATTTGACTGTGCCACCCTCCCCCCGACACCCAAATGTATGTACTGTTTTCATAATTTAAAAAAGGACCAAAACCAACAACGACAAAAAGTATTCAACTGCCGCAGTCTGGCTGGGCACAAAATCACGAGCCACCACACAGCTTGTAGATTCAAACAGCAACTCTTTATTCCCGAACTCACACCAGCCGTCTACAATCACGTTCTGGGGAAATCCACGTTCTCTGCCCAAATCCACCCCCACTGGGCTTCTGTCTCCCAAAAAATACTGTCTGAATCCCGTGAGAACTCAAGGGGAACTCAGGCAGCAGGATACGCCCTATTCCCAGCAGGAATAACCTTAAACCTGGAAAGCCCTAAACCCAGATTATCCTAAACCCGGAACACCCTAAACCCGGATCCGCCCTGGTCCTTGTGCAAGGTCACCTTAGATGCAATGTCACTGCAAAATGTCCTATTTCCACAAGTCCTTCCACTAAGCAACATTGGGGTACGCTGGCAAGGAAATTGTCATACCTACTTGGCTAATGGCTCCCAGCATTCAACTGTAATTTAAATCCCACAATTTTAAGGTACTCACTCTTAGCATCTGTGGGCAATGAAAGAGCACATGGCAAAACGTGTGCCCCAAAGTGCAGCATCAGTAAGGGTTTCCTAAGTTCACTGAATGAATCACAGTGGCCACAGGTGAGCAAACAACTCCTGGAGAGGGAGGTTAACTAGCAAAGAGAAAAATAAGAGAAAGAGCATAGAAGGACCAAGAAGTCTAGTCTGGGCTTAAATTTCCACAAAGAATAAAACTGTTTTCTAAATTAGTAACTTTGTTCCTAATAGCCTATTTGTTTTGCCAGCATCTTTTTGACAGCAGTCAGTGAGTGACTAGGAGACCCCTTAGTAAGGCAGATTGTGATGCTAATACAAGATAGAAGAAAGGCCGGTGGTTTGTAGGATTGGCCCCTTTGGGAAATAATTTAGCTGTACAAATAGCAGAGCTGTTATAACTCTAGTGTACTCCAGGCCTGTGTCACTATCCACGGGGATCATATTTAATGGCTCAGTGAGGCCTTGGCAGTTCTCAGCAAATAGAAATACTTGGAGTTCAGTAGCAAAACCAAGGTACTGGGTGGTCTCTTCCAGTTACAGTGCATCACTATTTGTCAGCTAATTGTCATGGGAGCTTCCCACATGGAATGGCATCCCGGATTAGAGCAGAAAGCCCAGGCTGGAAACTAGAGAACGCCTATGTCTTAATAACAGAACAATGCACTCAGTCAAGTAAATAAAGACAGGGCCTGCTTACCCATGAAGTACAGAGCCTAAGGCCTGAGATGCTTTTAGAGATCCATGATTTTTTTCCCCCATGTTTATTTGCTCTGAAAATCAGAACATAATAGTAATAAATATATCATAATAAATCAAGCCTTGGTTATACTTGAGATTTTGTTTGTTTGTTTGTTTTTTGGGGTATCAGGGATTAAACTCAGGAGCACTCAACCACTGAGCCACATCCTCAGCCCCATTTTGTATTTTATTTAGAGATAGGGTCTCACTTTTGCTGAGGCTGGCTTTGAACTCTCTATACTCCTGCCTCAGCCTCCTGAGCCATGGGGATTACAGGCATGCATCATTGTACCTGGCTATAATTGTTTTTATATCTATCTATCTATCTATCTATCTATCTATCTATCTATCTATTTGTGTGAGTGCGTGTGTGTGTGTATTGTGTATATATATACATGAAGAAACCCAAAGAGTAAAACATGCCTAGGGTCCATAAAAGTCCTAAATGCCTCAGAGTGAGACTAGAGAGAGAAGATAGGAAGTCAGTGGCCATGTGGATTTCTGGGGCTCACCCAGGAACACTGGTACCCAGATTTTGGTGAGGGCAAACTCTCAGTTGATTGCCTTTCAACCTTGAAATTGTCTCCAGAAGGAGATATGAAAACCATCACCATTCAGGACTTGAGGAAGCAAAGGCTATTGGTCCAAAGAGACATCCAAGGGCAGATATTTAAATATGTTAGGGAACAGACAGATGACGATGGTGATAACACAAGGTTAAGATAATGATTCTATAAAATGGGTGCACTGTGCTGACCCCCACATGCTTTCTTTGCCAAAAAAGCAATTTACCTGCAGCCCTGCCTGCTCTAAGTACACAGGATATGTCACTTTGCTCAGCAAACTACCTGTTATCTGGAAGGAAATGCAGGCAGGGAACAACATTGATAAGAGGAACCCAAGTTACTTTGAAGGGAGAGACTTTTGTGTCCCTTCTTAACTGACCAAATTCTGGAAAATAAGGATAATTCCTCCTAACCATAAAACCTGTAGAAATAATTAAGAATCCAATTAGAACCACTCAACATGGGACAAAGGGGACTTGAAAGTCTCATGTCACCCTCCTGTCAGTCATGTCAAGCGGTAGACCTGGGTGGGACTTTCTAGAAATTTCTCTGGGATCCCCAATAAAACTGGAGTGCAGGAGAGGCATGATATTCCTCTCCTTTCTGAGCAGATCTACTCTTTCCTTAAGTGTCCCCTTTCTCTTTTTCTATCCCTTCAATAAACTCATGCCATTGACCATGAACTACATGTCTGAAATCTTTTTAACTTGATGGCAGCACTGGGGTTTGAAGGGCAGGTCTTCACAAGGCCTAAGTTTCTCAAAGGCTCCCAGCTCTGTAATGAACACATGGAGCCCACAAGACACAAGTCTGAGTGACCACCAACCTTTGACCAAATTTGATCTTCACATCTCTCTCTACACAGTTGAACTGATTTTCAAGCATCAAAGTTAATAGTAAAATCTGAAATGTGATTTCTCCCACAGGCCTACTTTCTTAAAGTAAGAGCAGCTTATCCTCCAAGAACTCTGGCACAGGAAATGAGGAGCTCATAGAGAAGTAACAATCAAGAAAAATGAAAGGAGAGGACGATGTTCTTGCTGAAAGATTTATGTGATTTTTTTTTAACTTGCTCCCTGAACCTGGTCCCATCCATGAAAATACAACAGGGAGTGAGCATGGCAGTAGTGGCCTTATCAATCATATGACCTATCAACAAGAAGCCTCCTGTGTTCTCCATCTGCGGGAAGAAAAGCTTCCTGACTGCTCTGAAAACATGCTAAGGAGAAATACAATCCTCCTGGCAGGAATCACTTTTCAGCTCAGCGTACACTCAGAAGGCACGAGGTCCTGTGTGGGAAATGAGGTTGTGACAGTCACTCAAGCCAAAGAAGGATCACTTTATGACAGACACCTGCACCAAAGGCTAGAATGAAGATTTCATGACCATTCCTTGCCACTGGTTAGCCTTTTGAAGAGACCCAGATACCCAAATTTAATGATTTGATGGCATGTGTCATGCAAAGAAACAGTCATCAGTGGAATCAAAGGAAACTGTTTCCTACTAAGACTCATGTCTCAATGTATCCTAATTATATTACCACATAAAATCCATCAAGTAGGTTTCACATCAAAGCTATGTTTGGATATGCTTTTTTTAGCTGAATAAAGCTTATAGTCAAAAGAAGTAAAGTTATTTTTTTTCATTCCCTCTGAAAAGTTTACAGCACAGCAAAATAGCCAAGCTATTTAACATCAAGAGCTTTATAGAATCTCACCACAAAACTCAGATGTGTCTCTATTTCTAAACTTTCAACTGTCTTTCCACCTGACAGCCTCAGACTCTGTAGAAATCCAGTTGAAATTCCCTTCAGATGGTCAGTGTTAGAAAAGTAAATACTCTGTGATTTCCAGAAAGCAGAATAACAATCCAAGCTGTCAGAATGGCAGCTGATCTGTCAATAAGGCTTGGACTCAATGAAAAGCCCCTAGTGTAATTAAACATTTTCTAGGGCAAAGCAGAGCCATGAGTCATCTACTAGAAACAATATCAAAAGGATGACAGAGGATGCCATTTACCAGGATCTTGTCACTCACAGTAAGCCTATATTTAGATATGTTAAAGTTGAAATCTGAACTGTGTTTGATGACAGATCCCTGGGCACAACTGGGCTACCGTTTGCTTGAAATGCAGAATGGATGGTGTCACATCAACTGTGGGCCAAAAACCAACTCAGCACCTAGAATTCCAGGTCATCAGATCCTACCCTTCAAACCTGTTTGCGGGACTTAGTCTGGTAACTTCAAACCAAGTAACCTAGGGTTTTAGGAGTTCTAAGATAAAACAGACCTGGGTAGCCTGTCTTTGAACATTACACAATTCTGGGATTAGGAGCTATAGCAGGAAAGCAGTCTTATCAAGTTTTTAAAACAGCATGTGAGTCATTAATCATTGCTTAATGATAATCCTGTGTGAAATATTTTAAATTTTAAAGACAGTTAATTGTAAATAATGGAGAATGTTTAATAAGGCACCCTTTGAAGAAAGAAGCTCAAAATACAAATTAAATCTGCATTTGCACCTGCTTGGTCTCCCAAACACAATATTGTGCTATTAGTAATATTTATATCATGAAAAGGAATAGAGTTAAAATTTCACGACTTGAAATGCTGAAAAAAAAAAGATTAATATACTTGATTACAAAATTTGTTAACATTTTCATTTCATAAGAGTATAAATTTTAGAAATAATCAAATTAGAATATTTTAAAGAAACATGGCAATGATCATATATCAGTCTGTACATGCTTTTAAGTTATGTATATTACATGCTGGCAAAATATTGACTTGAATAAAAGACATAAATGTATATGTCACAAAAGAAGAAGAACAAATGGCTGGCAAAGCTTTCTAGCAACAAATATATGCAAATTAAAATGAGAATATGTCATTTTTTATATGTTAAATTATTAGAATTTCTAAATAAATAATATTCAATAATAGTTTTAATAACATTGGTGAGAATATAAATTGGAGCAGCATTTCTAAAGAGAATTTCATTACAGTTATAAGAAACCTGAAAGAAGAGTCAAGTCATACACATAGATCTTGGGAGCATGTTCAGAGAATTCAGTACAGGAACTAGCTTAGGAGATGGAAGCTACAACTAGATCAGTCATGCAACCCTTTTTTGGGCTCTTCGTTTTCCTCCTCAGAATCAGCTTCTAGAAAATAATCATATTATGCACTTACAGTTTTATTTTCAAAGATCTTCATTATAATAAGAAATTCATAAGTTACTGTAATTTATAGTAGGAGAAATAAAGTCCAAGAAAGAACAAATTTCTACCAATATTAGTATAATTTGTCTATTAAAACACATTTTTAAAAAAATAGCATGCTAAGAATAAAGTTGAATTGATAAAAGCAAATGATCTTTACAATATAACTGTATGTATAAGCAGAAAAAATATAATGCATGTGATGTTGACCTCTGAATTGTAGAATTAAGGCTTTTTAGAAATTTTTCTTATATGAATATGTGTTTTTGATGAAGCCAGTCAGGTCTGGTTAAAGAATGTTTTGGAAATTCTAAATACAGCACCAAAATTCTATTTGATAAAAATGATTGATTTAATGCCAATTTATTACAATAATCAAAGTATACTCTTCCTTCAAAGGATATTGTAGAGGCTTTATATTTTCATAAAATCTTTTCTACGTTTGAAAAATAAATAAGTCTAAGTGGCCTAATTATTCCGTGCTTCACTCACTTTCCTACTTTATAACATGAAAAGGTCAATAAAATTGTACTCTTCATGAATTCACAAATTCACACATTCAGCCCTCAATGTTAGAAATGACCTGTAACAGTAGGCAAAAATAGGAAATGCTATTTTCACTATTGGCTTCCTATGGATTCCTAGTGTCTAATGTTCTTTGAACAGTTTTGGACTACCTCTAAATAACAGCTGTGAGGGGGAACTGCAGTACTTCAATCCTTGTTTTTGGCAGTAAGTATTTGTTTTTAATGTGAAAGCAAACAACGAAAGAAAACCTTTCCATCTGCTTTTATCAGAAAGAAAATCAAACGGAAGTCACAGTATCCTCAGCAAATAGCACTTGACTTTGGTGCACAAACACATCCTTCATTTATAGACACAGCCTCCTAAAGTGTTAGGTCAACATTAGAATGATAAATAGTCAGGGGCCATGTGCTTAGGGAGATTTGGGGCAATGTGGAATAGGGCTTCCCCACATTTTCCCAGTCTGGGGTTACTTGTCTATAAAGTTGAATCTCTAGGTGAAGATTCTGAAACATTAGTCTCATTTCTTGCCAACATAAGCATGGTTGCACTAATTTTCTCCTTCTTTAAAAATGCCTGTACCTTAGAGATCAATCCATGCCTTATTCATTTTACATTTATGGCCTTGTGAAATATCTACCTTACAAATAGCAAGAGTCTAGATCATTGCCTGCCAAGCGCACAGACCATTAGACCGGGCTACTTGAAAGTGATAATGAGAGTTATGAGGCACATCAGTGTGTAAAGCATCAAGCAAGCTGCTAATTAAAAGTAACTTGAGAAATTAGATTAAGATGGCAAATACAACAAACATGTTTGTCTCTAAGTCCCTATTCAAATTTCCACAAATGACAGAAAACACACACGTTTTCTTAAGTGGTACGTTCATTATAGCAGTGGAAATTTATAAAGCAATCAGGTTTGGGCCAGAAGTTTTAAAGAAATCTCCAAATGGAAAGCAGGTGGGATAACTATGCACAGAAGAAGACTGTCACAAAAGGTAAGAAGGACTTCAAAGTTGCTGCATATCCAGAGAGCTGCGCACCCATTAGTTAGATTGTGTAAATATATGTGAAGAGGTTAGCATGTTAAATAATTGCTCCCCACCCTCTGCAACATGCACACACAGAAGCAACAACAGAGATCTTTAGCAACTTTAATGGTGTGAATTGGACTACAGAGACAATGCAGAATCTCCAGAGTCAGGAGGAAAAGGGAGTCTCAATGCTAGAAAATAAGCTCCTGATATTTGTCAACAGCCTGTTGTTATCACTGCTTTACCATTCATTAGGCAGGTTACACAAAGCAGAACTACATCTATAGACAGGCAAAGATGACACATCCAGTCTAGAATCATGAAACATTTTTAAAAAGCCAAATGAAATGAAAGCACCAAATTAAGAATGAGAAGAATTAACACTTGAGGAAAAAAACAGCAAATAGGAGATATCAAAAGAATTCTTTTTGTTTAATTTGTTCTAATTAGTTATACATGATAGTAGAATGCATTTTGACACATTGTACACAAATGGAGAACAAGTTCTCCTTCTGCTGGCTGAACATGGTGCAGAGTCACGCTGGTAGTGTCATCATACATGTATATAGGGTAATAATGTCCATCTTATTCCACTGTTCTTCCTATCCCCACACCCCTTCCCTTCCCCTCACATCCCTCTGCACCATCCAAAGGTCCTTCATTCTTCCCCATCCCCAGCCCTCGTCTCCATTTTGGATTAGCATCAGCTTATCAGAAAAAACATTCCGCCTTTGTTTTTTTGGGTTTGGCTTATTTTACTTAGCATGATATTCTCCAGCTCCATCCATTTACCTGCAAATGCCATAATTTCATTCTTATTTAAGGCTAAGTAATATTTTATTTGGGTATATGTATCAAAAGAACATTTTATTAAGTTCAGATATCATTTACATAAACAAATGCCTAGTTCAGTGTGATAAGTTTTGATAACTGTGTACACTTGGGTCACTAATTCTCTAAAACATATTTTAAAGCATTTATATCACTCCAGAGAGTTCCGTTTTGCCCTTTTCATTCAACAATTTTTATTCTTACTTAAATAGTTACTTATGTTATATGGACACAATATTTGTTCATATTTATGAGGTATAATGTGATGTTTTGATTTGCATATCTGTTGGGTAGAGGCAACAAATTTTCAATTTCAAATACCATACAATATTTTTATTATTTCTTGATTTCACATAAATGAAATCCTAAAGTATATATTTTTTCAATCAACCTGATGTTTTTGATGTACATCTACATTGTTTACATAATAAGTTTACACATAATAACATACATTACATTAATAGAAAAATAGCATTACATTGGATAATTGTAACCCATATAGTTGATCCCTTCTCATATCAAAAAGACATTTGACTTGATTCCAATTTGAGGATATTATGAATAGATCTCCTATAAATACTCCTAAGCAAATATTTTTGGGGTAAGAATGGGATCATTGGCCACAGGGTAGATGGAAGTTTTACCCTATTTTAAAAATGCCAACGAGTTTTCAAAAGTATCTGTATCATTTGACACTTTAACCATCTATGTATTAGATTTCTGTCTGCCCTGCATCCCAACCAACATTTGGTGGTGTCAGTCAATTTGATTTTCATCATTCTAGTGGGTATCATATGGCTTAGATTTGCATTTCTGTGATGAGTAATGGTTGAGAACATGTTCATGTAATTCTTAGTGATTCGTGTATCTTCTCTTGTAAAATGATTGTCCAAGTATAATTTCCATTTACTGATCATGTTGTTTGTCTTTTTATTGTCAACATTTAAAGATAATTAAATATTCTGAATATGAGTCTTTTGTCAGATATTTAAAGAACTCATACTCAGAATATGTGACTGGCACCTTGGTCACTACTCCATCAATTCTGCATGGATCAGTCTCTGGATTCTACTCCTTTATCCAATCAGCTAATATAATAGGCTTTATGATTCTGGTTTTATGCTTCTTTTTTTTTTTTTTTTTTTTTTTTTTTTTTTTTTTTTGCTATTCTTCTTTTTTAGGATAGTTTTGTCTAATCTAGATTCTTTGCACCTCCATGTAAATTTAGCTATTGATATCTTCTAGGAAAAAAAACTATTAAATTTTGATTGACTTTGCTTTGAGTGTAGAGATCAATTTGAAGAGAATAGACATCTTAACAATGTTAGATCTTCGAGTCTATAAATTTGATATATGTCTCCATTTATTTGGTTTTCTTAATTTCTCCATCAATATTTTATAATTTCCCATGTAGAGCACTTGATATCATATCTTTAACTAAGCTTATTACCAAGTATTAAAAGCCTTGTGATGCTACTATAAATTTTTTATTTTAATTTTCCAATTGTTCATTGTTAATATATAGAAATAAAATCTTTAAAATATTAACTTCTACATTGAAATTGTGTTAAATTCCATTATTAGTAATACTCCTTTTGGGGGAAAAAATAGTAATAGTCCTTTGGGGGTTAGGTTCTTTAGATTTTCTATGTAAACAGTTACTTTGTCTGAAAAAAAAAGGGGGCAAAAAGAAAGAAAGAAAGAAATAAAAAGACAGCAGTTTTACTTTTTTCTTTGAAATTCATATGACTTTTCTTTTTCTTGCCTTATTGCAGTAAATAGGACTTATAATGCAAGTTAAACAGAAGTAGTGAAAATAAGTATTCTTGTTTTGATAATAATCTTAGGGAATAAAATTTATTTAAATGTATATGAAAGTTTTTAAAAATAAGTATTCTTTATAAACAATAATGTTTCCTTTTATTCGTTACATACTGAAACTTTGTGTTATAAAAGAGTGCTATTTTGGTCAAGTGTTTTTTGTTGTTGTTGTTGTTGTTGTTGTTGTTTTGTATCAGGATAAGCACTGCTTCTGGTTTATCTCAATAATATGGAAAATTACATAGATGAACATTAAAAAATTTTTAATCTAACATTGGATTCTAAAAATAACTCTTGGGCATAAAGTACTATTCATTTATATATTGCTGAATAAAATTTGCTAATTTTTATCAAATATTTTTGCATGTGTAATCATGAGGCATATTGAACTTAACTTTTTCTCATAATAGCTTTATCTGGTTTTAATGTCAGAATAATGCTGGTCTCATAAAATATTGTGGAAAGTGCTTATAACCACTATATTTTTTTACAGATTTTGGATAAGATTGGGAGATATGGTGTGTGTGTGTCTGTGTGTGTGTGTGTCTGTGTGTGTGTGTGTGTGTGTGTGTGTGTATTCCTTAAATGTTTGATAGAATCAATCAGTGAAGCCATCTGGTCTGGGGATTTGGGTTGTGGGAATATTTTAAATTATTAATTCAATTTATTTATTAGATTTAACTTACTCAGATTTTCTATTTCTTGATTCAGTCGAAAAGTTTGAAGATGTGTAGTGGTGTCTCCTTTTAAAATTTTCATCTGGGTCATTTTTTGTTCTCTCTCATTTTCTTGATCTGTATTTTTCTTATCAAATTTATTAATTTCTACAAAAATAAAAACAGATTTGTTTGCCATTTCCATTTTATGTACTTTTGCTTTATAAAAATATTTATTTTCTTCTACTTAGCTTTTGTTTAATTTTTTTCTTTTTTTATAGTGTCTTAAGGTTGAAGTTTATACAGTTGATTTTGGATCTTTCTTTTGCAGAAAATGAATATTTAAATTTTTAAGTATAAAATCTATAAATATTTCTGTAAGTAGTGGTATAGCAGTATATAGGCATGCCTTATATTCTGATGTGTTGTGTTTTCATTATAGTTCAGTCTAAAATATTTTCTAATATTTTTAAGTTGTCATGATTTTGTCTTTAATCCCTGGAAGACTTGATTTGATATTTTCTAAATGGAAAATATTTGGAGTTTCCAAATAAACTTACTACTACTTATTTATGACTTAATTTCATACTGGTCAAAAAATAACCACACATGAGTTCAAGCATTTGACATTTACTGCAATTTATCTTATCACTCAGAACATACTCTAACTTAGTGAATGTTGAGTTTGCACTTTTGAAGAATGGGTGAATTCTGCAGTAATAATAAAATAAAGAAAATAAATAAAATAAAGTAATTTTATTATTAAATTACTAATAAAATAAAGAGCTGCTAATACATCCAATTATTTGGTCTCTTTATCCCTTTGGTTTTACTAAATTCTGCTACCTGAATATTACAGATCTGTTATTATGTACATACACATTTACTATCATTGTCTTCTTGATAAGTGACCTTTTGATACAATTCTTATCTTTTCCTTCTACCACTCTTTTTTTAATATTTATTTTTTAGTTTTCGGTGGACACAACATCTTTATTTTATTTGGTGCTGAGGATCGAACCCAGCGCCCCGCGCATACCAGGCAAGTGCGCTACCGCTTGAGCCACATCCCCAGTCCCTTCCTTCTACCACTCTTGCAATTGTCCTTGAGCTTTGCTATTTTTAGTGTGTATATAGAATAACCTTTTAAAATCCTCTTCTATCAATGAAAATGTATCTTTATATGTGAAGTGTGTTTTTTATTCATGGCATAGAGTTGTTCTTGCTTTTAAAAGTCCAAAAAGTCCTTATTCATATGAAGTGTTTGATTCTAATATATTTGCAATAATTGATGCTCTTTTTATACCTTTCATCATGATATTTACTTCTATTTGCCTCATCTGATATTTTTCACATTGTTTCTCTTTTCTCCCTTCTTTTGAGTGGGTCAGTATTTATATCTCCTCTAGTGACTTTCTTTTTGTCTGAATTTTTTTTTGTTTCTAATTAGTTATACATGACAGTAGAATGAATTTTGATTCATTGTACACAGAGTACAACTTTTTATTTCTCTAGTTGTACATGTGGTAGAGTCACACCACTCAGGTGATCACACATGTTCCTAGGGTGATGATGTCGGTCTCATTTCACCATCTTTCCTACTCCCTAACCCTTCTCCTCCTCACACTCCCCTTTTTCCTATCCAAAGTTCCTCCATTCTTCCCAAGCCCCCCACCTCCATTATGAGTCAGCATCCACTTATCCACTTGCCTTTGGTTTTTTGGAATTGGCTTACTTCACTTAGCATGATATTCTCCAACTCCATCCATTTATCAGCAAGTTCATAATTTTATTCTCTTTTAATGCTGAATAATATTCCATTGTGTATGTACACCACAGTTTTTTAATACATACATCTATTGAAGGGCATCTAGTTGATTCTACAGTTTAACTATTGTGAATTGATGGGCTATAAACATTGATGTGGCTGTATCACTGTAGTATGCTGATTTTAAGTCCTCTGGGTATAGATTGAGGAGAGGGATAGCTGGGTCAAATGGTGGTTCCATTCCCAATTTTCCAAGGATTCTTCATACTGATTATATAAGCATTAAGACCAAAAGATAAAATACCTGCTCTTATTGAACCTATTTTCTAGTAAGAGGAGATAAGATAGAGATAGATAATAGATATATAAACAGAATCTAATTTCTGATGATAACAATAAGTGCTTATAAACATAAAAAGAGGTTCACAGAGCATAACAAATGGACAGAGACAACAGAGAAGTAGGAACAATTTTCCTGAGTTAATATGAAAACTGAGACGAGGAAGAGGAAGAAAAGAGGTCAAACTTCTTGGGAAACAACAGTACAGTCAGGAAAAAAAAAATAACAGGAAGGAGTTCAGATGGGAAGAAACTTGATGCATTCAAGGAAGGAGAATACCAGTAGTAAGAAAGGAGAAATGATTCAAGTGCTAGATGAGAAAAATACCCCATAGGCCTTGTAGATCATGAGCATGGGAAGAGATTGAATAGCATTTCCTAGGCAATGAGAAGCATTTGGAGGACTGAACTGTCAAAACAATATGAACTGTTTTAACTTTTAGAAAGATCACTTCATTTGTTTGGTAAAGGATTGTGGGGGATCAGGAGAAATGGTAGGAAAGGAGATAGAGGTAAAATGTTTCAGGAGTCCAGGAAAGCCATGAATTTATGTAGAGTTGAAAGAATAGACTGTAGAAAGGTAGAGATACTCAACTTGGAATCTTAAAGTAGACTGTGCATTAAAATTAGTTTTCTAGGCTCATATTGGGTCAAGTAAATCAAATACTCTTATGTTGTGTCTCCAAGTGATTCTAACAGGCAGCCAGATTTGAAGTATATTATGCTAGACAGATTCTTGTATCTTCTATTCTGTTCCATTGGTCTTCATGTCTGTTTTTATGACAATAACATGTTATTTTTGTTACTAAATATCTAATGCATTATTGTAACATAATTGAGATCAGGTATTGTGATGCCTCCAGCATTGCTCATAGGTAAAGTCATCTAATCCTTTACAAAGGTATCAAAAACACCTGGGGGAAAAGATAGTCTTTTTAACAAATGGTATTTGGGGAACTACATATCTGTATGTAAAATAATGAAGCTAGATCACTACATCTGATCTGGCAATATGTGTGAGTGTGTGTGTGTGTGTGTGTGTAAACTCAAAATGGATCATACATAGGAATTAGATCAGAAACACTATAACCACTAGAAGAAAAAGAGGGTCAACACTCCAACAAATCGGTACAAGCACTGACTTCCTTAATAAGATTCCTAAAGCTGAGGAAATGAAACCAAGAATCAGTAAGTAAGATGGCATCAAATTTAAAAGCTTCTACATAACAAAGGAAACCAGAGCATGAAGAGAGAGCCTACAGAATTGGAGAAAATCTTTGCCAGCTACTCTTCTGACAGGGGATTAATATCCAGAATATACTAAAAAAAATTTAAAAAAAAATAACAGCAAAAAAGCAAATAACCCAATCAACAAATGGGCAAATGAACTAAACAGACATTTCTCAAAAGAAGAAATAAAAATGGCCGAAAAACATGAAAAAATGTTCGACATCTTTAGCAATCAGGGAAATGCAAAGCAAAACTGCACTGAATTTTTTTTCACCCCATTTACAATTACAAGCATAAAAAATACAAATAACAATAAAATCTAGCAAGGGTATGGGGGAAAAGTACAGTATGGAAGCGTTATAAGAATTCCTCAAAATACTAGAATAAAACCACCATATGATCCAGATATGCCACTTCTTGGTTAAACTAAAATCAATATACTACAGTAATATATGCATACAAATACTCACAGCACCCCAATTCACAATAGCCATATTAGGTGCCTGTCAATAGAAAAATGAATATATATACACATATATATATATGTGTGTATGTATGTATATATATATATATGTGTGTGTGTGTGTGTGTGTGTCTGTGTATATATATATATATATATATATCTCACTCATTCACTCATGAGTGCTATTGAACACGACATTGACATGCAGATTCAAAATATTTATATCATCACAGAAAGTGAAAAGCATAGTATATATATGTATGTAAGTAATATATATATGTATATATATTACATTTTTTATATAGAAGATACAATGGAAGTCTACTCACTCATAAAGAAAAATAAAATTATGCCATTTGCTGGTAAATGGATGGAACTGGAGACATCATGTTAAGTGAAATAAGCCAGACTCAGAAAGTCAAGAATCAAATGCTTCCTCTCATACATGGAAGTTAGAGAGCTGGTGGGGTGATTGTACAAAAAGTAGAAAGGAGACCAATAGAATAGAGAAAGGGGATGAGTGCATGTGAAGCGCTAGGGAATGAAATCTACCAAAGTATCCTATGTCCATGTACAAATATACCACAATGAATTACTAATTAAAATAATAATAATAATGATAATAATAATAGAAGGGATACATCAGTAGAGTAGAGCGAGTAGATGGGGAAGAAGGTGAGGAGGGGAGGGAGAGGTATTTGGAAAAGACATTGAGCAAATTATGTTATGTGCATATACAGATATGGCATAATGAATCCCTTTATTACATATAAATATAATTATTTAATTTAGAGATTAAAAAGAGATTACTGTAGTAGAGTACATGGAATCACCAAAAAATTCTACATAAGAAATTTAATAAGAAAAGTAGAGTTTAAAATAGACCATTTGGTGGTATAAAAGAAATTGAAGATGAATATTCTGCCAATAAGAAGAGCAGTCAATGGGTTATCCTAATGTTTCAGATGTATGAGTCTGCTCTACATGAGAATAAAGTAACCACTCACCACATATTTCTATTTATATTTACATTAGTTAAAATTGAATTAAATTAAAAATTCAATGGCCCAATCACGCTAACCACATTTCAAGTGCTCAGTAATCACACATGGCTATTGTACACTACATTTGACCATGAAGATTCAAACATTTAGATCATCACAGAAAGTGGAAAGCATGGTTTGGGTTATGGTATTGATGGGGGAGCAAATTGAAGGGCAAATCTGAGTCAGGAGAGGGATAAAAGGAGGATTAACAGGGCACAGTGGTAAGTGAAGCGGCACTGTTCCATAATCACATGGATTTTATTTGAGAAATTTTTAAAATCTGTATAAAAACACACTCAAGTCAGGGACACTGTAAAATCAGTGCTTGCTGTGTTGCATAATTCACCACAATATTTTTTTCAATATAGGAAAATACCATAACTGATAAGATAAATATTATGATAGCAAGTTTTTTTCTCCCTCTTCTCTTTTTCTGTGGGTAATTACCAATGTCTGTAATTGACAACAGTTGATCAAATCAAAATAGGAAAACTAATAATGAGCCAGATTCTCCCACCACATTCCACCCGTTGAAGTCAGTGAAAGCTCTGTGCACACAGGGAGACACATGGCGAGCTAATCTGGCCCAGTATTTACCCAGCACTTTCAATCTGAGAATCTTAAAATGTTGAGCAAATATTCACTTGTATAGGCCATCCTAGGAGATAAAACCATCATTTACACATCTAACTAAATTGTGTTTTAAAGTTTGAGCTAAAGACTTCATACCACCTAAAATATTACTATTTAAAAAGTGTACTTCCTTCTTTCCATACATGCATGTGTCAGAATCTACAACATCTGAGCCTTCTGTTCTAAATTAAATTTGGGTACTCTTCATGGCTTTATTCAATTTAGCCTTTCAAATTCCATTGCCTTGACCTCAGATAAGAAAGATAATCACTCTTTCTCATTATGACCCAAATTAAATAACTCTACTCACCTAAAAACATATTCATGTGCCTTGCATAATTTATTCTTGATTTTAAATTTATTGGGTTTTTTTTTTCAGATGAACTGTATACAAATGTGTTAATTGAATCTTGTTCTCAATTAACCACAAGTGGATTATCCAATTGGTAGGTCATTCAGATATCCTGGCCCTCTTTTCTCCCCCTAAACTGCTAATTTGTGGACGGCTGTCCTTGTCACTCTGGAGCTGGCCCTTGTGTCATTAATAGCAAAGCAGGCTGGGGAGGGAAGAAGAGTGAGTGCTATTTGGCCTCAGTCACTTGGTTAATTAGAGAAAGAGATAATGCTGCCAATTTGCCCACTAGTTAGACAAAAAAAAAATGTATTCAAGTTCTGGAATACACAAGGGGAATATCAAGATATAATTGTGGACAGTCTCTACCCTAGAGAAATAGAAAAGAAGAAAAGGAAAACATTTTCCCAGTTACCATGGGTGGTAAGCAAATCTAATTCTGCAAATGGAAAGTCCTTTTCCAGTTCCTCTTTTCACATTATTCTTGCCATGCCTCAATTGGTTTTATCCCCATATTCCCAGTGGTGGCCACGTCTGAGTCAGCCTCTCTGGTACTAAAGTCTGTGGCCTACAGTGGACTGCAGCATAGGACTTGAGGGCACATGGGAATGTACAAGTTTTAAGTCTCTCTGGCCTTTAAATAACTTGTCATCTCCCTGGAAAGAACCTAAGAATTTAGGACTAAAAATGCATAGTATGATTTTGTTGATGCTGACATTTAGTTCTAATCAGAGGCTGGTTTTGAAGGTGTTTTCTGGGAATGGCAGAATTTGTAATGTGGTAAAAGTCTCAGCTGAAGGGTCAAAGAAACTGAGGTCAAGTCTTATGGTTGCATAGGATCAGTTATGTCTTTGACTTCATTCTTCTCATCTGTTGCATGAGGAAGTGAGAATGGGCACATCACAGAGCTGATGTAAAGAAGAGATGCATTACCCTGCCCACACTTAGAAGGGCACGGGCTCAAAGTCACTATGAATGCCAGATACAATTACTCCCCATTGTATTCTAGCCATGGGCAAATTTTGGTTAGGCTGGACCTAATATTCTTCCACTTGTGGAATTAGGGAATAGCATGTGGTCCACAGAGTTTAAGGTGTTATAGTTAAAGCTTCGTCCCAGGGTTTAAACTGACTTCCAGACCACTCATGTATAATCGAATCAAGCCTTTATTGAAGCACACCAGTGGCGGCTGACCCCTGATCAGCCCCAAACAATTGCAAGGGCACTCCTTATAAGCCTGAAAATTGCAAAAGGGATGTTCGGGGGTCTACCCAATGCAAGCAAGCCAGGTTACAGAAGTGGGACAGTGCCGTCAAGCGGTGGGAAGCCTAACCAATCACAGTTAGCCCAGTCACCTCAGTTACAGAAACAGAGCCCTGTTACCTAGTTACAGAAACAATGCCCCATTAGGTAGTTCCGTGTTCTTAAAGGTTTCTATAGCAAAAGGAAAAGAACATCTTGCCCCAGTCATGACCCTCTACTTGGCATGGTTGTTTTACAGGATGAAGTCATAAAACAAAATGGAGTCACATTTGCTTCTACTATCACAAGGTTTTCTTGAAAGCTCCTCAAAGGCCACCGTGTAAGAGAGAGGAGGGTCAGTGAAGAACAGAATGATGTTTGCATACCACCACCTCTCTCATGCCCAGCTTAAAATATAAAAGCAAAACTGCTATGGTTTATTCATTTGGAGTGAATCTCATTTAATTCACATATAATTCTAGAGAAAGATGTACACCAACTTAAAAAAAGAGTTTGAAAACACTGAACCAGAAAGGCCTTTCTGAGTTCTGATGCGATTTGATTTTCAATACTTGTATTAATTAACCTCTTGGGATGCATGATGTTATTAATAAAAAATGCCATATGTAACTAAAAAGGATAAAATCATGTCTCCTATTCCCAAAATATGGACACAAGAAGATCTTTGTCTGGTTATCTAACTAAACCCTTTTAGGGCAATTTTTAAGCATTTGGTCTAATTCCTTTCCTTTCTCTTTCTTTTTACCTAAAGGCTTGGATATTAAAATATTTGGTTTATCAAAGATCTAATTTTTTTATTCTTAAACTGAGAGAATATAATGTGAAGGGATGGGTAAAGTGGGGATGAAGGATTAAGAAAAGTAATGAAGATTGTTTCGTGCAAAAGTGAGAAATAATTATTCCACTGTGAAAGAACCGCTTTATAAATTATGGAAGGTATCAGGAAAATATTTTTCCTCTTTATAGATTGCAATTACACTGTCATAGAGAATCAATATAGGCCTTGGAAAGATGTGCTTATGTGTCTGTGTCAATACTTACCTGCTGGACAATGAGGAGAATGAAAAGGCAAGTTTGATTCATAAACTGATTCACATGAATAACATAGAGATTGTTAGATATGCCACTGGGAAGGAGGAGGGAGTCCTAGGAACTCTAGGGGAACAGCTTGGGATTACCAAAAGATGAAAATATAACTGTGAAGTGAGAGTGTCTCCAACTCTTTGACACTCCTTCCATTTATAGATGAGACCTACGCTTCCTTCCCTGGTACTAGGAAGTCCCTGTGACTTAGAGGACCATTAGAATATGGTGGAAGTGATAATGCCTCTGTTTCTGAGAACAGGTCTTAAGAGCTAACAGCTTTTATGCTGTCTCCCTTGGGATACCAGCTTTGGGGGAATGACTGTCATGGTGTGAAGAAGCCTAAGGAAGCAACACGGACAGGTCCTGGAAAATAAGATACAAGTGAAGAGAGAGAATAGAGTATGGAGGAGCCAGCAACATAAGTGGAAAAGCCATCTTGGAGGGAATCTTCCATCCTTAGCCAAAGCTACACGGGTCAGAGATGAACATCCCAGTTGAGTCCTTTCTAAACTTCTGACCTGAAAAATTACTAACAAAATAGTTACTGTAAGCCCCTATGTTTAGGAGTCTATTGTCACACAGTGAGAGACTGAAAATAGCAAAGAGGGTAAAGAGGTAGTTTTCAGAGAGGTATGAGTCTGAAGAAAGCAGAACATGGTTAGAAACTGAGTACATTCTGTAAAGATTTAATTTATTGGGGTTTTCCCCCTGTGGTTTATGGGGGAAATTGTATTTAATATATACCTATCAATTTTCTCAGTGGAAATATTTTTAGTTATCACAACTTTTAGTAATTTTCCGTGGGCAAAACATGTCACCAGGATGGGACTACTGCAGAAGATAAAAGAACAAGTCATGCAGAGGAAAGGAATCAATCCCACATTTGCTCTTGTGCTGAGGCCAATTCTTAGGTCCCAGATTTCCACAATGCCAACTGCACCCACATGTTTTTTGTTAATCAGCCTGCTGGTTCAACACAAGCCTGGAAGAATGCATAAGAAGCATGCCATGCTGAGAATGAGTTCCCAGATGAGCAAGTTACCTGTGCATGGCAGGATCTCCTCTTTATCAAATATTCTGAAGAGAAGTGGCCCACGAGAAGAGGAAGGCTGAGACGCTCACTGGCAAAGGATCCAAAGATGTGCCACTCACTTTCTGTCCTTCCCATAGCCCAGCACATGACAGGATTTAAGATTCTTGCTGAAACTATCATTTCAGGTTTTATTATTCATACCCTTTTTTCAGGTATTAATCCAAGTAAGGTAAATCCACATAACAGACACTTCTGTAACCGTAATTCCTCGAGAACCATCTCAGACTGGGAAGTCTTCTTAGTATGTTGATAATTTCAGTTCAGGGATCTTTCTAATTTATAGATGAGTTCTTTGAAAAAGCTCTTCAGAGCTCATCCAAACAGGCTTCTGGTGGTCATTTTTGCCTTTTTAAAAATACATTTATATGTATATTAATTGTCAATAATGTTATCAGGCAGCTGTAAAATTAAACTTGGCCAAAAAAATGCTTAATTCTCATTTCAGGGGAAGTATAGAGCACTTCTTCTTACAAATACTACATTTTTTCACTCTGAAACTGTGGTGAGCCGCTTCTGCCGTTTATGCAAATTATGGTCGCCATTACAAGATGGCGCTGGCTCCGCTGTGGTCTGTGACAAACAACTCCTTATTTGGGAGAGTTGGCGCATGACTTTTCATCACCCTATGAGAAAGCTCCACGTGGCTGCTTTGCATTGGGGCTTGAGATGCTTTATTAAGGCTGGGAGGGGCATCCGAGAAAGGGAGAAGAAGAACTATCAAGGGCCTGAAATAAACTACTGAAAGAAGATTCCTGAGTGTTGCGTCTTCCTTGCGGGCAAGGGGGCGCAACAAGTGGTGCCGAAACCCGGGAACCAGAACTTTCAGCAGTCAGGGGGGTGCACCATAGTCCCAGGTAAGTGGGATCCGCGATCAAAGCGGGAAATAGTCCCAAGTAAGTGGGATCCGCGACCAAAGCGGGGCAGCAGCTGCATTGTGTACTTTTGTTTTTACTTTCGCTTTTGTTTTCTGTGTTTCTCTTGTTGTGTCATTTTGCTTTTGTTTTTTGTGCTTCTTTTGTTGTTGTGTCATGGGTGCCGCACCTTCCAGTCCGCTTCTTCTGGCCCTAGATGGCCTGTTACGTTCTAAGGGTCTGGAAGTGAAACATAGTACTTTACAGAGATTTTTACAGAAGGTAGATATCGCTGCACCGTGGTTTGCATTTTCGGGCAGCCTTACTGTACCTAGTTGGGATAAATTAGGCAAAGATCTTGACTTTGCTTCTGAGCAGGGCATATTAGAGGGTGGGGTGATACCCCTTTGGAAAATGGTCCGTAGTTGCCTTACAGATGGCAGATGTCAGGAGGCACTTACAAAAGGACAAGAAGTTCTAGAGCAATTACATGAGGAGAAATCGGAGACGGCAGGAAGTGAGATATCTCAGAAGGATGGGAGTGTGCGGAGAGTGAAACAGGGGAGGAGACGATTGTATCCAGATCTCAGTATGCTGCGCACACCCCCATGTGAAAGTGGGTCAGAGGAAGAGGAGGATGAGGAGGAAGAGCTCGGGAGGCTGTCTCGTCAGCTAGAGAGTTTAGCTATAGGAGAAGGGAACAGAAATAAACAGGGGCTCAAGAAAAGCGATCCCCCGGATCCACCGCCGTATGGTGGAGGTATTTCGGGGAGAGCTTTCCATGCCCAAACATGGAGGGCTGTTAACGCTGAGATGGGTCTTGCTTATCCAGTTTTTCAGGATGACAATAGGGGAAGATTCCATGAACCCTTAGATTTTAAAATTGTGAAGACCCTGGCGGAGTCTGTGCGCACTTATGGGGTGGATGCCGCCTTCACACTAACTCAGGTGGAGAGTTTGTCTAGATACTGCATGACTCCCTCTGATTGGGCTAGCCTTGTTCGGGCTTGTGTTTCCCCGGGTAAATATTTGGACTGGAGAGCATTTATGCTAGAGGGCGCAATAGAGCAGGCCGCCCAAAACCATGCAGCGGGACGCCCTGCCTGGGATAAGGATATGCTTTTGGGACAAGGCAGGTTTGCTAATCAACAAACAGGATACCCCCCTGAGGTATATGAACAGATTAACAACATTTGTATCCGTGCATGGAAATCACTCCCAAATAGAGGAGAGGTGTCTGGTAATTTGACTAAGATTCTACAAGGCCCTGCAGAACCCTTTTCAGATTTTGTAGCAAGAATGGTGGATGCCGCTGGAAAGATTTTTGGGGATCCTGATAGAGCCATGCCCTTTATCAAGCAGTTGGTCTTTGAGCAATGCACCAAGGAATGTAAAGCGGCAATCACTCCTTATAAAAATAAGGGCATAGAAGCATGGATGAAAGTGTGTAGAGAGATTGGAGGACCTTTAACTAACGCAGGTCTTGCAGCCGCTGTCCTTCGGATTGCAAAAGGGGGCAGTCCTGGTGCCGGAATATGCTTCCATTGTGGTCAACCCGGTCATTTCAGACGTGAATGTCCCAAAAAAGACAATTTTACTGGACCCCCTCACGGTGGCCCTTCCAATGGCCTTCGTCAACCGGGGCTGTGTCCTAAATGTAAAAAGGGGAAGCATTGGGCAAGAGAGTGTAGATCAGTGAAGGACATCCATGGACAGCCTATTTCAGCTGGGCCAAAAAACGGCCGAAGGGGCCCCCGACCCCAGGGCCCACAAATATATGGGGCAGTGGAGAATGTCACACCCGAACCCGAGACATGGCCATCTCTGCGCCATCCCATGAGACGCGGAGAGCCACTACAGGTGCCGCGGGATTGGACCTCTGTTCCACCTCCAGACTCGTATTAACACCTAAGATGGGAGTCCAATTGGTGGAAACTGAGTTCAAAGGGCCTTTACCACCTGGCACTGTAGGTTTGCTAATTGGACGTGCATCCTCTATCTTACAAGGTCTTCATGTCTTTCCCGGAGTCATTAGCCCTGATACTGTAGGGGCAGTAAAGGTTATGGTGGAGGCTCCAAAGGGCATTGTGTCTATCTCCCCAGGGGATCGGATTGCTCAATTACTAATTTTGCCTAGCTTACATAATCACTTCCCTGCTGGTACCACTGGAGGGGATTGTGCCTATTTGTCACTAGATATGAGCAATCGCCCCACTTTGGAATTAAGCATAGAAGGTAAATCTATTGTGGGATTGCTGGATACAGGAGCAGACCGTAGTATCATAGCCCTTAAGGACTGGTCTAAGGGATGGCCAATGCAGACTTCTGATCAATCCCTGAGAGGACTTGGATATGCCCAAGCCCCTCAAATCAGCTGTAGACATCTATCTTGGAAGGACCCAGAAGGACACAATGGCACCTTTCAGCCTTATGTACTTGATTTACCTATCTCTTTATGGGGCCGTGATCTGATGACAGACATGGGGTTCACTCTTAGTAATGACTATTCCCCAGTGTCTCAACAGATTATGCAAAATATGGGGTATAGGCCAGGTCTAGGACTAGGTAAACACCTACAGGGGCGTAGACATCCTGTGCAAGGTCATCAAAAGCTTAACAGATTTGGTCTGGGTTTTTCCTAGGGGCCACTGTGGCTCAAATACCCATAACATGGCTCACCGAGGAGCCTGTTTGGGTGCCTCAGTGGCCTCTTCCCTCGGTTAAATTGGCAGCAGCCCATGATCTAGTCAAAGAACAACTTGACTTGGGTCACATCCAACCTTCTACTTCTCCATGGAATACTCCCATATTTGTTATTAAGAAAAAATCAGGAAAGTGGCGCCTACTGCATGATTTACGAGCAGTTAATGCTCAAATGCAACTTATGGGGCCCATTCAAAGAGGGCTGCCTTTGCTATCCTCTGTTCCTCAGGGCTGGCATATTATTGCTATTGACATTAAAGACTGTTTCTTTTCTATTCCTTTGCATCCTAAAGACTCACAGCGTTTTGCCTTCACCCTTCCCTCGTGTAACCACGAGGAACCAGATCTAAGGTTTGAGTGGGTAGTGTTGCCGCAGGGAATGGCTAATAGTCCCACGATGTGCCAGATGTATGTGGGGAAGGCACTCGCACCTCTCAGACATAAGTATTCCTCCATCAAGATCATTCATTATATGGATGATGTGTTATTGGCAGCTAAGTTAGAGCAGACAGTTAATGAGGCCTATAAAGAATTAGTAAAGCTGTTAGCTCAATATGGGCTACATATTGCACCTGAAAAGGTTCAAACGGGAAATTCTATTGAGTATTTGGGAGCGATAATTGGGTATGACAAATTAAAACCACAAAAAATCACCATAAGAACTCAGGATCTCCAAACTCTAAATGATTTTCAAAAACTGCTGGGAGATATTAATTGGATAAGGGGATATTTACACATTCCTAATGGTGTGCTCCAGCCTTTGTATGCTACCCTTAAGGGTGATCCAGATCTTGCTTCTCCTCGTAGCCTCACCAAAGAGGCTAGAGCGGCCCTTATAACAGTAGAAGATGCTATACAACATGCTACTTTATACAGGCTCCAGAGTAATAAACCTTTCCAGTTATGTGTGCTTGCCACTATGCGGCAGCCTACTGGAGTACTGTGGCAAGATGGGCCTTTACTATGGATCCACCCACATATATCCCCAGGAAAATCCTTAGAATACTATCCTGATGCTGTTGCAGCGTTAGCACTTAAAGGGATTCAACAAAGCATTCAATTTTTCGGACAATCACCTTCTTCTCTTATTATACCCTATACTAAAGCTCAACTTAATGTTTTGTGTGCTACTCTAGACAACTGGGCTATTCTATGTTGCTCGTTTCAAGGGGATATTGATAATCATTACCCTTCCCATCCATTACTCCATTTTGTTAAAGAACATCCCATCATTTTCCCTAAGGTAACTTCACCCAATCCAATTCCGGGGGCTGTTAATATTTTTACTGATGGTTCCAAGTCTGGAATGGGAGCTTATGTAATTAATGATTCTCCCCCTGTTCAGCATCAATTTGCTCCTGGAAATCCACAATGGGTGGAACTGCAAATTGTTATTGAGGTTTTTAAACAGTGTTCTTTTCCTTTTAATCTTATTTCGGACTCCATCTATGTGGTACAAGCACTAAAAGTCCTGGAGGCCGTGGGAGCTATTAGTAATGTCCATAATGTATCTGCTTACTTTAATCAGCTTCAACAGCTTATCTGTAGCCGCACTGCTCCTTTTTATCCAATGCACATCCGGGCTCATACCTCTCTTCCTGGTCCGTTATCACAGGGTAATGCCTGTGCGGACTCAGCCACTAGAGGTCAGTTGATATGCTTGGCTTCCTCCTTAGAGGGGGCTAAATTATTTCACCAGAATTTCCATGTTAATGCTTTAACGCTGCGCAGGCGTTTTTCCATTTCAAGAGCGGATGCTCGTCAGATAGTATTACAATGTCCCCATTGTGTCACATTTCTTCATCCCCCTACTTATGGAGTGAATCCACGGGGATTGAAGCCATTGGTTGTCTGGCAAATGGATGTGACACACATACCTGACTTTGGTAACCTCAAGTATGTACATGTTTCTGTTGATACGTGCTCTGGAGTTATTCATGCTTCTGCTTTATCGGGAGAAAAGGCACGTAATGTTATCACTCATTGCCTAGAAGCATGGGCAGCATGGGGTGCTCCTGCATCCCTTAAGACTGATAATGGACCTGCTTATACTGGAAGACAATTTACATCCTTTTGTTCTACCATGGGAGTGCAACTTACTCATGGTCTGCCTTACAATCCTCAAGGACAAGGCATTGTTGAGCGTGCTCATCGCACCTTAAAGGAAACTTTACAAAAACAAAAAGGGGGAATAGGAGCTGAACACACTCCTAAAGAACGCCTATCCTTGGCTCTCTTTACCATTAATTTTTTGAATTTGGATATTCATGGTCGCTCTGCGGCCGATAGACATGTGTCTCCTCAGCCTTCTGTAATTGGCTATGTTAAGTGGAAGGATGTTCTTACGGGCCAATGGAACGGCCCCGACCCCGTGCTGACATGGGCACGAGGATCTGTATGTGTTTTTCCCCAGGATCGCACGGAACCGTTGTGGGTCCCTGAACGCCTGACAAGAAGAGTCTTGACATCAACCGACCAGCAACAAGAGATACCACAGCAATCCCGTGATGAGGATCTTCACTCTGCTACGTGCTCTGGTTCTGGTGCTGGTGCCGATGGCACAGACGACACCAATGCAGTGGTGGGCAGTGGCACGGGCTTGGCCAATGCCGATGCCGGTTCATAGTAATTCTAGTGTCCTCCCCACTCTTTTCTCTACCTCATGTGAGATGTCTGCTCCCTGTGCCTCTCCTAGAGGGGACATGGAGAGCATTTTTAATCAATCTCAAGTTAATCTCACAGGAGTGTTTTGTTTCAGCCTTGGAAACGCTAATTGCATCAGCCTTAAGACCAAAAATTTGACTAACTGGGAGGACCCATTGCGGTCCAGTCAGGTCTCAGGGAACATTATCAGTGCCGTACTGAGCCAAGTAGTTTCAGGGAAGCAATCAGGTTCAGGGACACCCGCAAATAGCTCTGCTTTAAACATAACTACCTTGGCTATTATCTCCAAGGTACTAATCCCAGTGCCTCCTTCTTCTAATAGTACCTACAATGCCACTCATTTCAAGGCCTCTCCTTACTGTACTCCTAATCTTGGTTTCCCCCCAACATTTACGCCTTGTCAGGATCATTCTTGGGAGAAACATCAAGTTGCTAAAGGTTTCTCCTTTTCCCCCTCTCTTAAGAGGTATGTTTATAACTTTAACAACAGTGCCAACTCCTCTACAGGAGTAGGTTGGTCCTGGTTTCAATGGCTGATTTCCAATGAGAAGGGGGCTTCAGCTGATATTTCTGCATTGGCTCAATTGCTGGGAGTCAAAAGCTGGCTGGCTAATGTTTCTGGCACTGTTAAGGAGAATGAACGAGGTAATAGACTTACATCTGTTTCATTCAACTCTTTGCTATATAATGCCACATTGCCCCCTGCAATGGTCTGCGTCCAATCTCCGTTCTTGCTCCTTTTAGCTAATGACACCTCGTCAGGGATGCTGGATTGTTCTAATATTACCTGCTTTTTGTCTGAGTGTTGGAACGGCTCCTGGCCTACGGCAGTGGTTATGAAAATTCCAACTTTTGTCCCAATCCCAGTCACTGCGGACCCAGATAAATTCCCCATTGTTGAACTACTTAGAGTCCGCAGGGATTTTGGAATTACGGCAGCTATAGTGACAGCTGTGGCAGTGTCTGCTGCTGCAGCGGTTACGGCCGGAGTGGCCATGGCCAGTCAAGTACAAACTGCTGCCACTATTAATCAAGTTGTTCAACAAACTTCCACCATACTTGAATCCCAAAATACAATTAATCAACATATTTTGTCAGGGATTTTAGCTGCCAACCAAAGAATAGATTTACTCCAAGCTCAGGTAGAAGAATTGGCTGACTTGGTGCTTTTGGGTTGTGTTGACCAACGTGCACATTTATGCATAACCTCTGTCAGATTTAATGATTCCAGGAATGCCTCCCGCATCATTGGCGAATATTTGGCCGGAAATTGGTCCATGGCAGCGGAAGACATGATCCAGTCTCAACTAACCCAGATAGCTGTCTTGAACAGTACCCGTGTCGATCCCGTGACTTTGGGTCAATTCACCGATTGGATATCTTCTGCTTTTTCCTTCTTCAAAGAGTGGGTGGGGGTAGGCATTTTTGGTGCAATGTGTTGCTTCGGTATGTTCCTCTGTTTGTGGTTTCTCTGTCGCCTTAAGGCCCGTAGTGCTCATGATAAGGCTATGATCATACAAGCTCTTGCAGCTTTAGAAAATGGCAACTCGCCTCAAGTCTGGCTTGCGCATCTTAAACAGTAAACCTTTGTCATGGTCGTTGCACCCCAAGTTATTATAACATTGCACTGGGATCGACATGACCTTCCTTGCTATTCTCTTAGTGTTGGAAAGCCCTTGCACTCTGCCGGTCTTACTGCCATTGCACGCAGATGGGTTTCCACACTAGTGCTTTTCTATCGTCTTAAAGTCCGTGCCTTTCTTTCAGGGTGCTGTCAACTTGTTTGTCGTTATAAACAGCCACAGTTCAGCCTCAGTTATCCCCCTTCGTCCACCATCGCCACGATACAGGATGCGAGGCAAAGCACTGCACTTGAGTGATCCTTGACGTGGACCTCAAGGAGAGCATGTCCTATTGCATGCGGGTTAGACGCGTCCACTCCCCGCCCCACGAAAAAAGGCGTCGGCTGATATGGTCTCGGATCTGGGGAAGGGCCCTCCTTAAGACTGAGCCATACTATGCAGCCACTTCTGCACAGTGGGATAGGACCTCTACTCTCGCCTGTATTGTTTTAAGAAAACAGAAAGGGGGAACTGTGGTGAGCCGCTTCTGCCGTTTATGCAAATTATGGTCGCCATTACAAGGTGGCGCTGGCTCCGCTGTGGTCTGTGACAAACAACTCCTTATTTGGGAGAGTTGGCGCATGACTTTTCATCACCCTATGAGAAAGCTCCACGTGGCTGCTTTGCATTGGGGCTTGAGATGCTTTATTAAGGCTGGGAGGGGCATCCGAGAAAGGGAGAAGAAGAACTATCAAGGGCCTGAAATAAACTACTGAAAGAAGATTCCTGAGTGTTGCGTCTTCCTTGCAGGCAAGGGGGCGCAACATGAAACGTTTTAGGATGACAGATAGTTCAATAGTCCTGAAGTGTTTTCTATTATGTCCCCATAATCACATGCGTAGATGTGAACCGTAATAGAACACACTCAGAAACCCAATCAGCAGTATGGGATGTGCAGGGAGTTAAAGTGCATAGAGGTTTTGAGTCTGAAGAGGGGGCTTTGTTTGACTCTAGGCAGCTCCATTTGAAAACTATGTACCTTTAGACTAGTTTTCTTAACTGTCTAAAATCCTGACATCCATAACATAAATGTAAATGATCATAATATGAATACGTGAATAATCACAGCACTTCCATTTTGCCTGACCAATGACATCATTGTATGAGATGTAATAGTAATTTTCTTGTTTATATCTGCCTCTGCCATTGCCAGCACTCTGATAGGCCCTTTATATGCATTGCTGACCATCCTCATTTGCATCCTGCACAGGAATTATTTTGAACTACTGAGGCTTTGCCCAGGATCATACAGCTAATACATAGCACAGCCAGTATTTAAGCCAGATTCACTTAACATTAAAGCCATGTTCATTTTACTGTAAACTGCTGATTCCATATAAATACTGTTTTAGTTGATATGATATTTGTCATTTGTGCTAAAAAATCCTGAAAGAAATAGTTGAATCTTTCTTTTCAAAATGTAAGTCACCTGGAAGCCTGACCAGGAAAAAAAATTTTAAAAAAGTCCTTTCAATAAATATCTGTTGGATGTATAAACAAATGAATAATCAAAAAAATGAATTATTTCTGCTCTATTCTGAACTCTGAGCTACATAAATAATATGACACCCTTTGCACATTGGAATATGAAAAGAACACCCTCAATACAAACAAATATATTAAAGTAACCAAAGACACTGTTTAAAATGTAGCAACTCTGATACTCATTGCCAACTAAAGCCAATTCCATTAATCAAAATGAAGAGAGGGGGAAAAAATCTTTCACATCCTATGGCCTCAGAAACAAAATTGATTTAATACCTTTTGAAAATTTTAAACTATGTCAAAATTTCAGGTAAAATAAAATCATGCATTGGTATTTTAAATGGAAGTAAGAAGTAATGTCTACGTTCATGTAGTGTCAAGCCTGTGATTTTTCCAGTCGTTTTGTATTCCTCTAACTAAAATGCTATCTGCATCTCACTACTGGTGGATATAAAGATTGTGAAACAAAATTGGGTATAATCCATCAAGCTCACACCCTGTGCCAACTTTACTCACTCTCTAGAGCACAGGAACTAGGTAAAAACTTATGCCGAAATGTTTAAATCAGAACTGACAGCTACTGATGAATATCTCCTGAGGGAATTAGCTCTCTCCCTTTGATTTAAGTCCCCATGCAACACTGGGCATTTGTATTCATCCTTTCTCTCAAGGGGACAAAAGCAAAGGTTAGTATTTTTGAATAGTTACTGGTCCTTGGCATGGAATGAAATACTTCCTCCAATCATCTGAAGAGCCATTTACAAATGTGTGATGTGTTCCCATTTTAAAGATGAGAACACCAAAGCTGGGAGAAGCCATGTAACCTGAGCAAGGCCATGCAATTCATGAGTGATGGGACCAGGATTTGAAACCATCTGATTTCAAAACAACAGCTGCGCCTCAGAAGAAGGAATGTCTTAGTGGTAACAGAGATTTTTAAAGCACTGAATTAAAAGTGAAATCTAATGTAGACTGAGAAAAAATTGCTGTTTAAGTTTTGATTTAGGATAAGGCATTTAAAGATAAGAAGGAGAGGAGAGGGGAATGGGAGGGAGAGGTGGTGAGGAGAGCAGATTATTCATAAAATAGATCCACTAATTTCCAGCATCCATAAGAACTTTTGCAGGGAAGAAAGGGGATTTAAATGCTTTAAATTAGATGCTTTAAGAATTCTTTTCCAAGCTCAATAAGTTTAAGTGCATTCATCATTCTATATTCTCTCCACCATAAATCAGACTTCTGAACCCAAATCATCACCAGGAATTTGGTTGCCTGCAAAACACGTAGGTGAAGCCCTGGGAAAGAGATGCTACCCCCAGTTCCGTGCAGATGCCACCCTGAGCTTCTCCTGCAGACTTTCTCACAATGGATTAGGCATGGCTGCCCTGGTGTTTGCTCAACCTACTCTTCTTTCCTCCACTTTTGTCCAACTCAGTTTTTACACGTGATATTGTAATGCTTGTTCTAGCTACAAGCTTGATGTGTCTGGACAGCAGTCATGGATTCTTATGATCTAAATCCAGCTGTGTGACATCAAGACTCCATCCCTTTTCCTTATCTCATTCCTTAGACACCTTTATCCTAGAAACACCTATTGGGCAATTATCCAGTACCATTCATATCAGACACGTGAGTGAGTAAGGAGCATACAGGTGTTAGGGGCTTACATCAATCATTCTCAAACCTGTTCACACAATTGTGGGGAGATTTAGAAAATATGGATACCTTGACCCTGCCCCAGAGCAATTAAGCCATGGTCTCCCAGGTTTCTGCTCAGGCAGAAGTACAATTCAGATCTTTTAAGGCTAAGCAATACTCTTGTCCTTGAAAAGCTCCTTTAGGCTGATGTCCTGGAGAAACCTTTTCCAACCCAGAGCCCAAGTTCTGATCTGAATCATAGCTCTGCCTCAGGCTCTCGCTGGTATGCCAACACAGCAAATGGCAGGTTCAGTCAATAACGTGAAAACTTCATGGTGGGTGTTGTATATTATTCCATACAATCAGTCTGGCAAATGACTGACATTTTCCTGTCAGTGGGTGATTTGTGGTCCATTGGCAGAGATGCATGACTAAGCCTCCGGGTCTTTCTACCTGTTGAGAGAATTAGCAGCATTTGAAGATCATCTGTCATCTGCAGAAATAAGTGTTGAGTCCCCAATTTTTCCTTTTATTCCTCTAACTCCTCAGACCTGGGTTGCCAAGTTATATCAACAGGAGTCAAGCAGGAATATAAATGACTAATTGGTTTCAGGTCATGGTTTTGCCTAAGACCACTTCTAAGGTGGGCAGATACTATTGAGCTCTGGCTGTTTGTTAAGTCCCAGAATCTTCTATAGCAATTTCTGGTGACCATGTCACTTATTTAAAAATCTGAATTCCAAACTAGAATTTTAAAGCCTTCCATCAAATGAGTCTCATATTATCCAACCACATCTGTTTGTACTCCACATTTGGATTTCTCAATTTTTCAAATATACCCTCTTCTTTTTTTAAATTTATTTTTTATTCTAATTTGTTATACACCTTCTTCTTGATGCTACACGACTTGCTGATTTCCATCTCCTCATTTGTGTTAGTCTTCCCAACAGAAACTCTCTGTTCTCCTGTTTCTACAGGAGAATGACCTTCCTCTTGTGTTATTTTCCTCCAGCTATTCACTTCTCTCATCACGTTCCCCCAAGACATTCCAAGTGTTCTTTTGTTCCTTTTGCTCAAGCCTAAATTTCCACTACCTTCAAAATTATAAGCCACCGCCTAAAATTACCAAATGATCACTTCTACCCTCTGAATTCATAAAAAGCATTATTAATATTGGTGCATAAAGAATAGTTATTGGAATAAGCACAATAAAGCTCTACTACAACCCACCCTTCATTCAGGAATGCCACAGAATCAGTCAATCCTTTATGTATGTGTAATACATATCATATTTTTGCATGATGTGAAATCACCATAATGCTTTTACATGCTTCTCCCCAAACAAGTGACTCAGCAAAAGCGTTTGTCTCTCTGCATCAACATACTTCTTGGTAAAATAAATTGATTAATTTAATTAACAATTAAAAAGTCATAAGCCTAAAATATCACAGAAATGCTAAAACATGTTTTGCAGCTTCTTATACCTTGCACCTCTGGGAATATCTTCTCTCAACAAGACTTGTAGAAAAGACATTAAGAGAAAAAAATTTGCAAAACATCACCCAGGCAAAATTAAAATCAAGTGTGACATTTAGATCACCCTATTCTACAAATCATAAGTCATCATTGGAATTGCTACAGTTTGTCTTGCTACTCACTGAAGAAATACGGCCACTCAGGCTAGATGCTAAATCAAATAAAATTTAATATCCTCTGAAATCACCATAATTTCAGAATAAATGTAAATGGAAAAACCATAAGTTACATTGATTAATTCAAGTAGATTCAATTTTTTATAGGAAAGTTTTGCTTATAAAATAAAAGACTCAAACTCAAAAGAAATAATTTTTATCTTAAGGTCAGAAATTGACATCACAGTATTAATTTTTTTTAAATGTCAGAATTCTAAGAATTGGATTTTTTTTGAGTAGAACTTTATGAACTATAAATGGTAAAATATAAAATAAACAAGCAACTCTCATTTTGTCTTAATGAAACTATTCTTGAATTTCATTAAAAAATTATTTATTTTTTGGTGGTATTTTTAAAATTCTCACATTTCCAAAGCAGATTCTACCCAGACTTAGAAGCAAGTGTGTTGAACTTTTCTTAGGCTTTTCTCAGATAAGCAAAGAACAAATGTGTTCAATTAAAAAAAAAAAAGACACAACTGAGCTTAGGGGCTCTGCAGATTTTATATATATATATATATATATATATATATATANTATATATATATATATATATATATATATATATATATATATATATATATAGCATTAGAGGAACATGGAGGCACAAGAAAAATGCTCCATTATATCTCAAATACAAATACATGTTTTATATATATATAGATAGATAGATAGATAGAATCTATGTAACATCTATATATAATATATGTAATATCTATATATAATCTATGTTATATGTATGTAATCTATGCTAATAAATATATATATATGTTATCCAAATATATATAGAGGTAGAGAGATAGATATAATCTTCTATATTTTTTTCAGACTAGTAGATTCTGATGCAAGTAATATATAATTTTCATTTAAGATACCAAATGACTCTTATAGATTCCCTATGGTGCAGTAAATGCTTTTCCCTGAGAGGAAAAGCATATTCACCAAGAATATTGAAGCAAGTCATCAGAAGAACTGAGTTTGTATGTTTTGTTACTGGATTTTTAAGTCTATCAGGTCTATAGATTTTCACCCAAATATTTTATGCTTCAGACTGCTTTGGAAGCCTCTTATTATGGATCAGTGATATTTAAAATTTGGCCAACCTCAGTATTCAAGAATAAACAAAGTAAACCAGGGGCATACAGAAGGGGGAAAGGGGCCGTGGGATATTTTCAAAGACTATCAGCATGATACTATACATGGAGCTGAGTTATCTGGGTCTCACTTTACAAGCAGTTTGAAGGAAAAAGGTGTTCTACTCGAACACATGAGTTTACACCAATTAGTTAAAATTAAGAAGTTATAGAGCAGCATTTCCAACCCTCTGACTCAGTCACCTGTGCCACTCCTCACTCAGTAGAACTCTGGTCCTACCCCCAGACCTGTGAAAACAAAACTGCTTTGCCCAGCCCCCAGGAATCAGCATGTTTTGCTCCTTCGGGGATTTCTAGATATACAAAACTTTAAAAAGCACTATAAGACACCCACAAGGACCAAATTCCAGGTTCCAGCATATAGGAAATGGGGTTTGCATCTCAGTTCTCTGAAATAAAAAATGGGAAAAATACCAGTGCCTGTCTCATAAATGAGATCATGAATAAGAACTGGAAGAGTAGGGCCCCTATAAATGGTGCTGTTAATATTCTACATCAGCTTCCTCAGCACAACACTCACCCACAGACTGCCAGCCCCTGGTGCATGGTGGAGATAAGAACCAGAATTCTAAGAAGACTTTAAGGCACCTGAGTTTTCTGTCTGCTGCTGCAGGTGCTGAAGCATTCCCACTGCAGCACCATCCAACTTCTTTGCAACGAAGGTTAACTTTGACATGAATCAGGGCACTAAGACATTCACATACTTACTCAAAGTGATGGACTTCTGTGCTTCTGTGAATTAAGAATCAAGGCTGATTTACATAATGTTTAGAAAGCTCACAAACTTCGTATTTTGTCTAAAATAATTGTGATTCTCCAAGGTTTTCCCAACTGTGCCAATTTGGCTGAGACGTCTTGCTTGGATTGCCAGCCTGCATCCAGATTTCTCAGTCTAATCTTTGGCAAGATCTTACTAACTCCACTTTCAGGACCAAGTGACTGGCAACAGCCCAGGAGCCCAAGTATGCTATCCTGCCAAATCAACACTGGCCAGGAAAAGGCTTCAAGAATGTGAAACAAAAGAGTCCTTCCCCTCAATGCAGGACTCAGCTGAGCCACCACCCTGCTGCTGGCCAAAGAGATATTCTCATTCCTCCTGTCCAGGGGAGGCCATCACTAGTCATGCTATTAGAGGAACACAGAGGCACAATGAAAATGTGCCATCATATCCCAAATACAGAGATAAGAAAGGACAAAGAAATGGTTGAGTCAAATCAGTTCATGTCCTATAAAAAAAATAACATCCCAGCAATGGGTTATTCTTTTATGTGTTTTGGTCACATACTCAGGGATTATGTAGATGGCAAAAGATAAAGTGCATACTCTGAATTATCTCAATAATTGATTGTTACTTACAGTCCAGCTTATCAGTTCACTTTAAGTCCTGAATTATCTTCCTGTGCTTCCTACCTTGATCGATGGGCCATAAAATCATCAAATCCCCACTTCACTTTGTAATCTATGCTAATAAATATAACAGTGGCAGCACAGCCAGTAAACTTCACAATTCTGAACATAATTATTTTATATTGCCACTTTCAAGCATCAGAATACTAAAGATATAGACATTTAGCCGTAAGAGTTATATATATTAGGGAATCATCTTGATCCAACTGCTCACGACACATTCGGGAATAGTAAAATGCACGGAGGCGACACCCAAACTGAAACCAGCTGTAATTAGAACACATAAATTATTCTTTGCTCTTTTTTTTTTTCCAAATCCATGAGCTATTTAATCATAAACAGGGAGGCATAATATTATTTCTTTCTGTTTTATCACAATTCAAGTAATTTGGAAATTTATTAATAGCTTCTCTCCGGAGGTTCTGTTTCAGGGCTACTTTCAACCTGAAAGGTAACATTCGATCTGTCAGCCCCAATAGTCTCAGATTTGTCAAATTAGATTATTTAGTTACAAGCTTACAGACGACGTTCTTCCCTGTGTTTACTTTATCCCTGGTAGTGCAGGAAAAGCCTTCTGAAACTCAACAAGGAGAAGACGTCGATGAAAATAAGTGATGTATCAGACATAGATCCAATTAAATACACAAAGCATGTGCTGATATTAGAGGGTCGATGTACATATTCTAAAATGCACGCAGGCCAATCAAAAGATCAGAGCTGTTAGAGCTAGCCGTGTATGGTTCAGAACTTTGGGATTCAGGGCATAAGATGCTCTCTACCCTATGTAATCAGAGAAGTAAATCACGTTGAGCCAGACAACCATACTAAAGCACTGTGGCAACCACCCTAGGGGACACCAACAGAACTGGTTGGAAGATGCAAACTCTAGTCAACTGTTTTGTTTTCTAGAATGCTAAGTAACTACCTAGACTCATTTTCGCACAGACTCAGCCAAATAACGATATTTGTTGAACATCTGAAGTGCTGAGGTAACCAAGTCACCCAGTTGCTTTGACATCATCTTAACTCAAACACAATATGCATATTTTCAATCAATTTACTTTGGATTCATTTTTATATATGAAACATGGTCAGTGTTCCATGAACACATTTTCAGAGGAAAGATTGCTATAAATATGATGTGATAATGACTGGAATGTTTCGGGGAAGGACAGGAGGAGAAAAGAAGGCAAGTGCAAACTCTCATAAAATTTAAAATAAACTGTGAACTAAGACTTGGCATTTCATCATTTTTAAACCAAAATCTAATTAGTAAGTTCTGTCCTTTAAAAGAATATTGCAAGCTTTTTCCTTAAATAAATATTCAATTCAATCTTTGAAAAAGTAATGTGTAAGACTTTGGCTAAGTCTTTCAAATTTTGGAAAAAAAAAATTTTTAAATAAAAACAATATGAGAGTGAGAACAACGTGATAGAGGACAGATGATAGGTAGAGAGACAGAAAAGAAATCTCATTCTAAAAGTAAATATTTCAATTTTGGATGTCTATTAATCATTTATAACTTAAAACTGCTGTTCTTCAAAAGTTAATTTCAGAGTCTTAAAGGAAACAGTATGAAAAGAATTTTTTTAAGTGATGAAAAAGATGATATGACAACCTCTAAAAATAACTTCCATTATTAAGCCTTAAAATTGAGTCTTGAGTCTCCTAGAACATTAAAAATAAATAAATTAAAAATTTAAAAATCCCACACACCTTTATTTATTATAATAAAACATTAGTTCTTTTAGAGATAAAGCTTTTTTTCTCAGATCAAATTTGGAAGTGATTTATTATGTTCACTGCTCTGTAAACCACAATTGAATAGTCACGGATAAAATTCTAATGATAATTTTACAAAGAACTAAGAAATATTCATTGTATTACCACTTTTTATGCTGAGGTGCAATAAGACAGCGAACTGAACAATTCAGTCAAACTCGTGGTTTTATGTCCACAGAATTTACTAAGCCAAACCAAGGCTTGGAATATGAATGTTCAAGGTCTACCTCCATTAATAATTAGCTAAATGATACTGTGTAAATTTGCTTAGCTTCTTACAGCCTGTTTTACCATTTGCTAAATGGGATAATTTTATATATATATATATATATATATATATATATATATAATGCTTGATTTGCTGATTAAATTAAATGAATTATATAAAGCATCTAGCCTTTTCCCTAATAGAAAAGAAAAATATTTCTCTTTCCTATTCTAAACAAGATATTTTCATCAGAATTTGACTCCTGTTTCTCTAGAGTTCCTCAGGACTTACAGATAATTTAGTAAAAACAACAAGTATAGAGAATCCAGGACCAACAACCTTGAGTCAGATCTAAGATTTTAGAGTTAAATATAATATGCAAAATAAATGCAACCAGGTAGACTCATCTTCAAGTGTGGAAAATCAGCTTTAAAATTTCTAGATGGAACAGAAGATGACTATGGATAATGTCTTTAAAATATTAAAGTTTTCCTTAATTTGTTGTTGTTTTCTAATAGAACCATAGAATCTTTTGAGAAGTATTAAGAAACTCACTCACTAAACTACTAAGATCATTGGTGATTTTTTTTTGTTTCTGTGTTTAATAAAAGTTGCTTGGTAAATCCAAAGAAGGAGGAGGTAAGTGGTAACACATGTGTGTAATCTCATCTACTCAGGAGGCTGAGGCAGGAGGACTGCAACTTCAAGGCCACCTTAAGCAACTTATCCAGACACTTTCTCAATATAAAAATAAATGAGTAAAAAGGGCTGGGGATGTAGCTCAATAGTAGGGTACCACAGGGTTTAATACCCTGTACCACAAAAAAAAAAGAGCCACAGCTATGCTATCTTTATCTCGCAAACTATGTTCTCTTACAATGCCTTCATCTATTAACAACACTTCTTTGGTCTCTGGGAGTCTACTAGAAACACAAATTGTCATGAATCTTATGAACTGATAGTGGAGCTCAGCAATCTATATAAGAAGCCTTCCTGGTGATTGTGATTCACACCAAAGCTTGAAAAATTGTTACTTAAGAGTCAGAAGTTCTGGGTTCAGGATCTTTTCACTACTTACAGATTTGTGACCTTGGACACATTTTTTTTTTTTTTCTGAATTTTACCTCCTCATCTACAATGCACTTTCCTGACCTTTTCCATGATTTTGGTTAGGGACATAGAGCAAACTTACACTGACAAAGGGTGTGGAATTACAAAGAATTATCCAAAACTTGCTGGGTTGTTAAAATTCAACAAATAAACTATTTCTGAACATTGAAAATTTAAATTATTTGAAAGGTATACACATTACCATTCATGGAAAGAGAATGAGACAACCAATTTACCTGGAGAAGAAACTGTCATGACCGTCATGACCTCACATCACAAAAGAACAAATTTAAGCAGGCTTCTAAGGTCCAGCAGTCCCAAAACATCCCCAAGCCTGCAAGCCACCTGCAAGGCTGACTGCCAAGGGAATTGCCCCAGTGGAATTTGAGTCCAGTGACCTACCAGCAAGAACACAGTGAGGGAAGCTTGCCTGCCTGCCTATAGCTAAGGAGGTGGTTTCCATTCATGACATCTGCTGCATTGTTAAGCAAAAGCATATGGAGAGGCATGTTTAGAGAGACTAGGGTTATTTATACTCACAATGGAATGTGCCTTATATTGGGGTCTTAACATAGCATAGGAAATCCTCCTGTGTTGCTATGCCTAAAGTCCCATTTGTTCACATAGATGAGTGAAGAGTCATTTTTACTGAAAAAGTTATGCTCGAATTCAGAAGGCTCTGATAAATTGGATCCACAGGGGGGGAAAAAGTCTATGCTATTTTGTGACAGCATCACTTTCCATGTGTTTTATGTTAATATCCAAAGCTGGAAAAGTACTTTGCCCTATTTTTTAGATGACTTTTAAAGAGAAAAGTGCCCACTTGCTCTATAATCTTTATTTTAAAAAGGCCTCCTTAGACCCTTCTCCCAAAGAAATTGGGTCAATGAAAGAGAATGAAATATTAAAAGCACTTTAAGAGGAACAGGAGCCTAGCTATACAAATTACCATGATCATTTCATTATATCTACTATTGGTTACAGTAAATGCACTGACATTGCAATAAATATACCTGAAAGATACCTAAACCTTACCTGAAACTTTTTATTATATGTGTTTTCTGTACACTTTTCCAATTTTTGAAAATGATATTGATACTTACTGTGGTTGACTCCTCTTTTCATGAATAGCAATGAGCATATAATACTGATGATGCACCTATATTGTTGCATTTCATCTGTTCTTTCCATGATTTCTACCATGATAACTACTTCATGCAGAAATGTTTATAGAGAAAGTGATGGGAGATTATCCTTCACTTGGTTCTTTCATTGTGGAAGTGGAGACAGAGAGGTTTTGAGAGTGGCACTCTTCTTAGATAACAGACACCCTCATTTTATCCACTTTAGAACCTCTAAGGGTAACTGAGAGGTGAGTAGAATAAGAATAAAATATCTCAACAATAACCTCCAGAGAAATGATGTACTTTCCATCACTATCTTTTGTGATCTCTTATTTCCAATAGGAACAACCTTCAATTTCTTCTAATCATTGAAGTCATTCTTGTCCTTTAAGGCCATTTCTCTTTGGAATTAAATCTACTTTGTATGACATCTATATGTACATAGAACTACCTCCCCATCTAGAATATATAGCCCCCAAATTAAGGAACATAACTTACTCACTTGTCTGGGAATCACATGGCTCTTGTGAGGCAAGCCACAGAAAGATGTGGAGGGCAGCAGATACTCTATGCATGAGGAGGAGGAGGCCTTCGTGTCTATTCTAGACCTTTCTTGGATTAGAATTCCTATGAGGTAGTTTCTACTGATTTTGTAGTCTTTGCTTTACCATTTTCTTCTTTAGGAATCCCATATAACTAAGGCTGTAGACTACAATACAAATGAATCTAGGGTACAAATCAGTTAATTATTAGCCTCCTTTTATCTCTTGCATCACATAACATTAACCAAAATTTATTGAGCACTTTGTCCATTTAAGGCACTCTCTAAGCGCTTGATACAAAATCTCATTTGAGTCTCTTTCTCTCTCTTATACACAAACACAAATCTATACAGTGGCATATTATGATCCCCTTTCTACAGATGGGAAACTGAGGATTAAATCAAAACAAAACAAAACAAAACAAAAGTGATAAAGGCAAGATTCAAATCCAGGCCTGTGTGACTTCAAAATTATATACATCAAAATGATAATAAAAATATAGTATCAAGTTGATTTCTAAAATTATACTCTAAAAATAAAATAAAATTTTAATATTTGACAGAGCTACTTGTAATCTAACACATGATTTTTTTAAAAAAAAAAGCAAATTTGTCTAGACTGAAAGAAGTGAAAGAAGAAATATTATTTCAGAGAGTTTTTGTTTTGGTTTGGTTTGGGTTTTTTGCTTGTTCTGTTTTGTTTGCAGTCCGTCCCCCAGTCCACCCAGGGATTGAACTGAGAGACACTTAACCACTGAGCCACATCCCTAGACCATTTTTTAAAATTTTTAATTTAAAGACAAGTTCTCATTAAGTTACTCAGGACCTCGCTAAATTGCTGAGGCTGGGTTTGGACTTACAATCTTCCTGCCTCAGCCTCCAGAGCCGCTGAGATTACAGGCATGTGCTACCACACCTGGCCAGAGGGATTATTTTTGAATAAGTATATCAAAGAACACTTTTTCTAAAAAGTAGGGATTATAATGGGCAAGAGGCAGATAAATTGGGAAATGGTACATTCCATAGAGATGGAACATAAACACACCGGGATAGAACACATGAAATATGTGCTTTTGAAAGTCCCTGATTTTATCTGCAGGAATTTAGATACCAACATGGATAAGAAGTTCTCCAATACCATATTAGGGAATGTGAATTATATTCCATAGGTAATACGGAGTCACTAGGGTCAGCTGTGTTTTTAAAATAAATTTATGAGATTTAAAATAAAATAAATTGATGTGACAGTTGTTAATTGGGTTAATATCAAGAATGACTGAAGGTGAGGCAGTCATTTAATCCAACTCTTAATAAAAATAAGTGTGTGCCCTGTACTGGGGACGATACCTTGCAGAAAGGAATGATGTAGGTCAAGGTACGTAGAAAAAAAAAAGTCAACTCTAACATGATAACAACATTGTGACTTGAGTAAATGGTGAATAAAATATTTGGCATGAGAAAAAAAAATACTATATTTGGCATTTGCTGAATTTAAAGTGCCAACCAGACATTTGGGACTCTGGCTTTTGAATAAGACTGAATCATTAGTAAGAAGTTAGGTGATTTGAGAAAAAGGAATCTGAAAGTCATCTTGGAGGTGCAAGCAATGCACCATTACATCTTTTCTTTCCCCATTTCCCCAATATTTTGAGAGTGTTCAAAAAAGCAAGGTCTTTTTTTTTAAATGATTTCCTTAATTTTTAACCAAAAGGAAAGAAATATGTAGTCCATATTTGGATAACAGAACACAAATGTATTCTATATTCCCAATATTTAGAAAAGAAAACAAAGAGAAATCCAGCTCTGTGAACTTCAAAGTTTGTGGAAACATATTGAAAATCACGTCTTGAAGCAACAGGAGAAAGCATGTTAATTGATAATTTACAGAATCCCCAGTGTCAGCTCACAAGTGAGGAACACTAGAGAAACGATGTGCCCTTCCATATTAATTGACTTCAATCCTTTGAGCATCCTGTCTAATGAAAAGATCAGGGTGAGAGAGTGGACAGCTGGATATCAGAGAAGCACGGATACAACTGCATGACACACGGATTGATTTACAAGATCAAAAACATAGCTTAGGGGAAGAACTCTTGGAATGGATTACAGATTGGCTTAGGGACAGAAAACTAATGTCAGCCAGAGAGGGGACTTGGTGGCAGGCAGCTAAAAAGCAAGGGCCAATCTTTTGGTCTTCCCATGCATGTCCCTGAGTGTTGCATGCAGAATTTTTGGAAAGTTTAAACTTTAACTTATTGTGAAAATTGAACTGAAGTTGTAAATGTTTCAGGGAGGGAACAAAATGCTCAGAATTATTCAGCTAGGAATAAGAATCCCAAAGCAACTCTATAGCTGGTTTTCACAGCTCCCAATGAGATAAATACAGTAATTTGAAGTAAACATTTAGAAACCTTTATGTAATTTGACAGAATAGCCTTATATACATTTAACTTACTAATTAAAAATTGGGGGGTTTTCTTTTACATGTCTTTTTAATTTCTTTTTTATAGTATTTTACTATAAGATAAAATAAATAAAGTTTACTTTTATAGTATTTTAATACACACATGCACATGCACAGATGTATACATATACTGTCTGGGACAGTTTGCAAGTTACATGTACACATACACACACATACAAAAAAAAACTTGCCTTTTACCACATATGGTTCTAGAAACACTAGCCTCAAGATACATCTTTTGGTTAATAATTAGGATTGGGGCATGTTATGAATATTCCCCCTAAAACTCATGTTGAAATTTGTCATTATAGCATTAAGAAGTAGACCTTTAAGAGGTAATTAGGCTCTGCCTCATGAATGGATCAATGCTATTATCATTGTTGGAGGAATGGGCTAGTTATCATGGAAACAGGCTCCTGATAAAAAAGTAAATTTGGCCAGATTTCCACTCTATCTCTCACATGCTTACTCACTCTTCTGCCATGTTAGGACACAGCAAGAAGACCCTCACTGGATACAGCCCCTCATCTTGGATTTCCCAGCCTCTACAAGTGGGAGCCAAATAAACCATAATTGTTATAAATTTCCCAGTCGGTGACAGTCTTTAATGGTGGTAGAAAATGGACTAAGTGGACTGGGGTAAGAGGGTTGAGTTTGGCAGCAAGATAATTTTCAGGAAAATTCTCATGAACAGCAATAAACAAGAATAATATATTTTGAGAATCTAGTAGATAATTTTGCCTCAGTGAGTCTTGGGCAGGGCCCAAGAATTTGCATTTTTAAAAGGTCTTCTGTTGCCTTTTATGATCACGAGCATCACAAGAAGCACAATGTAAGAAAGAATGAAGAAACAAAAACAGAGGAGAAAGGTGGAAAAGATGGGACAAGGAAGACCTACATGGAGGGTGTGGTTCCTTTGTTAGAATCATGAGAACATGTCACAAAGTTCTGAACATCACAATCAAGGGCAAAGTCATGGAAAGCATCCAACATCTTACAAACAACACTTCCCATCATGAGAGGAAGGGGCTTGGGGTAGCTGCCTTCAGCCTGACAAATGTGGGAGCCTGGTGTCACTTGCAGGTCAGTTGCCTCCCACCCAGCTGCTCTGGGACCTGAGAACATGTGCTCCCTACTCAGATCTCACCCTCACCCCCAGGCTCCTGCGGAATGGCACTGCCTGCCACCTCTTTCTTTCTTCTTCCCCCTCTCATACCCCCTTTCTCCCTGATTTCTTTCCTTGCCCTTTTCCTCTCTGCCATCCTCTTCCTCATTCTCATTCTCCTTTTCATTTCCTCACACTTGCCCCATCTTCTCCCCCATCCTTCCCAATCTGTTTCTTTATTTCACTTTCTTTCATTTGTTCATTCACTTTTTCAGTTAAATGTGCATGTGTGCCTCCTCCTCTTGTGGGCCTTACTCAAGATATTGCATAAGAGCTGAAGATAAGGGGTCAGGTCAGGCACTGGCCCCACCTCTTCCTGTTACCATCATGGTCCCCACAAAAGATGACTTGATAAAGCAGGGAACTCTTTTTCTCCAATATTATCTATCAGGCCTGTTCCTCCTTGTTTCTTACCTGAACCAACACATACCTTTGCCCTTCTAACTTGCTGTATCCAAAGCAATTGTCAGTCCCATGCTCTGCTTTTATCCCAAGGGTAAGACAGCAAGTCTTGCAGAGCATACCTTGAAACTGGTCTGACATGAAGGCACCCGTATTGAGAAAATACAAGCCCACAGACATGTACTGCTCCCTGTTTGGTCATCTACTGCGGGATTACCATTTATCCTCCAAATTGAGCAACTTAAAACAAATACGCTTTATCTCACACAGCTCCTGTGGGTCAGGAGGTCAAGAGCTTTGTACCTGGCCGGTTCTGGCTGAGGGGCTCACAGGAAGTGGCAGTCAAGACAGGAGCTGGGATTCCAGTCAGCAGAAGGCTGAACTAGGGCCTGTGGGTCCATTTCCAAGATGAACAACTATTGTTTGGAGACTTGAATCCATTGGAGGTTGTTCAAAAGAGGTGTTTTACCTCCCTGCCTGGACCTCCCATGATGCTGGTCACATGGCCTCACAAGTGGCAGCTAGCTTCCCCAGTACAGAAGATACAGAAAAAAGCCAGGAGAAAGCCCATTGGTCTTTGTGACCATCAGAACTCGCACACCATCACTTCCACTTTCCTTAATTTATTATATGTGAGTCACTAAATCCAGTAACACTCAAGGGGAGGAAAATTTGGCTCTGCCCCTTGAAGACAGGGCAAGCAATTATCAATAAGGAACAAATGGCATTTCTGTACACTTGATTCCTTTATCCCATTAGACTCAATATCTAAGTCACTTGCAAAACTGCTGAATCCAGTTGCAGTCTTCCTTTAATCCTCCTGCTCTAATGCATTCAGTTCATACGTAATTCTGGGATAAAAATCTCATTCATTTTTTTTAATGATATAAATTTTTTTCTTTTATGATCTCTATCTTTGATATAACTTCCCTTCAATAAATCTATATCAACTTGACCAAAATAATCTCAGTACTTCCACTTAGCAAGAAATCATGGTGCCTCACCCACCCCAGTTTTGTCATTAGCTTGCCAGTGTTTTCCAAGTGAGGTGGACACAATTACTTCTTAGAATCAAGTTTTGTCCCTAAACTAAAACTCCCATTTTCCTTTTACACTTTCTCAGGTCAAAAAAAAAAAAAAATGTTATCTCCTGCTTCTTTAAGTTTCAGAAGAAGCCATGAGCAATCAACCTGAAGTTCTACCAAAGCAGAGGCAGCACAGGAAATGTTGCTTGAGGTAAAAGGAATCTCTTCTGACTAGAAACTAAATGAAAGAAGGGCCATATCTGTCCTGTTGACTGATGTATGACCACTACCTGGAAATCTGTCTGGAATGTGAGGACTCACAACAGTGTTTACCAACCACAGCAACAGATGGGAGGGAGGGAGAGGATAAGTGATTAGGAAATGCCCTCTGGGGGTTCTGCCTCTAGGTGCTTGCTGACACTGCGGGTGCTCTCACTGCCCCTGTTTCCTGGACCAGACTCCTGCAGCTTGTCTCCCTTGTTCTCCTCTTAGATGAAATATTTGTTTATTCATCTTCACATACTCATTTATTTAATATTCATGTACTTTAAAGTCAGTACATACAAATAACTAATTTACAAGCCATTTTATTCTCAAATAAAAAATAAATTCTTCTAATTTTAATTCTGGCATCCAAGAGAAAACCAATAGTACCCAAACATTGGTTTTGTGACAAAAATAGCATAAGTAGCCTGAAACCAATCACATCATTGATCTTCATATCACAGGCACACTCAGTAACACAAAATTAAAAGCCCCTATAGGTTGTTCTTTATATCAATGGGGGTGGGTGGGGGTTGATTCATTTGCTCAACAAAGATTTGTTGTGTCTTCTATGTGGCTAAGAATAAGCAAAATAAATATAGTTTCTGTCCTCTGAGGAAACTCAGTTTAGTTTTGCAGGAAGTCACACAAACAAATATAGCATTACAAATCGTTTCATGATCAAATTAAAAGTTTGTAATTAAGAATAAAAACAAAAGGAAAACATGTCCACTAAAAATGTATGTAGAAAATGTCATCTACCTCACAACCAACAGGTGGACATGGACTGTATTGACCTACAGTTGAGAACTACTGCTCAACAGATATGCAGAACCACCCACCACACTGTGTAGTGACAGTGTGCATGCAGTCCTCCACCTTAGGGGCTCTCTCCTGTTTCAGTGTACTGAAAACTCGTTGAATACAACTTATGTCAAAATAGAAGGACATTTGCAAGGATATTTTCTATATGATTGAGTATTCCTGGACTAATTTAAAAATAAAAGTTCATTATTCTGCTGCCACAAGGGGATTCAGTAGGATTCAAATCTTGGTCTTTTTAGAAGGGAAGCTGTCAAACCTCACCCAAGAATCAGAAAGAGTCTGTTAGGACTTATGTATCTCTCACAAAATGAGTAAATTGTGGAGAGTTTAATAAGGAATTTAGTTACCAATGGAGTAGGAAAGTTGCAAGAAAATATAAGGGAGCATAAGAAATAGCTGTTTTTTACCTCCTCCAGTCTGCAGAGGCAAAGGGAGAACCTGGAGACAGAGAGAGAAGTGTGGGATGAGCCATCAGATGGAGGCTTGTCCTCTGGTCCACGGAAGCATTTAGTATCCTGCAACCCATAAGGAACCAAGAAAATAAGCACCTAGCATTATTGTCCTCCCCCAGAACTCAAATGATTATATTCCCCACTGGACAAAGAGTGAGACACCAGAAAGGAAGAGAGATGATGAAGCTCATTCTAGCCAACCTTCTTAGACATGGAAATGAGAGGGAAAGAGTAGAACCAGATGAATTCCATATGAATAATTCCCACATCTGGACTCAAGTCTAGGCTCTCTCAGCTGGAAGGCACTAAACAGTGACAGTCACAAGATGAGACTTGGAGAAGGCATGTTGTTGAATGTTTGGAGTATATTTTCTGATTGAGAAATGGTCTTATAAGACTAAAGAAATTCAAAGAATGTTAAAGAACTTTCTATGAAGTCTGACAGCTTGAGCTTTAAGGAAATCCAACTTCTCTCCCTTTTTTAAAAATTTTTTATTGTTGGTTGTTCAAAACATTACATAGTTCTTGACATATCATATTTCACACTTTGATTCAAGTGGGTTATGAATTCCCATTTTTACCCCATATACAGATTGCAGAATCACATCAGTTACACATCCATATTTACATATTGCCATACTAGTGTCTGTTGTGTTCTGCTGCCTTTCCTATCCTCTACTATCCCCCCTCCCCTCCCCTCCCCTCCCCTCTTCTCTCTCTACCCACTCTACTGTCATTCATTTCTCCCCCTTGTATTATTTTTCCCTTTCCCCTCACTTCCTCTTGTATGTACTTTTGTATAACCCTGAGGGTCTCCTTCCATTTCCATGCAATTTCCCTTCTCTCTCCCTTTCCCTCCCACCTCTCATCCCTGTTTAATGTTAATCTTCTTCTCCTGCTCTTCGTCCCTACTCTGTTCTTAGTTACTCTCCTTATATCAAAGAAGACTTTTGATATAAGAAGACTAAAGAAATTCAAAGAATGTTAAAGAACTTTCTATGAAGTCTGACAGCTTGAGCTTTAAGGAAATCCAACTTCTTTCCCTTTTTAAATGCAATACTCATCCATCTCAATGTCTTCCAAGAGAGGAGATGATGGATTTCTTACTCAAATAAAGGCAGTACACAGAAAGGTCTTAGGCCACTGAAGGCTGGCTTTCAAAGACTCATCAGTAAATGAATGGAACTGGAGATGATCATGCTAGTGAAATAAGTCAGTTCCAAAAAAACAGAGTCTAGTGTTTTCTCTGATATGCAGATGCAAACACCCAATGTGGAGGTGGGAGAATAGAAATACTTTAGATTAGACAAAGGGGAATGAATGGAAGGGAGAGAAGATGGAAACAGAAAAGATAGTAGAATGAATTCTGCATTACTTTCCTATGTTCATATATGAATATCCAAACCAGTGTAACTTCACATAATGTATAACCACAAGAATGGCAAGTGATACACCATGTGTGTATAATATGTCAAAATACATTCTACTGTCATGTATAACAAAATAGAACAAATAAAAATTGTTTAAAAAGAAAAAGACTCAGCAGGCCCCTCTCCACGTGGAGAATCTCTTTCTCTTACAAACCATAGAGGTTATGCATTGTGTTAGCTTTCTGTAACTGAGACGAAATACCTGAGATAATTAGCTTATAAAGAGAAAAAGTTTATTTTACTTCATAGTGTTGCAAGTTCCAGTCCTTAATTGATTGGTCCTGTTTCTTTGAACTGTAGCAAGGCAGTACATCATGGCATGCGTGTGTGTATGACAGAGGAAAATCACACACTTAGGACTAGAAAGGAAGGAGAAAGGGAAATATCTTTTGAGGATATACCTTCAATGACCTAAAGACTTCCCACTAGTCCCTGCATTGTAAAGATTTCACGACCTCCTAATAGTACCACCGGGATGTTTTAGTCAGCTCTTTCACTGCTCTTAACTATAAGACCCAACCAGAAAAACTATAGAGGAGGAAAAGTTTATTTGAGTGCTCATGGTTTCATAGGTCTTAGGCCATAGAAGACTGGCTCCATTCCTCAGGGCTCAGGGGGAAACAGGACCTCATGGTGGGAGAGTATGGCAGAAGGAAGGGGCTCACATGATGAACAGGAAGGGGAGCAGAGAGAGGGGGGAAAGGGATCTCTGCTTGCCAAATACAAATATATACTCCAAAGCCATGCCCTCAATGCACCACTTCCTCTAGCCGCCTCCCACCTGCCTTCAGTTACCACTCATTTAATCCCACCAGGTGATTAATTCACTGATTGGGTTAAGACTCTCCTAAGGTTCTTCTCTGAACCTTCTTGCATTGTCTCACCCATGAGCTTTTAGAGGCTACCTCACATCCAAACCATAACACAGGAGACCAAACCTTTAACACGTGGATCTCTGAGAGATACTTACCCAAACCATGGCATGGGCTTTTATTAAAAGAGGGTTAGGAGAAGATATGAATAATGGATTAGCCACAGTCCATTAATACCTCTCTCTGCAGGACTTCTATACTACAGACTTTCCATATTTGAATTCTGGTATATAGAGAAGATATATCAGCATTCCCTGTGATCCTGTTGGCAATGTCCCTTGTCTCAGACCTAATCATCAGAATCTACATTTTTATAAGTTACCCAGATGATTCAGTTGCACCGTAAACTTTGAGACATCCTGCTTGACTCCATTTCTCACTCTCCTTTGTGCCTTGAGTCCCTGAGTTCCTCCTGTAATGTTCCACCAAGAAGACATACCTGCACATGTACACAAAACTTAGAATGATAAAGTGAACAATCTCATACAGCAGCAGATTTCAAACTTTAGTCTGAATCAGACACACAAATCATTAGGCCTCATGCCCAGAGTGTCTGATTCCGTGCGTCTGGGTTAGGACCTGATAATTTGCATTTCTAACAAGTTACCTGGTGATGCTGATGCTGCTGGTTCAGGCATCAGTCTTGGAAAATTATTCTCAAACAGCATGGTGTGGAAAGGCAGGAAGCAGTGGCTTCTTCTGAGGCCAGCAGTGGTGGCAGTCCTTGCCCTGTGCAACATCCTCCTGATCATGGCAGAAGCACTGGGGTTCTGAGGCCAATGGCAGCAGCAACTTCCTTAGCAAGCCAGTTTTCTGTGTGGTTCTGGGCATTGTTCCCAGAAACTCAGCCTAGAGTCTGTACTGTTAACTCTCCCAATAATTGTGTGAACTATCTAAATTTCTTTCCAAGTAAACTTGTTAGGTCAGATTCTGTTGCCTACAACTAAGAACTCTGGGCCAACACAGGTTCTACATACACTAAAGAAAGACGTTTTAGACTAATTTTTATTGTTCATCCCCTTTACCAAAGTCAAAAGAGAGATGGCACAAGTCTGAGTCAATGCCTCAGCCAAAAACAAGTAGTGTCACTTGTGACATGTATTTTAGGAACCTAGTCATGATAGCAGATGACTGAATGGAGCATGGCACCAGGACAGGTAAGGAGCACTCAGCATCTGGCATTCTCAGGACAGCCCACACTCAATATGTGAGGTACAACTAATAGGTGCATTGTGCATATCTTAACATGGCCATCAACAAAGATCATATTTTAAATATCCATTGAGAAGCAATCTATACTGGGTATCCAAACTGTATTGTGAGTCAGCAATGAAAAGCCTGACTTTTGATCAGGCACTAACATATATTTAAAATAGTCATACACAGCTAAAGGAGCTAAAGACTAACTGTTCCTTCTTTAGAAGTGGGGCTTGCTGCTGAGTCAGGATGGTACCATTATCAAGTGCCAGCTCCAATGTCACTGATACAACGTATACATAATACAGAGTTGACTTGGTTGCCTATCACATGAGGGAAGGCACCACCACCATGACAGTGTTTGATGGCTGGCTGACTTGCTGTCTGACAGTTGGGTAGGTAAGTGTATGAACTGATGGATGGATGGATGGATGGATGGATGGATGGATGGATGGATGTTTGGAGGATGGATTAATATGAACAGGTTTATCTGCAGTCTCTTAGGGTCAAATTAAATCAGGTTCTACCAAATATTTTCTCAAAAAATTTCCCAGAGACGGGGAAGATGGCGGCGAGGGGAGTGCATTCCCCCCGTGTGCTGCTTCACTGTGTGGGAGTATGACAAGTCAGGACGGCTAAAGGATATCTTGTTAGGAATTTCCAGCAATAGTGGGGTGCTCCGGAACCTGGAGGAAGGATTTCCATCGCACGAGGATCGG
>NW_026000037.1:36281516-36328197 GCF_001458135.2 Marmota marmota marmota
TTAAAAAAAAAAAAAAAACACCCAGCAGGATGAAAAGGTCTGTGCTAAAGCCAGAGGCACCCGAGTTTTCAGTATTTGATGACATGTTTTTAAAAAAAAAAATCATGCCTTAAGAAATTAGAAAATTGGGAATGGAACCACCATTTGACCCAGCTATCCCTCTCTTTGGTCTATAACCAAAGGACTTAAAAACAGCAAACTACAGGAAAACAGTCACATCAATGTTTATGGCAGCACAATTCCCAATAGCTAAATTGTGGAACCAACCTAGATGCCTTTCAATAGATAAATGGATAAAAAATATGTGCCATATATACACAATGGATTATTACTCAGCAATAAAAGAGAATAAAATCATGGCATTTGCAGGTCAATGTATGCAGTTGGAGAATATAATACTAACTGAAGTTAGCCAATCCCAAAAAACCAAATGCTGAATGTTTTCTTTGATATAAGGAAGCTGATTCATAGTGGGATAGGGAGAGGGAGCATGGGAGGAATAGACAAACTCTAGATAGGGCAGAGGGGTGGGAGGGGAAGGGAGGGGGCATAGGGTAATTAATGATGGTTGAATGTGATGATCATTATTATCCAAAGTACATGTATGAAGACACGAATTGATGTGAGTATACTACGTATACAACCAGAGATTTGAAAAATTGAGCTCTATATATGTAATAAGAATTGTAATGCATCCCGCTTATATATATAAATAAAAATTAATTAATTAATTAAAAAAAAAAAAAATTCCCAGATATAACAGAAAACTAATAGATAGGGAAGATTCTGGTGGTCATGGGGAAAATAAGTTGCTACAGTGTAGATTCTACAAATATCAATTCAAATGGAAAATAAATAACAGTTTGTATGGTCCTTAAGTTCCAGATGTACAGATAACCAAAGCCTGTGACAAAATTTCTATTTTCCTCAATGGAAGTCAGCACATGGCGATCAAAATGGAGGAAGGATTGCCTTCTCTCCAAATATGCTGCATGTGTTTATGGTTAACATCAGCCTTGGGGTTCTTGGGAGTCAGAGGGGAGAAATCTTGAATTTGACTGGATTTTAATTTAAAATCACTAAGAAACCACTAAAGCTATAGTAGCTAAATGAAGTTTTCTTCTTCAGACTGGAAGAGGGGTCCAGGATTAAAATTAAGTCTAGTTATGGGAAGATAAATAAAGGAATATTTTTGCATCTCTGTGGCTCATGCAATTTGCACATTGCTACATAAACATATATTTTCCCTCTCCAACAAAAAGATGAAGCTCCAAAAATCCCTGTGCCAGGAGAATTCACATTTTTTAAAAAAGAAGTCTTTAAGAGAAATATAAGACTGGGCCACCAAGGTTGTAAATAACTATGAAAGTTATTATAAATACACCTTTCCTTTCCTGAAAAACAAACAGTGAAGATAGCATACTAAAAGCTCTTTTCAAAACACACCTGTATGTTAATTTTGCTTTGTGGCACAATAATACGTCTCTGCCTTACCCTGCACTCGTTAGGTCAGATTCTGTTGCCTTCAACTAAGAACTCTGGGCCAACACAGGTTCTACATACACTTAAGAAAGAAGTTTTAGACTAATTTTTTTTGTTCATCCCCTTTACCCAAAGTCAAAAGAGAGAAGGCACAAGTCTGAGTCGATGCCTCAGCCAAAAATAAGGAGTGTCACTTGTGACATGTATTTTAGGAACCTAGTCATGGTAGCAGTTATATTCCACATAACAGTTAAATTCTCAGCAGGTGGATGACTCATTGACTCCTGTCTTGTGTCCCATGGTGACACCACATATGCAGGGTAACTTGCTTGGGAAAAGCCCTAGGAAACTTTTACTTAAGCTACTAGTCATACCCAACAGGTACCTCTGGGGCCTACGTTCTACCCACTGATATAACTTGAACTCTACTCATAACCATGTGCAAGAACACATGCACTTCTCCTTCCAGCCAACAGATGAAATTTAAGATGGCTAGCTTTGCCTCAGCCACCTTAAATTCTCCTAAAGCTACACTTTAAAAATTTCTCTCCTGTTCTGCCACCTGTTTTACCTTTACTGCTTTTCCAAATTCCCAACTCCTCATCCCTCCCTCTTTTTCAAATTATCCCCAACAGGTGTGCATCTAATCAAAATAAGATTTTTGTGATTGTGGAAAAGTGTACAAAAGTAAATCCACATATGGACAATTTCATGAAAGGGAAATTACATTTGGTAAGGGCTTTCTGTAAATGCAATTATGTGTAGAAAGTGCTCCAGGAGTGCTGGGGACAAAGTGCTGGGGAAGCACTTGAAATAACTTTTAGGCTTAAGCACCAGGCAGCTGGAGTCAAGAGGAATTGATCGTGGTAGAAGCCTGTGCCGGGAGAATTTGTATTTCCAAATACTAAGTCTTTGAGGGAAAGACAAGATTGGACTACCAAGGTTATGAGTGAAGCTCTGAAAGTTAACTTTCAAAAGAAACTGGTTCTGGGCCAGTAAATCTTATCAGAAAACCACAGTCAGATTAACATGTTTTATTTATCGATCCATTTATTTGGCAAATATTATTGAGAACCTAATGTGTTCTTTCTTTTAGGGAGAGCACTCACAATTCAAAGGGAAGCAAATACACACCTTGACCTGCTTTCTTGACCCTTGGATCCTGGCTTCCCTACACCACAGCCCACTTTTACCAACATAAAGCAGCAGTTTTCCAGGGAGAAAAAAAAAATCTTTATCATTTCTTAATTTGTTGTGCTTTTAAAACTAAATAATAAAGTCTAAAAAAAAGATCTAATTTTGAGATCATGATCATTTAATATTTTCTGTTATTCCATAATTTTTTCCTTAACACTTTTTTGCTGGTAATTTAAAAATCCAGTCTTTTTGTGTCTCTCTTTCAGAAAGTTGGTTACTAGTGAAATGCCTCCAGACTGCATTTCTTCCATCAACAAAGTCTAAAATCATTATTGTCGTAGGAAAGTCACAGTCTTCCCATGTCTGTGGGATTTGTGATCTGCTCCACACCTGACGGGGAGAAAATCACACTGTTTTCATTGAATTGGTTCATTTATTGATTCATACATGTGGGTATGCATGCAGAAATTTATTTCAATAAGCATTTGATGAGCAACTACAATATGTCTGGCACCAAAATAAGCCTGGAGGATACACATAATAATAAGGAACAGGCCCTGCCAAACAACTGCTGCTGCTACTACTACTACTACTACTACTAATAATAATAATAATAATAATAATAATAGAAGATCAGTGCTATAAAATGTGAACAAATTACTTTTGGAGGAAGGATTGACCAATTCTGCCAAAGTACACTGATCTCAAATTCACAGAAGATATATTTGATCTAGTCTTCCACAAATGCATTGCATTTTTTCCTAAAATAGAATTTATCTCCAAAACAGAATCTTATGGGATATGTAGCTTTTTATTTGGAAGCAGTGGGTTTGCCTTTTGGTAGTCAATTTAGTTCCTCATTTCTTTTTACCCAAGCACCCTCCTTGGAAAGAAGATATGTTAACTTGATTTGACTACCCTGGTGTGAAACATGTTTATAAACATCCCCTAATTTTTCCTAAAGAATGAAAACTACAGGTATTATTAACAGAACTACTCTAATTAATGCTTTTCTCTATCTTACTCTTGATTTCTTCATACACTTAATAAAGTTGGATTTTACAATATTATCTTGTGATTTCCAGAATATCAATTGTGTTTTCTTATAGGTGGCATTTTTAAAAATTAGCTATATAAAGGTCTAAATAACAGCTCCACACACACACTTAGAAGCTGTTAGAGCATTACCCTGATTCTTCTAGGCAAATAGTCATGGCAGTAATTATAATGTGGAATAAAGAATCAGTCCTAACCCTAGTACTCAACACATACACAGGGTAACTTAGCTTGAAGACTGAGAACAACATCAAAGAAAAATGAGGTGCTTAACTTTGAAGGAATAGACTATGCAACTCTAAATCTTATGCTCCTATACTGATAGTTCACCTGGGAAATTGATGTTTTCACCGTCATGATTTCATAAATATCCTGAAGAATTATCTGCATCTGGCAGGTGGGCAGGTATGCCAGGTGTCCTGAGCAGGGGAAATTGGTCAGGAGAAAAAAAAAAAAAAACAGTTCTCAAAACCCTTTATTCTCATGACAGTCAGAGGGTCTCCTTGGCAAAGGGCCATCATTGTGGGGATGTGAAGTCCATTGATGCTCACTGTGTCCAAGGGCAATATGCCTTTTCACCCCCTTTGACCATATAGCATAAGTCAGTTGGTTTTTACCTGCAGTCAAGGGCTTCTGCTATTTTCCTGTGTCTGTGAGCATTCCTCCCTGGATAACTATCAACTTGCAACAATCATACAAGCTGTTAACCTGTTAAAGAAGTACAGTTGATCTTGATTTAAAATGTTTCTACACCATTAGCTTCCATGCACCCACTCTCAAATTTCTAAAATACTTCTGAAGTCACCTCCTCCCCAAATGGTAAAAGTCCTCAACACTGAAAATAAAGACTTACGGGCAATTCCATGCTAACATCTAAGAGAAAAACAAGTTAAATATGAGGAAAATATATTTGGCCTGAGAAAACCCTACTCAAGTTTTAACTTCTAAAAAAGAAAAGTGAAAAGGAAGAAAGTGAGTTAGACCTTTTCTTTTTTTCTTTTTTGCATGATTACTGTAAGTGTGAACCAGTGTGAGAGTGAAAGAACAATAAAAGAGTAACTGGTGCCACCACTTCCCTGTTAAACCACTTTCTTGGGTGATCAGAGTGCTACCTCTGCGACACACCCATGTATCCTGCAACCTTTCCAAATCCACTCCATGAAAGCAACTCAGAGGAACTGATCAGGAAAGAAGGACAGGGAAATGTCAATGCACACTATATCTTAGAAAATCTGATTTCCATGAAGAAAGGATTTACACACAGACAAAAGGACATCCTTTTTTTTTTTCCTCCAGTCATTTAGCCATATGTACTGGCAAATCAATGCTGGGGAATATGGTTTTGTTAATGAAGACGAGAGAAAGGTTTTGATCAACAGCTAATAATTTCTACCTTGAGTGCAACTCTACTACTACATTAATTCTAGATGGATATTAGAATTTGCTTAGGAGCTGGCATATCACCCTGCCTTCCTGCTATTGAAAGGAATTTGTTCATTGTTCAAGATTACAGTGGAAGCAACTAGCAGGTGGACCATCTAGGTTGAGATCAAGAATGTTAGAGCAGCAGTCTTAACCCATTCGGGCCCAGAACTTCTTATGACAACTAGTTTATAAAATTCCCTTTATTACCCTGAAATTAAATTCATATCAATATAAGGTATTTTAAAAAATGATTTCCAAAATATTAACAAAATGTCTTAACTATGATATAAAGTAAAAATAACATAATGACAATTTATAATAAAATGATATGCATTTCTATATGAAAATGTTCAGGTAGCATAACAAGGAGCCATATGAAGCAGTCAGATGTTTGTGTCTATACTTAGAATCCGCATGAATGTGACAATGACAAATGGAGTCTGGTACAGGTGTGTTGCATTGGCAACTCAAATACCACAAATGGCGTTGCCATTGGTGATGTAATTTTTCTATAATAGCGAGTAACTCTTGATAGAGTTTCTAACAAAACACATTAAATCCCTCAATTTACAATGTTGTTTTGTTCCTAGAAATTTCAGTGTATATTAAAACTATGAAAAAGTACTTTGTAAGTATATATAAAATGAAATTAGGTTTAGATCCAAATAATTATAAGTAGATTTTTTTTTTCACCTACATGACTCTGGTAGGATACTGGAAAGTCATATGGGATCAGATCAGTGCTTCCTTTCATATGAGGTTGTCTTGCCCGTGGCAGGACATCTGGAATCACTGATCCCCACATAATGTTATCAATGCCACCAAACACCATCACAACCAAAGATGAACACACTAATTTCAAAATGCCTCCAGATAGTGGTGCTGCCCTTGTTAAAAATCATTTCAAAAAAAAGGCAAGTATGGTTAGTATACAGACAGCATAAAGGAAAATGGCCGATGAGTCAGCAAGGTGGGGAGGAGCTAGGTTCTGTCATTGTTGCTGTTAAGTGTTAGGGAAACCATTAGAGGATTTTAAGAAGGAAGCAACATAATTTAATGTTTGATTTTAAAATGTCACTCAGTTTACTGTGTATGAGATACATTATCAGGGGGTACAGGAGGGGAGGAACAAACAAAGCAGTCAGGAAGCTATTGCAAGTAGATTGGAGAAAGATGATAATACATTGTACAGGAGTAGTGGAGATGGATATGAGCCAACTGGTGTATTCAGGATTTATGTTTGAGATGGAGACAAGGGAATTTGCTCATGGGGTGAGATATGGGAGGTGAGGGGAAAAGAAATCAGGAATGACTCATAGGTTTTGGCTTGAGCAACTAAGGAGATGGTAGACATTTTCTCAGTAATAAAAGTTTAATAAATGAAGAGGTAGTGGAGAAAAAAAATAAGAATTTGTTTGTGAACATGTTTAGATACTTACTAATTATGCAACTAGAGCTTAGTGATGTGATCAAGAGAATTGAATGAGGTAAATCAGGGAGAATACAGAGGTGGATCAAACTTAGGTACAATCACACCAGAAAATGAACTACAAAGGAAGACCAGGATGTAGCATCACTAAAATCAAGAGAAGGAAAAATTCTTGAAGGAGTCACATCTTTGCTGTTTTTTATACTGAAACATTGAATAAAATGAGGATAAATATATGAGCTTTGGTTAGGGCATCAGAGAGATGATTACTTAGTTTCATAAGAGCAGTTTCAGTGCCAAGATAAGGACATAAAACTTTTTAGACTAAATAATGAGAAAAGGGTGGGCACATGAACTAGAAATTGCAGCTACATGTAACTTAAAATATTTGATGTGAAACAGTAAAAGGAAGTGTTGAGAGCCACAGCCGAAGGGGCCCCAGCAAACTTCCAGCTGCCAGCAAACTTCCAGCTGCCGGCTGATGATTGGCTCACAGCGGCCCCAGCAACATCTAGCTGATTGGCTCCTCTGCGGTGATGCTCATTGGGCTGTTTCCCTGCCCTTTCAGACCACGGAGCTGCTCATTGGGGGACTTTTTTGGCTCCGCCCACGTAACCCAGCCAATAGGCCTCAAGAGCAGGAGGATTGTGGGAGGTGGAGAGAAGCTTGTGTGGGAGAGAGAGGCTTGTGGAAAGCCGGTGGTGGCAGTTGAGGCTCTGAGGGTTTTTCCTGAGAGGCTGTTTTGTTTGGCGTGTGTGGTTCTAAAAATAAAGTTAGTTTCTTTTGACAAGTGGCTTCTGATTGTGCCCAGCCAGACTGCGGCAAGGAAGTAATGTAATGGAGGGGAATGCAAAAACAATATTTTATTTAGGTTGCAGAGTTTTAACAAGTGATAGATCAGTGGGGAAAAGGGAAGTGGGGGTGGGAGAAAAGAAGGTAAAGGAAAGGTAGTGGGGGTTGAATTAAAATAAGATATATTCCATGCTTGTATATTTATGTCAAATAGATTCTACTGTCATGTAAAACTAAAAAGAATCAACAAAATAGAATTTATAAAAGAAAAAGAGCAAGATATATATAAAGTGCTGAAAAATAAAAACTCAGTGATCAAAGTCTATAATCTAATGATCTGAATCTCTCAGGGGCTAAGAAGTGAGAGAGGTGTGTCAGAGCCTGCTAGTGCTGGGTCCCCTCCTCTTTGTACCTACACAGTGAAGGCTGAAAGCTGGGGAGTCCCTGCAAGTCCACTAACGCTACTTCCTGACACAAAAACAAGCTGGCTCACATATAGGGCAAGATGAAAGAAAGCTAACACCCCTCAGCCCTAAGTAATTTTCAACCAATGATGCACAAGGAGTTGGTCAGCTTCTTCACCTGACTCTAGAATATCACTGAGTTATGCTCTGTACAATTTCTCAGAAATCCCTCAGCAGTAAATAAACTCCAGGCACCTACAGTCATAACTTTCTTGTAACACATATTGACTTCCTTCCCATCTCTGTCTTACTTCTTTACTTCCCTAAAAGTGTTTCTTTTATGTGAATAGCTTCTCAAATAAATAATTAGTAACCACATCTGATCATAAGGTCTCTTTCTAAGATTTCAAATTAAGAAAAGAGTACAGCATCAAATAGAATGTAAGCATATGATGTCTAATCTGTTAAAATATATCATTTGAAGAAATACTGGAAAATATAATTAAAATTTTAATATTAACTTACTCTGATGGGTGAAGCAGGGAGTATTCTTTTAGTTGCAAATGATGATAGCAAACGCACTTCAAATTGATCTTCTAAAAAATAGTATTTTTACTACTTTTTACTTTCATATCTAAAAATTGCAGGGGAGATGGCTTATAAAGACTCCGCATATCTTCTTATTTCATTTACCATTGGTATCAACCAAAATATGACAAGTTCAGACAATGGCTCCAGTCCCTAAGTCCTCTCAACCTTAGAATTGTGAGAAAAAAAGTGAGTCTACTTCCTTGATACCTTGATAGTACATAAAAAATACCAGGATTATATTTATTGGGTCTAATGGACCAATTTGAGACAGGTTCCCATATGCATAATCATCATGGCGGCAACGTGGATGGAATGTGCCCATTCCTTCAACCTTGGTAGTAGCCCTGTTGACTCCTGTACCCCATCCACAAAGGGCAAGTAACTAACATTGGTCAGCAAGTAGACTCTTCTTTGTGGAGTCCTCTTGGTAAGGTAGGCATAGTCAGGACACCCTTTCCATCCCTCTCCCCAGACACACATACACAGAATCAGTCACCTAGTTCTATCGTCTTTCTATCTTAGATACTTATCCTTTATTCTGTAACCAAATGCCTATACCCTGCTCCAAATTACTGGCATCTCTCATGTGGATTAGTGAGTATCCTCACAATTAGTTGAGATGCATCCTCTCTTACCAACTCATACCACATTTATTTTTTTCATTAAAAACACAGATATTTATTTATAAAACATACAATTGACCATATCTCTTCCTTGTTTAAAAGCCTTTAGTGCTAAATATTGACCTTAAGATAGCAACAAAATTGCTAGTTTATATCCTAACTACCTTTCCACTATCACCTTGTGCTACTTTGCTTTCCATGCTTTCAACATCCTACATTTCTTTTGGTTTCTTGAATGTTCCCTGCTCTTTCCTACCACAGAAATTTGCACAGGCTACATTTTTGTTTGAAAACCACTTCTCCCTAGCTTCTCATCCTGTATCAGCTAACTGACCCTTAGGTCTGATCTTAAATATTTCTCTATCGACAAGTCTTGACTTGCCCACCCTCTGCTTCTGCTCCACAACAGGTATCCATCAGGTACTCCCACAGCATCCTGAATTTCTTTCAAACTCCTCCACATTTGAGCTGACAGTGTCTTCTCCTGCTAGGCTGCAATGTAATGAGAAAAAAAGAGACTGTGTCCCTAGCCTAACAGCGTAGACACTTAGTATTTGGATGAATAGATTAGCTAACAAATGAAAACTCCCATTGGTATATACCCTGTAGAAACTGAAATCCCATAAGATTTTCCCTCTAGATAACCGAGAACTGAAGTATATTCCATATAACTTATATTTAAATTCATTAAAAATAATAAATCACATAAAAATACTGAAAGAAAACACTTCATAATATTGAGAGTAGCTTCATCAGATCACTTTGAGGTTGGAGAATAGGGAGAGAGAATTGTTTTCCACTCTTCTATATTTTGAAAATAATCTAAAATGGTTATGTTACAGTGATTTGGAAACATTTTTAAATGACCAAAAATGGGTACTACAGTAAGAATTAAAACTTAGTTCTTATAAATCTCACCTGAAACATTCAGAGTATTTTTAATATTTGAAATTTTTAATTTTCAAGTGAAGTCTCATGTGGAATCCTAATACAACACGCCCACTCGCCCACCCCCACCCCAGAATGTTATGGTTGAAGCAGGATGGAAACAAAGGAATGCCACTCAGACTGTGCAGCACCCCAAATTCTACACTGTGTCAGAGCAGGCTTGAGATATGTCCACAGAACTTGGCTGTAGAGACCACAGTTCAAAACCCATGTTCTCGTCCGACTATGGCAGGATCAGCAAGACCCCAGCATATAATCTACAAACTAAAGCCCAAAGCAGATTCCCATCCACCAAACCCTAAGGACATTGTGGGCCTATATTTTTTAAAATATAAAATTGGCTCAAAAACATCTAATAGACATGATCTTTCAATAATGGGAAGGGTAACTTTTTAAAAAGTTTTTCTTCTTTTTTTTTTTTTCTCTTCCTTCTGAAGTAATTCCGGTTTTTTTTTTTAATTTTTTTTATTAGTTGCCCTAAACATTACAATGATTTTGACATATCATACATTTGATTCAAGTGGGGTATGAATTCTTTTTCTGAAGTAATTCAGTTTTAAAACCATCAAAGAGAGTTGGGCAAGGAAAATGTCTTCACCAGGATGGAGGGGATGTGACCCAGATGGGGGAAAAAAATACCAACCAGAGTAGAAGGGTATTCTTGAAGAGGCATGACAGCAGTGGCCTGTCATTGGGAATTACAGCTGAGGAGGACAAGAAAAAGTCCACGTGTGGGATGGCAGAAAGAGGACCAAAGCCCCAGCAGAGTGGGGAGGCATTTGTGGGAGCTGGGACTGGGGGTAGAACTTGAAAATTGGTTATATAAAGGGAGATTGATTAAATAAGTAAATATTGCAGGTTCATGGGAACCAGGTCTCTCACTTTTAAAGAAGGGAATTATAGATATGAAAAGGGAGAAAATTAGGATGAACTTTGTGCATAGAAATTGGCGATGTTGATGAGTTTATGATTATTATATATACTTATGGTTGTACTTACTCATTATACCTATACTTATTTTTATAACTATGTTCATATAGAGACACATTTATAAATAAATAAGTTAATTGAGATACAAACATGAATACATAGAGAAATATAAATAAAAGAACCTGGGAATCCTCAATAGCAACGAGTACAATTTTACTTTTATAATGCCATTAAGTGGAATTTAAGTCCCTTGAAGAAATGATATACTCCAGCACTAAGGCAAAAAAAAAAAAAAAGAGTACATCATTACCCTGGAACACTTTTTTTTTTTTTTGCCAGAAAGCAAGTGAGTGGTCAACAACAATGGTGACATATTGAAAAGACACAGATGTGAAGGGACACCCACTGGACAAATCTAGGACAATCCAAGCATCAAAATAAATAAAAATGGTTACAAATTATAATTGATTGAATAGAAAATAAATTCTTAACGATATAAACAAATGAATGAAAGAGTTGAAAATTCAGTGTGGAAATAAGTTTGAATGAATGAATGAATGACACGTTTTATAAGGGATTGGATGTTTACGTAGTTTCAAAGTATCTTTCCATCAAATGCTTGTAAATTACAGTGGAGAAAGCTAGCAGACACTATCCTTATCCAGTGATGAAAGTATACAGCTTCATCAGGAACATGACAAATCAAAATATAAAGTAACAAGAAGGACATAGCATCTTTTTTTGAGTTATTCCAGCCAAAGATGTATAACTTGATTCTATTCTTGAGGGAACATCAGAGAAGTAAAAACTGGGAGATATCCTACAACTGTCAAGGTCAGGAAAGTTAAGAAAAGATGAAATAATTGTTTCAGATTGAAGGAGACCAAAAATGCATGACAAGTAAATGCAAGACAAAATTTGGAATGAGGTCTTTGTGCTCTAATGAGATATGACTGCAAAAATAAAACTTAAATGGTGCCCAAGGATTATAAAGTAGTGATGCCAATTTCCTGATTTTTGATGATTGTATTGTTACTAGGTAGGGAAATGCCTGGACAATAGGAAATACACACTTAAGTATTCAGAGCTGATGACACATAAGATCGGCAACTTATACTCAAATGATACAGAAAAATTACCTACAACTTTCTGTTAATTTGAGATTGATTGGAAACTTTAAAAAATTATAACCGCACCAGCAACAACAACAATAAAAAGTCACTGTCCATGTTGAACTTTGATTTAGGAGTGCCCTGTAAACCAAAGAGCGACCTCAGGTAGAGGTATGCCTCTCCTCTCCCTTCATCTGCTCCAAACCTTGGTGAGGTGACCAACTCTCCCAACTGCCAGGCCCAGTCCTACCCTTCATGTGGACTATTTTTGTCCCTGTCATGGAGGATATAAGGGACCCTACTTTCCACCCAAGAGTTCACCAAGCCATGTTTGCAAGTGTTGGCAATTTGCACCCTTGTCTTCTTGGACTGTCCCAACCAATGTCAGGCCTGGTTGTGCCCTAGTTACCTTGACTAAGTCCTTATCATTCAGTTATCTTTCTTTTTTTTCCCCCTTCAATTAGAAAAAGGTAGAAAAATATTCAATGAGTACCAAATATGTGCTAGATATCATACTAGACAGAAAATAAAGATACACTCAAAAACCTTATATGAGCCCCAGCTATTGAAACCAACAAGACTGATAATCTTCAGGAAAAGTTCATTTCCAAGGTCACAATTCTTCCTCTTCACAGATATATACACACACACAATTAAGAGAGGAGCACAATAAATAAAAGCACTTACATATTGTTATTCTCTGATACCAACCCTATTGGAATGGACAGCACAGTTCTAGAAAATAAATGACCAGTACCTAAGCCTATTAAATTTCTGTGACTCACCCTAAAGCATCCCATTTGGCTTATAATGCTTCTGAATCAATTCTATTAAAAAATGTCATTAACGGTTGCTTACATCATTTACGTAATGTGAAGGGACTAAATTAAAAGAGTTTGGAATAAACAGAGTCTACCTCAAGGCCTGGATTTAGTGTTATTACAAGCCTTGTGATTTCTTGCTTTTATTGCAACACCCTCTTATTTCTAGTGAATGAGTGGGTGGGTGGCATGGTTACCTAAGGTCCCTAAAGTGTCCTAGGCAATGCATAATGACTTGTCTCAACCTTCAATGTTGTCATTCATAAGGAATACGTCTGCACTCCTATACAATTTACAGACATACATAGCCTGTCCCCATCTGAACTGCGTCTGAAGAATTATGGGATTATTTACTGCAGATTCATGCAATGCATTTCAAACTTCTCAAGGAAATTCCACAGCCCTTGTCTTGCCTAAGCTGATTTCTACATTGTGCATTACACATTTTAATTTAAAATTAAGTTTTAATTTTATTTCAAACATTACAATGACATATGTGTTTAAAATACAAGATCTGGACAATCTTCTTGTCTAGACAAACTACACAATGATTCCATCCAGATCTCGTGTGTATCTGACGCTCACAGTTATCACTGCTCTGTTCAGACCATATGTCTCAAGTGGTTGGTTTCTAGTTTTACACAGATACCCAAATGGCCACCTTTGTGACCTTTTGCTTTTGCACATATTAAATTTCTCTCTCTTGTAGCCTAATCTACTTCAAAACCCAGTCACCTATATTTAACCCTTTTGCCGACTCTCTGTGCTGAAACACTATTATGCAATACATGTCACAGTGTACACTATTCCTTAGTTAAGTGGTAGAAACTCTTGACCTTCACTAAGTTTCTGGCATTCTTCAAGTATTGGAAAACCCTCTCTTTTTACAATCTCATATATTTTGCTCTAGTTGCTACAATGGTGAGAGAGAAGGTATCATTAGAACTCTGCACAGGAGAAATTGAAACACGAATTAGGTTGACGTTGATCTTTGTGGTTTGTAGACTCCACACTTAAAATATCTTTTCAAATTGTGCTGAAAATGAGGTGGTGAGAGAATACATTCACCTAGAGAGAGGTAAAGAGACCATTTATATTCATTCATTGAACTCTAGACTCTTAAAGATGAACAGGCTTATCCTATTGCCTTCAGACAAATGCATAACTCAACACTAGAAGGCTCATGAAGCCATAGGTTAAGCTTTAATACCCTGGAAATCTAAAGAGTCATCTTCGTGTGCCATGAAAGTAATTTTTCATACTAATTAAGTCAAACTTTCCTATTTTGCTAAAAATCAAAACAACTGGTGAAGTCCTTCTCCATAAAGAAAAAATTGCATGCATTTGGAGATGCTAATTAGGAGTTAAGTGTAGACCATCATCATCCAAACAAGGACTGAACTAAATCAAGGCTGGTTGTAGCTTTGGTAAATCTTCATATAACTCTGGGTCATCCTTTTTACAGTGTAACTTCCAGGGTCCTTACTAAGAAATTTGTGAGTCTCCCTGCTTGACAGGCCATGGCGCCAATCTTTGGCTGCTCTTTTTAGCTCCACAGATCTCTAAAAGCCCTACTCTGCTTTTCAGAGTGAATCTTTCTAGTTTATTTCTTAAACTCTGGCTCTGCCCAGCTTCAGAATTCCACAAAAACTCAAGGGAGAGTCTGGAAAGGTTGGGGTTGTTTTTCTCTACCTTCCCTCTCTCCCAAATCTGGGTCCCTTGGGTCCTGACAGTCCTCATAACCCTGAACTTTAATTTTGCTTTCCCTTGCATTGTAAAATCATCAGAAGTTCTGCTGGCTTCTCTGCTTCTTAGCTGCAGCCCCCTGTAGGATTTTAGACTTCACTCCACAGGCCAAGAATTGGTAAATATTTCTGGAAGAGAAGCAGTTCACAAAATACCAACTCATCTCTCAATAATTATATCTTTTTTTTTTCTAGTAACTTGGCCCTTTAGTTGCCTCAGCTGTTCTCCAAATTCTTCACACAGATCATTTTTCAATTTTGCCCAACTTTTCTGTAGTTCTCAGCGGGAGTCTTTTTCTACCATAAGCTAATATATCATGCACTTTGGGATCTCTTTTGATGAGTTTTTAATCTGAACCGCCAGCAGAGCTTAAACGAATGCAAACTTAAGTGTAAATTTGTAAAAGAAGTCTGTAACGCCTGTCTCCATTTTTCTGTAGCATCTTATTATTTCCTGTGATATGATTTGAATAATGTGGAAAAGGGATGCCTGCCTCAGAATGTTTTATTCACGTATACCTGTTATTTAAGATCCAACTATAGGAAATGTGTTCAAGAAACTGTCTCAGATAATATACAAATGTCTCTTGGAGATTGGCAGCAATTTACAATGATGATGACAGAGATCACACTTTTATAAGGAGAGGAAGATAGAGGAAAAATATGAGTCTGGGTCATGCTGTGGAGGGAACCAGGGGACCAGACACAAGCAGGACCCCAGAGCAAGGGAATGAAAAACCAGAGTGTGAGGGGAATCCTGGAAGGGTCAAGCTTCCCTGTATTACACTTTGGGCCAGATGGGCACTGATCGGTAGGATTACTTCACCTCTGTTCAGATGAATAAACACTGGGAAAAAGAAGCAGAATGTCCAACTTGCTGGACTCCCTCCTCAGGGGCTGATATGGAGCCACTTTGCCTGTTTCCTCAAGGGTGTGTAGCTCACCTAAGCCTAAAATAGTCTCCACTTTCCTGTTTTACTCTTTGGTAGAAAAATATTTCCATTGACTCCATGTGTTAAAATTTGTTATGTAATTTTTCCTTTACTAATCATAAAACACAATAATACCTAATGCTTGTATAGAAAAAAAAGTAAAATATGATAGAAATGAAGTTGATTGTTCTGTGCTTGATGAATAACATATGCTAAGTCAAATGCTTTCTGTATGCCCAAACTTTGCTCTTCTGTCTGGGCTGAACTATAGCAAGTTCTGTTACTCATTATGAAATGGGTGTGTTTCCTGTTACCCAGGAAGTGGGAGCTGATCCACATCAAGATGCTTCATCTAAGAGACAAAAACCACAAACCTCTGTACACGATCAATGTTTGCCATTCCATAGCATGTTGTTGCAGCTGCTTCCAGCTCTGCTGGGATAATACATTGACACCTGTCATTCAATGAGGTATATGTGGGATGGATGGAGTAGTGAGACGAAAGCTACAATGCCAAACTGCTGCAAATGATGTTTGTTTTTTTTTTTCTAAAACTGAATCAAAATGGTTATAACCCCAGCAAACTTCACACTCTTGTGGCAAAATTGCTCCTCAAGGCAAGAAATCATAGATTCACAAATGAAAAGAAATGGAAGAATAATAGACAAAGTGATGTTTTTTTTCAAATTAGATGGGGAAAAGGCAATAATCTTTATTAAACTCCTATTACATACTTGGTCGGCTCAGGTTTATTTACCTTATAACATTAAACTTTGGCACGACTCTTATGATAGCTAAAATTATTCTCATTTTTCAGAAAAGAAATCCAAAGCTCTGAAAGTCACTTATCCAGATGATCCATTAATGGCTGGTAGGTCTGAGATTTACACCCAGGTAGGTCTTATTTCAAAGCTTATAGGCACTCTATGCTCCATGATGCCAAAATTTCTGCTTTGAATCTTCTTGTCTTCTGGATTTTATGAAGACTGTACCACTGTGAGAAGCCATTCTCAGTGCCTTTTAAAATCCCTTGGAGGCATGTGTTTCTTAGGCTTCACAGTGAGACAGCTCAAGACATAAATTAAAGCCTGAGCATGTACTTGCCAGAGCCCTGATAATATCATCCTGGCATAAACTGACATAGTGGTGGGCCTTCTCAATTCAAGTTCTATCAAATCCAATCACTTAATTAAAGCCCTGGGAATGATGGGAATTTCAATAGCAGGGCACTTTGGGAGCATTCTATAATCTAAAGCAAATACAGAAATAAAACTACTAGAAAGAACCTATCAAAGCCATAATACATCTATTACCACAGCTGTTTCTCCCCAGACACTAGGCTCCCTCCTGAGCCTATTATTAAGTGCAAATGACCAGGCTCAGTGACTGTTATTTTTAAAAACATTACTTATCGTGCATTGTGTTCTGAAACTTGTTGACTTATTTTAATTTGCATAATTATAGTAATTTTCCCCTATGTCAATACCATAGGATTATATTAGGATTTTGCCTTTTAGTTAAAGAACTATGCAGGTTCCAAAGCAAGTTGTCATTATGTCATTTTTGACCTTTTCAGACAGTTGAGATGCAGTAAAGATGGAGGTATATGTTTCACTAAGTTTATTCTTGGTTCAAGATTAGCACAGGTGTGAGAGACCAAAACAGGGAAACTGAAATGAAAGGGATTGTGAGGAGATGTCACACAGAGGGAAGAAGCGGTCCTTCTTTATAGACTTTCTTCAAGGTATACTTCAGTGTTTAGTATAACATCTTCTCTTTAACAGCTCAGGGAATTTGGTCATATTGTCTTTATTTTACAGAAAATTAACTCAGTGAGTAATTAATCTAGTTTCCCTTAGTTTCAGGTCTAAAATCTATATCTCCCAAATCAGTCTTATCATGTTTTACTCCATAAAACAAGAGCCTTTTCTAAGACTTGCTCAGCAAAATATTCAGAGAACTGTCAGACTCTTCATTGCCCATCCATAGTGTTTACAATAAAGCAAAATTTCCACTGTGTGGTCAATTTTTTATTTTTTTCTTTTGAGAGAAAAACTGCCTATATTTACTTTCCACATATCATCACTGCTTTCTTATGGGGTTGACTGAGCTATCTTCAATTTTGTGGACTGAAATGGGTATCTCACCTTAGCCTCCAAAGTAGCTGGGACTGCAGGTACATGCTACCTTGCCCCTGGCTATCATTGCTTAAATATATAGCTCCAGAAATTGCCACAGGCACTTCCAGTTTCTTCATATTATATGTTTCAGAATAAAAAAAAAATCCTCTAGAAGAACCAAAAAAAGTAGGGTTCTGGACTTGACTCCTGCCTATAAATCCCATGCCCAAGGCTGCCTGAGAAGAGAGTATAGAATGGTTCACATAAAGTCCAAGACATCCCCCAACTCCAAAAGTGGATAAAAAAGAAGCATGAGGACCTAGAATGTGTATACATCAAAGTTCTGTGTTCTCTCAGTCAATGAGAAACAACTGCAACAGCCTCAAAGGACATGGGAGAAGGGACAGATAGGACAAAGTCACAAATGACACTTACTAGACTTGTAGAGCAGGAGGAAGGTTCTGCTTAGACCATCTGAGCCCCTCAACTCTATTTCCAACTTCCTTCTAAACACACTCCACAGGAACACTTGTGCCTTCAAATGCCCAAGATCTAAATCAAACATCTCCTCCTCCCTTCTGAGGTCAGTTTCTCTGTAAAGTCCTAGAAAGTCAGGTTGAATCTCCCCTCTCTGCTTTCCTTATCAAAACAGCAACTGTAATATAGCAAAGGACTGTGACTTAGAACCCATAAAGCTGAGGATGAACCAGAACTTTCCCTCTATACTGGCCTCCAGTCTCCCTGTCCTCCTCTTCATTGGAGAAAATACCTAGCACAGACAGGCAGGTCAGAGGGCTAGATGAACAAGATACTATACAAGTGCTTATAAGCTCTTGGGAAAGCTGTATTAATTATTAAAATGGTTTCTTATTTTTTATTTCCACTCAATTTCAGTCCTTGTTAGAACTCACCTGGAATTTACATCATGTTCTAGCCTAATAATACCCACACACTTTGGTCCCAGTGTTCGCTTCCTGATATCATCTCTCACTGCTGTTATTTGTGTACATATGTTCCATTCAACACAGAACTCCCTGTTATCACAAGACTTCTGCTTGTTATTTCTCTTTATTTGTTCCCTGGAATCTCCTTTCCCATTGTATGTTCTTCTTTTCCTTCTCCTTGTGACTCATCTCAAATTTCTCTACTTCTATAAAATCTTTTTTGATTTTTCCCATATTATATAATATTCTGAGTACATCCTGCTCCAAAAATTTTGTTAACACCTTCTTGTATCACCATGCAGAAACCCTGCATATTAGTCATTTGTCTGTGTTCCAACTTCTATCTTCAAGTTTATAACATTTGTGTGTGTGTGTGTGTGTGTGTGTGTGTGTGTGTGTGTGTGAAAGAGAGAGATTTTTTTTTTTTCTGGGAATTGAACCTAGGCTGTTACCATTCTAGGCAAGTGTTCCACCACTGAGCTATACTTCAGCCTTTAACTTCTTAAGATCAAGTTCTTCATATATGAGCATAAAAAGTTATGTCCAGTTCATTCCACTGTATTTCCTATTCCTATGCACGCTCCCTTCCCTTCATTCCCCTTTGTCTAATCCACTGAACTTCTGTTCTTCCCTCTCCCCCTTGTTGTGTATGAGCATCTACATATCAGAGAGAACATTCAACTTTTGGTTTTGGGGGATTGGCTTATCAGGTACAACCACAAGAACGGGATCCTAATTATTATAAGATATATTCCATGAATACTAATATGTCAAAAATATACTCTACTGTCGTGTATATCTAAAAAGAATCAAGAAAAAAATGATCAGGATCTTACTTGCCTGTATATAACCAGGGTCAAGCATAATGCCTTATACAAATTTTATTTTTTAATAAATTCTTATTTAAATGGATCCTTAATTTAAATTTGAACTATATCCTTTAACTTGTATCTTAATAATATGAGACGCTATCAATTTGAATTAAAATTACTTGAAAGACAAAATCACACAATCAGCCTAGAGATGACCAAAAGATTTCTTAGGATGTCTCCAAACCAGAATGAGAAACACAAATTTGAGCTGAGGTGATTCTAAAAAAGAGTTATTATTTGAGTAAGCTATTGTATTTTAGCTGTAATAGAGTATTGACTTTAAATATGCTATCAAAAATATTTCCCACAAACATGAAATAGAGATTATATATGTATCACAGTTAGAAAGGGGAGGTTTGGCAGGAGGGATAGCTTGCCTGAGGTGGCACAGGTGGAACCACGTTCAACAAGACTCGGGCCAAGGCCTGTGGTCCTCACAGCTGTGCACTCCTCAACATTTTGCACTGACTGGCACAGTTTATCAAATCTATGAAAACTTTCTTGGACTTAGGAATAGGCAAATAAACACTAAAATATAGCATTCCTGAATCATGATCATATAATCTAGAGCTTGGCAAACTTAGACTGTAAAGGACCAGATAGTAAATATTTTAAACTTGTGGACAATATGGTCTACCCAAATTTGTCGTTATAATATGAAAGCAACCAAAAAAAAAAAAAACTGTGATGGAATAAGCATGGCTGTGTTCCAATGAAACTTTGGAAGCTACAAAAATCAGACCTTGGGCCTGATTAGGCTCACAGACTGTAGCTTACAGTCCCTGTTAAATCTCCAATAAAGGTTCATCTACTGTCATGGCCAAGAGGCAAGCAAAGTGCATCTTATGCTAGCATAAAACCATTTATTAATTAATCATTCATATTACACTTGTATTAGATATTTAGAGCACAATTCTGCATAAAACATGGAAATTGACAAAATTATACATAATTACAACTATGAAACACATGCTGTTCCCTCAACAGAAATTGAGATTATCTTCTAAAACACATTTTAAAAACCTAAAAGTTGAAATCATTTTTTTTCCTGCAGTTGTTTGAACATAGGCAATGTAATTAATAGATTTTAAGTCCAAAAAATAAATGAAGCCAAGTGCCTGTGACCTTTGATTCCTACACTCTCACTCCTGAAATAAATTGATCCATTGTAATGAGTGCACACATATGGTACCTGAAACTAAAGGTGATTCAATAATGAGCTGGTATTTTTATGTGAAAAAGCATTGCATAGGAAAGCATCGCATGCAAAATATTACTTAATAGAGATATTTTGTTTTCATATAAGCTAGTGGAAATATTTGTTCAAATAAGATCGCTTATTTACATATACAACCCCCACTTCCCCTTGTAAGCTGGTTGAGATAATTTATTGAGAGCTCCAGTTTGGCCCTGTGAATTGTGGGACACTCACAAAACATGAGGTTGTGACTCCACAGTAGCAGCTCCTTCTCATCTTTCTATGCTCATAGGTCAGAGTACTCAATGGCTCTTGTGCACTGTCTAGTACTGTTATCTATTTTTCAAATGTATTTGGAGATTTAGGTTATAATATTGGAAATGGGATATATATGAATATAAACCTGTTTTACTTATTAGCTTTTTAATTGTTGCTAGATTAACTATGTCTCTGAATCGGTTTCAGATAATAGCATCTATTTCATAATCATGGTCTTCACAATATCATTATTTTCATGGTGTCTCCTCTAGAAAGCTTTCCTGAACTTCCCACATCCAATACATTATTCTTTATCTCAAAGAATTTTCAGATGTTTCAAATTCTTTTGTCATTTTTTATGGTGCATTTTAATTATTTGTTTGCATGACTACTTGTTTGTTTGTTTTTTACCAGACCAGGGTTCCACAAAACCGTCCTGAAGAAGCTTTCAAATAGATATTAATTGAATGCTTTTCTAAAGATCAAAATAATTTTGCTTACCCTTATAGACTGCTTTTCAGACATAATGCATAGTAATATGAATACAGAAGATGAGGGTGAAGTTAGTGCATCTTCATATGTGAATGTAAAATATTTTATTAGAACCTATTGTGTATTTTATTTATTTTTTCAAAGAGCCAACTTTTTGTTTTATCAATTTTTTAATTGTTTCTTTTGTTTTGATTTCATTGATTTCAGCTCTAATTTTAATTATTTCTTGCCTTCTACTGCTTTTGCTGCTGATTTGTCCTTCTTTTTCTAGGGCTTCGAGATGTAATGTGAGGTCATTTATTTGTTGACTTTTTCTTCTTTTAGGGAATGAACTCCATGCAATGAACCTTCCTCTTAGTACTCCTTTCATAGTGTCCCAGAGATTTCGATATGTTGTGTCTATGTTCTCATTTACCTCTAAGAATTTTTTAATCTCCTCCTTGATATCTTCTGTAACCCACTGTTCATTCAGTAGCATATTGTTTAGTTGCAGGTGTTGGAGAAATTTTTATTTTTTATTTTGTCATTGATTTCCAATTCCAATCCATTATGATCTGATAAAATGCATGGTAATATCTCTACTTTTTTATATTCGATAAGAGTTGCTTTGTGGCATATTATATGGTCTATTTTAGAGAAGAATCCATGTGCTGCTGAGAAGAAAGTATATCCGCTTGATGCAGGTTGAGATATTCTATATATGTCAGTTAAGTCTAAATTATTGATTATATTATTGAGTTCTATAGTTTCTTTATTCAACTTTTGTTTTGAAGATCTATCCAGTGGTGAGAGAGGTGTGTTAAAGTCACCCAAGATTATTGTGTTGTGGTCAATTTGACTCTTGAACTTGAGAAGAATTTGTTTGACAAACATAGCTGCACCATTATTTGGGGCATATATATTTATGATTGTTTTGTCTTGTTGGTTAAGGATGTCTATTACGAGCCAAAGATCAAACTTGTGCCTGAAGTTCTAGAAAAACAACACAAATTGCAATGTTTAAAAAGAAAATGTAAAAGAAAAATACATCCTGTGGAGAGGTATCCAGAGTATGTGAAAGGACGCATGGTCGGTCATTGTGCCCACTTCAGACATTGGGAAGACTGGGATTTGGATAGGTCTATTTGATTCCTTGTGGTCATGGGTATATTTGAGGTTTTTCTTAATGTAGAAAAGGGTTATAGGTCTCTCATAGGGGCACAATTGCTCAGAATCTAGTACAAACCAGCTCCTCTAGTTATAAAGATTTAATGACTTTCTGACACACACACACACACACACACACACACACACATACACATTTTTAGGTCAAATGAGATCATGACTGAAAAAGCAATCCCAAAACTTCAAGTTACTTAACACGAAAAGTTCTAGTTCATGTAGCTATTCAATGTGGATAGTCCTTATCAATACCTCTTTCCAGATGGCTCTCTACTGAGTGGTTGCTAGGGACCTAAACTCCTTTTTTATTCTGCCTCTACTATCTAAATCTTCAGAACCTGTTTCATTATCCAAGGGATGGGGAAAGAGAGAATGTCGAAGGTTGTATCAGAGATTTTTATAGGGTCAGCTTGGAAGTGCCACACATTAACTCCATCCACATTCCATTGGCAGAAACTCAGTTACACGGACCACCTAATTTTAAAGGAGGCTTGGACATGTAGTCTAGCTAAGTGAACACAAAGAAGAGGACACAGGAATGGACACAAGTCTTAGTCACCTAGAGAAACATAAGCAGAGCGCTGAACATACAGGGCTCTCCTTCATTGCTACAAGAAAATACAAAACAAATTGCAAAGTTCTTCCCCATAAATGATGTTTTCTCATCTTCACAATGAATCTGATATGCTTGTACCTCCATTTCACGTGAAGAAACTAAACCTCATAGATTTAATAAATTGGTCAAGGTTATGTAACTGAAATTAGAATCTGAATTCAAAGCATTTGATGCTTATTGCAATGATATCTCCACTGGGGTGGAGCTGGAATTGCTTATACACATTCACCCTCACTATCTACAGGGGAAAGTGGTTCCAAGACCCCTCTGAATACTAAAATCCATACTAAAATCTACCCTTATACAAAATGGTATGGTATTTGCGTATAACACATGTTCCTGTGTGTTTTAGGTCATTCCTAGATTACTTTAAATGCCTCATAAAATGTAAGTGCTATGTAAATAGCTGTTGTACTATATTGTTTAGGGAATAATGACAAGAAAAAAAAATCTACATGTTTCTTCCAAATAATTTCAGTCAAGGGTTGGTTGAAACTGCAAATGAAGCCAGCTATCCTTATTTCTATCATCAAAGTCAATCACAAATACTTAAAAGACCCCTATTAGGTGTCACATACTGAGATGTGAATACAAGCTGTGCCCTGGTGAACCTAACAGTCTAGAAATTGTGCATCCCAGCACTTTTCAGTACAAACTCTCTCTTCCACTCAGATAATCTCATCACTCTCACGCCAGATTCATATAGCATGCTCTCTTTACTCTCCCTTTGCTCATATATTTTTATTCTCTATCTTCCAAGTCCACTAATTTATTCTTTGACCCCAAAGTCAAGGCCAAGTATCAGCCTTATTTTCTCCCTGTGTCTAGCCCCACTATCCTCTTTTTCTTTGATCAAAACCAATTTATCCCTACATTAAATATATAATTGCATGCTGTCTCATATTGTTTGCTCATTTCTTCATACATCATTTTATTTCTCAGATTCATTGGCTCAACCTAGATAGATAAGCAGATAGATAGATAAAATTTTACATAAAGACTGCATACACACTTGTTGTGAAGGTGTAAATGAAAGCACCAGGTTATTCAATATTTCTTTTTTAAGGTCAGTTTACATATTCTGTGGAAAATTAATTATCTGAGAAAATGTCATTTTGTTTTAGAAACAATAACATTGCCTTCTAAGGGTAATAAGAATTATCTAACTACATTTTACTTTTTGCCCTAGATTCTTTAATTCTGAGTAATCCCTCCTATTTTGTATGTTTGCTTTTTCTTTTTCAGGACTGTGATTCTTTAAAACAACTCAGTGACATATATATTAACATCTCTCAATTTACATGTTGGTTAGTTTCCTGGAAAGTGGCAAGTGATTCAAAAACACTTAAATCAAACTGAAATTTTGCATAATAAAAACAGAGATATATTCTGGTAGGTTAAAAAAAATCTAGCTTATGCCCCCATTTTTTTCCATATCACATCAATATGAACTGTAAATAAACAGTTTATGTAAATATGTGAATATACCAAAAATGTTTATTCATGAACAGAAACACAGTCCCCAAAACTGTCCAATAGATCTACAATAGACATAAGGTATGAAACCATTAGGAATTCTTGCACATAAAGTGTTACACACCACAGTGAAGTATGAAGCCCATAATGCTCATTAATTCACCTTTACAAATGCATTGAGAGCCTGGATTTTTACTCCACTGCTGTCAGCATTTTCTTTATTTCTTCATCTGTGTGGGCCTCCCAGTTCACATTGCATTTGTCAGTCACGATTTCCCTTGAGATGGACACAGGAGTCCATAGCATAATTCCTGAATACTTGAAGCGTATACCCCCATTGTGCATTATTACAAGAGTGATGTCACGTGCTGTCAACCTGGCCACGAGGCACTGCCCTCAAACCAGTGAGGGTATCCCATATCTAAAATTCAGGAGGCACTTTAAACCATGTCATTCTAAACTTGGTACACACACCTTCTAAACAATGCTAATTTCTTTATCACTTTCCATAATTTTTAAATTAAAAACACATACATGTATAAACTGACAAATAGATTAATAATAAGAAAAAAAGGAAATTCAAGCTGAATTAAGTCTTCAACTTCTTTAAGCTCTAATTCTAATTACAAAACAGAGCTAATATACCCTTTTCATGGAGTTGTTATGAGAATTATATGAGGTAACAGAGTATTTAGCAGAATGCCTGACATAGTGTTAGTCAGTGTTACTGGCTACTATTAAAACATGATGGTGTCAATAGCTGTGTTGCTGATGTGTACTCTATCCCTAGCCCTTCAAGACAGCCTGAAATATAAATTTTAAAACACCCCTATTGATCCATGCATATTAAGAATCAGCATTAGTTACTACTTGTTCTAACTTTATTTCCACCAAAAATCCAATATTTAGCATCAAGTTACCTTAACCACCAGTTATCATCCAGAAATACATGCATCCATCTTGCAGAACTGACAATATTATAATTTCCTTATGCCAAAAACTATGTCTCTTTGTACCCATTCTCACACATCCTCACTTCAAATGCTGTAAATTCTTGTGTATTTAATGATAGTAAATGACCTGGTTCCTTTCTATAATACAAACCTCTGCCATCCAAGCATAGAATAGCCTCCAAGTAGTAAGGAAAGAAAGGAAAGTTTTATTTTCATTTCTCCCAGCTCATCTGCAGTTGGAACTATGAAAGATATTCACCTCAAGTCATCCACCATTCAAACTGATTCTGCAACAAGACAGTACTATCTGCAGATACTATAAGACTGTAGGAAAAGTGGCCTGCCAAACAGGGAGGAGGAGAAGCCCATGGTGATGATTTTAAATGTGCAGGTGTTCTAGAGACCAAAAGAATGTAATGTCATTTTTCAAAGCCAGACCATCCTCATGAAAAAGCTTTCAAATTTTTCCATAATGGATACGGATGATTAGTAGGGATGAATTTTAACAATCTGCAAGTAAATGCAACAATCCCTGAATGATTCTGAGTCTACCTTTAGTTTGTTGTTTTTGTTGTTTGTTTGTTTTCAGTTCAAATTCCTGAATGAATTCAACACTCTTTCCAAATGTTCTGCTACTTACACTGAGAAACACAGACACATGATGGGATGCACCAAGTAGTATTTTCTCATTAGAGAGCTGATTATTAAATATTGAAGAAATTGTGAACCTGTGGATAAACTGCTGGTAGCTGAAATTGACCATGACAGGAAATATTTAATAATATAAATAACAGAAATCAGCACAAAGCAAGCTTCCCCACACCCTCTGGGTGTCAGACTGTTTTCCAGAACCTGCTGGTAAATATGTTGTTTGTTATATAATTACAAAAATTATTAGAACTCAGTTTGGGGCCACCTATTGTAAAGCAATGAAATAAAACATTTTCAAAAAATGGCTCAGATATGTAGGAGAATGACTAGAATATCAAGAATCAATAAATGGGATGGATTCAAACTAAAAAGATTCCTCTCAGCAAAAGAAACAACCAGTGAGGTGAACAGAGAGTCTACAATTTGAGAACAATTTTTTACCACACACACATCAGACAGATCACTAATCTCTAGGATATATAAAGAACTCAAAAATCTTAACACCAAAAAACAAATAACCCAATCAATAAATGGGTCAAGGAACTGAACAGACACTTCTCAAAAGAGGATATATAATCAATCAACAAACATATGAAAAAATGATCAACATCTCTAGCAATTAGAGAATTGCAAATCAAAACTACTCTTTCATCTCACCTAAGTTAGAATGACAGCTATTAAGAACACAAACAACAAAAAGTGTTGGTGAAGATGTGGGGGAAAAGGTACACTCATACACTGCTGGTGGTACTGCAAATTGGTGCAGCCAATATGGAAAGCAGTATGGAGAATCCTTGGAAAACTGGGAATGGAACCACCATTTGACCCAGCTATCCCACTCCTCAGTCTGTACCCAAAGGACTTAAAAACAGCATACTACAGGGACACAGCCACATCAATTTTTATAGCAGCACAATTCACAATAGTTAAACTGTGGAACCAAACTAGATGCCCTTCCGTAGATGAATAGATAAAGAAAATGTGGTATATATACACAATGAGATATTATTCAGCATTAAAAGAGAATAAAATCATGGCATTTGCAGGTAAATGGATGGAACTGGAGAGTATAATGCTAAGTGAATTTAGCCAATCCCCAAAAACCAAATGCCGAATGTTTTCTCTGATTTAAGTATGCTGATTCATAATGGGGGCAGGCATGGGAGGATTAGATGAACTCTAGATAGGGCAAAGGGGAGGGAGGGAAAGGGAGGGGGCATGTGGGTAGGAAAGATGGTGGAATGAGATGGACATCATTACTCTAAGTACATGTATGAATGTACATGTAGGAATGGTGTGACTCTACTTTATGTACAACCAGAGATACGAAAAATTGTGCTCTATATGTGTAATATGATTTGTAATGCATTCTGCTGTCATATGTAACAAATTAAATTTTTTAAAAAAGAAAAAAACATCGAAGATTTCAAGGTAAGTTTGAGGAAATTGGACCATGTATGTTGCTCAAACATTCACATAATTTTTAATGTTTTCTATGGTGTTGAGCCTTCATTTATATCCTAAACACCCAGAACAGTTTTACATTACCCGGGGAATTCTATGTTTGCCATGACTGCTTCCTGGACTAAGAAGACAAACACAAAATAATAATGGGTCACTAAGTTGTGTTATAGTTTGGACCTGGAATATACTCCAAAGGCCCATGTGTGAAAGGTTTGGTCCTCAGCTTGGCACTATGCAAAGATGATAGAACCTTTAAGAGGTGGGATCTAGAAGTAGGTTTTCAGTTGCTAGAGTCATGCTCTCGAAGGGAATGGATTGTAGAGTCCAGGTCTCTTTTTCTTTCCATCCATGTCATGAGCAGTTTAGCTCCACCACATGTTTCTGTCATGATGTGCTGCCTCATGACAGGAAGAAAGTGAAGAAGACCAATCAATCATGGATTGAAACCTCCAAAACTGTGAGCCAAAATAAACCTTTTCTCTTTATAAGTTGATTATCTCAGGTATTTGTTATGGTCACAGAAAGATGACTAACATAACCATATTAAGTGAAACAAACACACATAACTAATGTGGTAATTCAGGGTCCAAAATGCTTTCTGGCAGTGACTTCCAGTGCTCCTAATATATAGAAATGGAGGGGATGTCTTAAGTCAATAACTCCACACAGAGCGCCTGATGGTCCTGTGGCTGCTCAGTAACCTACACATCAAAATTGATTCTGACTCATTCTTTAGGAAAAGGATGACAGGAAGATTCAAATACAGCTAACGATACTAAATTTCTCCTGATGATCATGAAGAGACAGAAGGAAGGAGTAATAATAGCTGTGCCTGGAATGGTAGAGACAATTTTAAATTACTAAGATTAATCATCATTTCACCATTAAGAAAAGACACATTTAACTTCCTTGCAGTTTTTTCAAGAAGCAATTTCTCACCATGTTTGTCCAAATGTAGACATCATATCATTAATAAATATTAATGCATCAATTAAAAATTTCCTTATTACAATGTAAATAGTGTCAAAACTACAGCAATCAACATCTTAAAAATATTTCAAACTTATTAATGAAAGACCATAACAAGTATTGAGCATTCAGCTAATCACCATTAAAAATAATTTTTGACACCAAGTGCATGCACAGCTCTGCTTTCAGAATATGTTGAAGACAAATGTAAGTTGAATATGTGCCTCATCTTCAGAGCCAATAAATTAATATTTTACTTTTATGAATAATTTTCAGAGAGAATCTTATAGATGAACTCATAAAGCCTCTAGAATTTACTTTAAAATTTTACTGAATTTACTTTTAAGGAAGATTGTAACAATTCATATTGTTATACAGTAGATGATATGACTCTTGCAACATGCTATTTTAAATTTTTAATAAGAAGTTTATAATCATATTGGATGACTTATGGCTACAAAATTATATAATGGGATAACATAATGGTTCATTTTATGTATCAACATAAAAGAGGTAACAAAATATTTTATTAAACATTATTTCTAGTCAGTCCAATAATCCCAGTGACTTGGGAGGTTGAGGCAGGATTGCTAGTTTGAAACCAATCTCAGCAAACTAGCAAGGCCCTAAGCAAGTTTGTGAACTCATGTCTCAAAATAAAAACAAAACAAAACAAAAAAAGGATGTGAATGTAACTTAGTGGTAAAGCACCCCTGGGTTCATTCCCCAGTTCCAAAAAAAAAAAAAAAAAGACTTATTTCTTTGCAAGTCTGTGCAGGTATCTCAGGATGAGATTAATATTTGAATTTGTAGACTAAATTATGCAAATTTCCCTCCCCCATGTTTGTGGGCCTCATCTAATCTAATCTACTGAAAACCTGACTAGAATAAAGGGTTAAATAAGAAAGAATTATTTATATTGCCTGACTGTGTCTTTGAGCTGGGGCTTTGGTCTTCTGCCACCTTTGAACTTGACTAGAACTTGCACCATTAGCAATCCTGGATCTTGGGTGTCTGGAATTGTACTGGAGCTATACTGTTAATTCTCTGGGTCTTCAACTTGCCAGCTAGAGATCTGGACAGCACTATATAATGATCTGAGTCAGCCTCAAACACACACACACACACACACACACACACACACACCTATTTCATACTTGTTTTTTTGTTTTGTTAGTTGTTGTTGTTGTTTTTTGGAAAGGCTGGACCAAAACAGTAATCTTGTATCTTCTGTTATGTTATTGTTGTTGTTTCTTACTGACTTTTGTATTTGCCAAAATTTTCAGTTTTTTTATGTTTCACCTTTAAATTTATATAATTTATAAATATATTTATAAATTATAAGTATATTTATTATATGTAAGTATATAATAAATATAAGTATTTATTATATACTTACATATAATAAATAAATATAAATGAGAAAATAAAACATTTGATGTGTGGCTTTTCATCTTTAACTTTCAGCGGGAAAAAGGTTTTAAATATTTAACATTTTTATTTATTCATTTATAATTTTACTATTCACATCCTCAACTTCATTTCTACTGAGCAGTTTTATATTTGTTTGTTGGTTGGTTGGTTGGTTGGTTGGTTTTCACTGACAAGAAATAGGAATTTTTTAAAATAAGAATAATAATTATTTATCTTTTGATGTAAATAAAATGTTCAGTTTGCTGCTTGTCTTTTAAATATTTATGGTGGTTTTTGCTACAGAAAAGTTTATTAGATTGGTTGCACCAATTTGCAGTCCCACCAGCAATGTATGAGTGTGCCTTTCCCTCCATATCCTCGCCACCATTATTGTTGTTTATATTCTTGTCTATATTCTGCCATTCTGACTGGAGTGAGATGGAATCTTAAAGTAATTTTGATTTGCATTTCTCTAATTGCTAGAGATGTTGAACATTTTTTTCATATATTTGTTGATCAAATGTATATCTTCTTCCGAGAAGTGTCTGTTCAGCTCCTTAGCCCATTTATTGATTGGATTGCTTGTTTTTATGGTCTTAAGTTTTTTGAGCCCTTTATCTATCCTAGAGACCAGTGCTCTTTCTGAAGTGTGTGTGGCAAAAATTTATTCCCAAAATGTAGGCTCTCTGTTCACCTCATTAATTGTTTCTTTTGCTGAGAAGAAGATTTTTAGTTTGAGTCCATCCTGTTTATTAATTCTTGATTTTATTTTTTTGTGCTTTAGGAGACTTGTTAAGGAAACTGAGGCCTAATCCTATGTGATGAAGATTTGTGCCTACTTTTTCCTCTGTTTGGTGCAGGGTCTCTGGTCTAATTCCTAGGTGCTTGATCCACTTTGAGTTGAGTTTTGTGCATGATAAGAGGGGTTTATTTTCATTTCACTGCATATAGATTTCCAGTTCTCCCAGCACCATTTGTTAAACAGGCTATCTTTCCTCCACTGTTTGTTTTTGGCTTCTTTGTCTAGTATGAGATAAGTGTATTTATGTGGGTTTATCTGTGTGTCTTCTATTCTGTACCATTGGTCTACATGTCTATTTTGGTGCCAATACCATCTCATTTTTGTTACTATTGATCTGTAGTATACTTTAAGTTCTGGTATTGTGGTGCCTCCTGCTTCACTCTTCTTGCTGAGGATTGCTTTGGATATTCTGGGTCTCTTACTTTTCCAAATGAATTTCATGATTGCCTTTTCTATTTCTATGAGGAATGACATTGGGATTTTAATTGGAATTGCAACCAATCTGGAAAGCAGTATGGAGATTCCTTAGAAAACTTGGAATGGAACCACTATTTGACCCAGCTATCCCACTCCTCGGTCTACACCCAAAGGACTTAAAATCAGAATACAGTAATAGTAATAGTAATGCATAGTAATGCAGCCACATCAGTGTTTATAGCAGCACAATTCACAATAGCTAAACTGTGAAACCAATCTAGATGCCCTTCAATAAACGAATGGATAAAGAAACTATAGTATATATACACAATGGAATATTACTCGGCATTAAAAGAGAATAAAATTATGGCATTTGCAGGTAAATTAATGGAGTTGGAGAAAATCTTGCTAAGCAAAGTAAGCCAATCCCCCAAAAAACCAAAGGACAAATGTTCACTCTGATAAGTGGATGCTTAGTCATAACCGGGAGAGAAGAAGCATGGGAAAAAATGGAGGAACTTTGATTTAGCAAAGGGAAGGGAAGGGAGGGAGGATGCATGGAGGCAGGAAAGATGATGGAATGATATGGACATCATTACCCTAGGTTTATGTATGACTGCACATACGGTGTGACACTACACCATGTACAACCATAGAAACATAAAGTTGTGTTGCATTTGTATACAATTTGTATACAATGCATTCAAAATGCATTATGCTGTCTTATATACCTAACTAAAATAAATAAGTTAATTTTAAAATAAATTTTAAAAAATAGAAGTTATTAAATAAAGAAAAAGTTTATTAGACTTTGGGAAGCCAATTATTTCTTGCTTTTAGTTATTGTCTCTCCTTTTTTGGTGAAATATTTAAAATCTTTTGACTGGGGCATGGTGGCACAAACCTGTAATGCCAGAGTCTCAGAAGGCTGAAGGAGAAGGATTGCTAATTCAAGGTCAACCTAGTCAATTTAAAGAGGTACTAAGCAACTTAGCAAGACCCTGTCTCAAAATTTTAAAAGTGTAAAAGGCTAAGAGAGAGGCAGCTGGAATGCAGCTCAGTGGTAAAGCTCCCCCTGGGTTCAATCCTTACACTGCAAAATATTTTTCTTTGAATAAAAATAAGTCTTTTGATAGTCCAGCATCACAAAATATTTGTTTCAAATCGATGTTTCTGCTAAAAACTTAATTCTTCTGAAGCTTTTTAAAATAATTTTTATGATATATTAGTATTTTAGTATTCGTTAACTATTTCATCTTTTGTCACTGACTTGATGCAACATGTTTATTACTTTTTTTTTCCTGGCTTTCAATTCTGTTCATTTAAATTTTTCCATTTTATTTTGGAAGTAGTGCAAGTCTACTGCAATTATTTTAGCTTCATAATTGGCTTTAGAATCTGGCAGGATAAGTGCTTATTGCTTCTTATTCTTCTTAAAATTCTCCAGGTATTTTTTTCTTTTTCCACATAAATTTGAGAATTATTCATAAGTCCTTCCCATTAACACACACATACACATGCATTCATGGTTTATTAGGAATGGGATTAAGTTTCTGAATAATTTAGATGAGCAGATGATATAACTGTTTATTAACCTGATAAAAATAAATGCACTGCTTCCTGTGGCTTTCCCCCAAATTGGTGAGCATGCAGCATGTTTACTTTGACCTGATGTGTTAAGGGACTTTCAATTCAACTAAAGTTGAACTGTCATTATTAAGCAACATGGTGGAAGCTGAGAGTTGAAACTTAGAAAAATTCATGTATCTGCACTGGAAATTCTTACGATCTCTATATATCTTGTATTTTGAGGGAAATGACAATAATGTTAATGGGAAATACATTTTTGCAGGACTGTAGCCTTCAGTGTTCACTCCCTTCCCTAGCTTTTTTATTTCTTTTCTTGGTATTTCTTTTTCTTCTTTCTCATATGGTTAGCTTTCAACATTCTGTTACCAGCATGTTCACTTAGCTCATCTAGTTTATCATTTGAGGATATAATAATTGATTTTGCTCTTCAAAAAACCCTAAGAAATGTACTATAATTTTTAAACTAAGATAAAAGTGGTATTCAAGGTTATATAATACAGATTATACTAACTGTATTGCTCTTTTGTATGCAAATATATTTTCATAATTAGATATTTAAAAATATAAAATGTTATTATAAAGTAATTTTGTAATGCAATCAAATACAATCTGGTTTAGTCTCTTAAATAACTTTGTGTGTCTGTATATGTATGTGTAGATGTGGGGGAATAATTATTTGTGCTTTGGGGAAAAATATTAAGTCCTATCTATCTGTAGGCCTTGGGACTGGTTTGGTTGGAACATTGTGTGGCCATAATCTAGCACAAACTATTATTTACTATAATTGGCATGTAATTAATAACACATGGCAAAAAAAAAAAATACGCAACACAACATTTTTACCTCTATTTAGCATATGTCTTTCATTGTAAATGATATTTATCCTCAATTACATACTATGAAATGGTAAAGCAGAAAAAGATCACCTGTCTTGTTAAATTATTCATCTCACAGTTGAGAAAACAGACTCCTAGATCACATAGGCCATGCAAGGCCGTGTGTACTTACCACTTGAACTCTCTGAGATTCTTGCTCTTTATGTTAGGAGATTCTATGAAAGGACCAGGTTAACTTTAAAAGCTTGATAATTTGTTGCATTGTATAGCAAATAAAAGTATAGACATTATAATGAAGGAACTGTTCCTTATCAACAAAAACACTAGGAAGAATGAGAAACAGAGGTCCAAAAGCCAATGAGAAGAGTCTTAATAGAATGCCAGAACCAGAAGGTATGATGGGATTGAATGTGAAAAAGACAAGATGGGTTCTGTGGGCTAGAACCATTGCAGAAGACAAAATAAAAGTCAGCTTCCCCTGGCTTTTATGTTCCAGGTTTTCATAGTGTGGATAAGTCATCATCACTTAAAAAGTCAAAGACATGTAATATAGTATTATTACCCATATTCATGGTGTTTATCACATCTCTAGAAGTTATTCATTCTACCTAACTGAAAATTTGTAGATCTTAAGTGTTTACACACACTATCAAAAAAGTAGATGAGGTGGTGGATATGGTTAATAAGCGTAACCGTTTTAATAAGTGTATAATGTACATATATTATACACCTTAAACATTTATATAAAATAAAATATTTTTTAAAAAAAAAGCAGAATGAACAGAGAGAATTAGAAAATTGGCCTTTTCCATTTTTAACGATTAAATGGGTATTACATTCTCATTTGTGAAATTTCAAGTAATAGAAAACAGAAAGAAATGCAGGTCTTTTTCTCCACCCTCTGAACAGTCTTTCCCATCTCACTCGCTTTCCAAGAAGTAATAAATTTTAGCAGTTTAAACTATTTTATTTAACACACTTTTTTTCAAATAATTTGTTTAATATATTGACAAATATGCAAATATGTGCTCTTTACATAAGGAGATCATATTATATGGCTCCTCTGCATGTTATCACTTTTACTAAACAATATATAATTGGAATCTTTCCAAGTTGGTTTATAAAGACCATCTCATTCTTTTTAATGATTGAACACTATTTTACAATGTATACAAATCACTGTTAATTTGAACATTGCCCTACTGATAGATACTTAGAGAATTGCCATGTGGTATGCTTAAGAACACTTTTTCAATTATCATCCTTTTACATGCATATTTTTGCAAAAGTGAATTTCCTGTAGATTACACCTAGTAGAAATGCTGACTACAAGAATATGTTTTATAGACACATATTTCCTCTCAAAAAGGACTATGTTTACTTACAATACCACCACAATCTGTGAGAATTTGTGTTCCCTTGTACATAATAAGTTTCCAGTATCATTAATATATTTAATATTTGTTATTCTTAAGGGCATATATTTGTTTCCCATTTTCATGTAAATCTTTGACTTCTTGATAGCAAATGATTTGCAAGGGTGTGGAAAACACCCTCATTTCTCCCTTCCTCCTGCCATCCACCAATTTCAAAATATAGTTGGCCTCCTTCTTACCCTCAAGCTCATTGTGGAGGCTTTTTCTAATTACATTAATGATTTTATTATATTACTTATAATCATATTAATTAGTATAATTACCAAATATAATATAACTCATTATTAGAAGTGTAACTCCTCTATTATTTTTTTTTCATCTCAAATCATTTCCTTAGAATTCAATTTTGAAAGATAGCCATGTCAGTGGACAACATTCTTTTTTTGCCAACTTTAGTAGACATATTATTAATATTTCATCTTTGATTATAAAGATTCCTATAGAGTTTGTAGATTTTGTGTTCATACTAATACAATTCAAGCTTCCTTTAATATTCTCCACATGCTACAGGGCTGGTAGACTGAAAGCAACATTTTTAAAAATCTTTTGCATGCCGTTTCTGGTTTAGATTCCTTTAAGAAGCGCTTTTGTGAGATCTGGGAGGCAAAGGAAACCATCATTTCTCCTCCAGCAGTACTGGGCAGATTCTTGAGCTTTGGCAGAGGTAAAGTTTTGCAGCAACCCCTGGCTTCCCCAGGAGTCAACCAACTCGGTGCAGCAGCCAGCTGTTACCAGCAGCTGTGGTTTCCTGCAGTTCCTAACTTGGAGGAACTTCCTATTTTCCTGGAAACCCCGGCAGTCCTAAAACCTGGTGGTGGGCTTTCCACTGCCTTCACCTTTCTTGTTCTGCCAATAAATATATTTCTTAAATATTTATTAGAAAAAGATACAGCAGAGTGTATATTTCAGTTTTGAAAATGGCCAATTTCCTATATTCAATTCCTGCTAGAAATATCTAGCAGGAATTTTTTTTTTTATTTTCTGACAGAGCCCTCCCTGATATTTTAAGAGTTTTGGTCTGAAAGAAGTATTACCTTTTACCAAATGATTGTTGGCTTCTGTGATAATAGCATTTAACTCTTTAGTAAAGTGCATTCATGGATTTTTCTAATGTTGAACCATTCTTACATTTCTGATCAATATTTATTGAGCATTTATGCTCAATAAAACTTAACTTCAGCATGTTGTATTTATTATTTTTAAGACGTTGCTGAATTTGATTGTGTTATATTTTATTTATCATTCTTATTTATTCAGAAATAAAATAAATCTATAGTTATCTTTTATTATTATCCTTGATGGATTTATTAATACAGATATGCTAAATTTATACAATGAGTTCTGATGCTTTCTCTCTTTTTCAATATTCTGAAACAGTATTACTTTAAGATGCTTTTTCTTCAATGAGTTTTTATACTCAGCTACAATATTTTGTGCCTAATACTCTTTTAAGTATAGGTCATTTTTAATTTCTTTGTTCATTGATAGTTTTTATGCCTCTTCTTGAGTCAGTGTTGACCATTTACATATTCCATAAAATAAATAATATGGAAAAATTACAGAATTCCTTCTTGTATAGCCATTCAAGGTTTTATTTACATTTAAAAAGTCTTCTCTGTAGCAACAATTATGTTTGTTTTCAATTGTTATATAATAAGCTGTATATAGGTAGTTGCTTCATTTTAGTTGGACCTTGTGTTTATTTTATACATTCTATCCAGAAAACCATCTTTTATTTTTATGGATCAACTCTACTATGTTTTCATTTCATTAATTCTTCATATTAATTCTCAATGTTTTATTACCAATCAATTTTTGTTTTGTTAATTTCTACCTTATTAATTTCTTCTTTCTGCTTGACTGTTTTGTTCAGGTCTGTTTCTTACACTGAGCTGCCATGTTATCTCCTTTACCTTTTATTTATTTATTTTTTTATTACGTAGCGATTTCAATTGAAGGTAGGAGGCAACAAAAAACAATTCTTTCTGCCTTCCCTAATAGGGAGTTTATTGACAGAATATCAGTGGATAACAGAAACAGTGAGCTAGGACTACCAATGGCCAAAATGGCATTGTCTCCTTCTGGTAATGGAGCACTCCAGTGTGCTGAGAGGCAGGACTTTGCAGCAGATCAGAGCTGGCCTGGAGAGCCACGGTGCAAGCTTCAGGTCAGCCACTGACTTGCACTGTGCCCTCTGTCAAGAATCTATACTTTTCTTTGGCCTTAATTTCCTCATCCATACAATGGAAGTACTAATATTAACCTTCCTCTGTGGGCTGTTGGAAAGTATCCATATATGTATAGATACAACTCTTACAGAACAATTTCTGGAGCCCAGTCAATAAGCAAAATTAAATGGCAAATATTATAATACCCTCTTGAGAAATTTCATTCCATCTTCCTTCATATCTAGTAAGAAAGCTCTAGAACTAATTCAAGTTCTACTATGCTTCTTTCTCAGGCTCAATATTCAAGCTGGTAGCTATCCAAATGCAGGATATTCACTTTCTGGGGGGAAAAAAAAAAGAAGAATTTTTTAAGTCATATCATGAAGATGTGCGCCAGAGAAAATAGAGGGCCAGAAATGGAGACCAGCTATTTCAAAATGGCACTTTTAATGTCCCTAAATATTATCCCACACCAGGTGTGATATTTAACACAGGCCCCAGGGAAACTCAAAAGAGGAGGGTCCAAGGGTCCAAGGCCACCTCTGTGCCAAGTTTAACTCCTCAGATGCTGAGTCACAGGGAGGTTCAGGGACTCTGGGTACCTGGGGCTCACGGAAATGGCTATTTATGAACTTGCACAATGTATTTTAATATGAGAACACTAGAATGACTATACCTCTGTAGGGTCAAATACCAGCACTGTTTTGACCCAATCAGCTTTTTATTATTTCCAAACTTGTAGAATCACTGGGGAAACTTTTACTTCCATAGTTTAATTCTGTGCCTGTTTTGAAGTATGTTTTCATAACTCTTCTTTCCTTATCAAACTGTTCTTATTGGATTTCTGTCTTGTAGGAAATTCATCAAAATCACTAATTATTCCAAATGATTATAGATCTTTCTTTTTTCCATCATAATTTAGGATACGTGGCCACATTATTTTAGAGACATAGATGTCTCAAAGGCCAGATGTTCAATGCATTTCAACATATTTAAGTTGAGCTCAAGTTCATATTAAGACATAAATGAAAAAGCCTGTTTTTGTACCTCTTCTTGTAGCAATTTAACTATAATAATAAAACAATTTTAAATATGTGATGATTGTTTAAATGGCATTATATTTAAATATCTTTAAAATTTTTGACTGTGGCAAAATATTGAGTAATATGGTAAGCTTTTCAAAATAAACTGCACTTCTAATAACATCATAAAGTCTTTGAATTAACAGCTATTCCCCCAAAGGTGTGGGGTTTTGGTGGGATTTGCACACATATTCACATGGCCTATATATCCTATATATCCAAATGACCTCTGTCAGCAACTTCTCTTTATCATGCCATGGTTTACATAGATATGAAAGGAGTTTGAAAATTAAAAAGGAATATAAGGGGAATGACAAGTGGCACCTAATGTAAGAAAACTATCCAAAGCCACTGGATGGAGAACTCAGTGCAACATGCACACAGAGCTCTCTGACAGGATCCATAGGATAGCAGTGAAAGAAGAGAAGGGGAGCAGAGGGAAGGGCTCCATGCTAGATGTAGCTGAGTTCACAGTGGTGGTTCTAATAATCTCAGTAATCAAATAGAAAGTAAATTCTGGTCAAAATAAAGTCAGTCAATGTGAATTTTTTCAAGATGTCTTCCAGATTAAAGTACATAGCTGGTACCTAATTCATGGATGAGAAAAAGCATGAACTTCACTTCTGGCATCTTTTCAAAATCCATGTATATATAAGGCATAGGATGAAGAAGTCATGGAAACATTTATTGTCAGTACAATACAATATGTTAGATTTTTGCCTCAGATAGTTACTCTTACTACCATCACCTTGACCTGCCTCCGGTGAGTCCTGTAAACAGAATGGAACTTGAGTATATGTGCCATGTACCTTCGGACTCATTGAAGTGGAGAAGCTGATACTCTGGGTCCCTTTATCTTAGTGGGAGGTAGAAGAAGCAAAAAACCCAGAACACGTTGACTTATAAATTAAGGTACCACTTTAAGCATGGCTAAGAAATCATGGAATTCTTTCCTTCTAAATACAGTCTCAGCCTCAGAATTATTCTCTCAACAGAATTCCCGGTTATTTTATTTGCACCTGGGGTAAAATCCTGTTTGACATGATGACGTAAGTGTAAATTGTTTTTATGATTAAACAAATCATATCCATTTTTTATCTGCAGATTATAGTTTACAAAGGATGCTCAATATAACTTTTATAGCACAAGTTCATAACAATGCTATGAGAGTGTTTTAGTTTAGTTAACAAATAAGAAAATTCAGAGATAAAGACATGCAACCACTAAATAAAAAAGCCAGGATATTCACTGTGATTTACAAATCTGATTCTCTTGCTATACAAACACAAACACATGCACATGAGAATGCTACTAAAGTAACTGCAATAACAAAATATGGTAATAATTTTGATTTTCATTCCTGCTGAGTTTCTTCATGTCACTGTTGATTTTCATTCATCAAAAATAGTGTCTGTTTGTAGGTTTTCTGGGTTGCCAGATGTCAGGGTCCTTTAAGGAGTAAACTCAGTTTCATGATTCTTTTCCACAGCTTGGATCTTCTAATTCTTAGCCTCTGAGACAAGATCATCTTCAATCTACGCTGACATAATTCTAACTTATTGAGCATTTACTGTGTTCTGGTGCTCTATTCTTTGCATATATTACTTAGTTTTTTTTTTCATTCTGACATAAAAGGTATTAGTAACTTCATTTTGTAGATGACAAACACAAGGCTCAGAGTTTAGCTAATTCATCTACATTAATTTAGATCAAACAGGACAGACCTAGAATTTAAATGTTCCTCTTGCCTTCATGTTTTTCTTACAATGCATTGCTGCCTTTAAACCAAGAAATAAATATGAAAACTTAATGACTTTACACAAACATTGTCAAATTTTCCTAGTGCCTAAAATGTGCATGTCTGAGGTTGTGCTTGCCAGCTATTTTTGAATGCACCTCTCTTCTCCCTTCTTCATCCTCATGCTATTTTTGAATGCACCTCTTCTTCTTCTTCTTCACGCTATTTTTGAATGCACCTCTCTTCTCCCTTCTTCATCCTCATGGATGTCACCACATCATCAGTTGTTCATTACCTCTGACATAAATGCTCTTAGAACAGGACTCCATGTCTCAAATAATTCTGATTCTAATCTGTCTTTTGACACTGATTGCAGAATACTTTTCCTAATTCCCAGTCCTATTTATGTCTCTCTGTTACTAATAAGCCTACTTAAGTTATCAAATAACGTCTGAGCTCCCCTGGTTTGGCATTCAAGGCTCTGTTTGACTTAGCCTGAACCAAATCATCAATTCCTAACTCTGTATCTCATTTACTAACCGTGCACTCTCCAGCGAATAATTTCAGTCCCAGCCCTCAATTTTATTATTTACTTATTATTTATGTGTGTATGTGTGTGTGTGTGTGTGTGTAGAATTATATGATTACTAGAAAAATTAAGCAAGATAAGTTACATAAAATCTTTTCGTAAACTGTAAACAATTTACATACGTCAGGAATTATTTTGACTGTCTGGGAGACATTTTCATATCCTTCACACATTCAAACTTTTCTAATGAAGTAGTAACATAATCCTTCCCAGAACCACCCAGTTCTAACAATCCTCACCTCCCATCTCCCCATGTCTACTTTTTTGTTCAGTGCTCATCATAGCCCTCATTACTGCATTTGTTACTGTGCCTGTTCTATGATTCCCGCTCAAATGGAAGAACCTAGGAGATGAACCTCTCAACTTTATCTTTCAAAGTATATGGCAGAGGGCCTTTCCTGTAGGTGCTCAATAAATGTTTAGAAATATCTGAATTAAGGGATATCATCTTGTCTGGGTTTATTCCCATGAAAGCATAAAGTTTAGCTTATGGATTTGTGCTCCATGATAGCAGAAAATGTGTCGATCTTCTAGAGGAGGTTGAATAATATATTCTAAGATAAAGGATAAGTGAGAAACCTGAAGGGAAAGAAAGGGCATAAACATTTGCAGTGTGTCATTGTTTGTGGGTTTACACATGTCCACAACTTTCTGATATCTCTCCAATCAAAGAGTGGGACCTTAACCAGGCATGGTGGCTCACGCTTATAATCTCCACTGATTGGCAGGCTGAGACAGGAGAATCACAAGTTCAAAACCAGCCTCAGCAACTGATCAAGGTGCTAAGCAACCTAGCAAGACCCTGTCTCAAAATTATATATATATATAAACAGGGATTTTATAAAATGTATAAAACAGGGATTAGAGATGTGGCTCAATGGTTAAGTGCTCCAGAATTCAATCTCCAGTCCAAAAAAAAAAAAAAAAAAAGTGGACTCAGACATCAGGCCTCATGGAGAGGAACAGCATCCAACTAAGCCATGGCTGAGGTCACCTCCACATTCACTTCCAGACATGCAAAGAGTGGCACTGCACATGATTCTAGACTGTCTCTTTGATGCCTAGTTTAAAAACAAAACAAACAAAAAACTGTCTCCACTGAATCCTTCCTCCTAATTGCAAATTTATGAACTAAATAAATGTTACTGTTCCTTTACACTATGAAGTTTTGGACTGGTTTCTTATACAAAAGTAGATGGTAATAGATACTCCATGTATGTTTAACTATTTTCCCCCTTAAAACAACCTAACAAGGAAGAAATTAGTGACAACCTTTTTCCATTGACAGAAGGAAACAGATTTGGAGGAAGTAAGGAAAGGGTGTCAAAGTCCTAATACTTACGAAATACCTGAGCTAAATTTACGTCCTAGTCAGCTTAAGGCCAAAGTCCACATATTTTCTTCTCAATTATTGCTTTCACCCTAGTTCTTTGTATCTTCATACCTTCTTTAAATTTTTCAATGAAAACAAAACCCAGACATTTAAATGAAACTATGCATTTGATGATACAAAATAAAGGGCCTCATGTCTTCTGTCCTTAGGCAATGATCAGCAAAAGATACTCAACATGTCAAAAGCCCTCTCTCCCAACATGTATCAGATTCCCTAGAAATTGAAGCCTTTATAATTAAATGAAACACACTTACCTGTTAGTCCCTGTTTCTAACATCTGAAACTATGTATGTGTGCCCGTGTGAATAACTCACTTGGAAACATCTTATTCAAAACTCCTGCTAAAATCTATTTTGTTGCAATTTGAAACCTGGATGTCAACAGGTGTCCCCCGTAGACAGGTTAATAAACTCATATTTATAAACCATGAGGCCTCTCTATTCAGGTAATCATATGTCTTGATCACTATTTTTTATCCCTATGTGCTGAGCTGACTACTATAAAGAAGAAGGTCAAAATTATAGCATTCATGAGTTTATTTGTGGTTTTCAAATTCTCATGCCACTCTTATATACTTGGAGGGCAATACCCCAAATGCACTACACAAACCAGTGGTTCTGGTTTTGGAGGGAAAAGGCTACCTCAGAGCAATTTGTATTTTGAATGAAGATGTATAAGTTAAATAAAAGTGTCTCCTACTTTGAAAATAAAATCTGATGCATGAATAAATTGAGCAGGGAATTTACTACATTTACATGAGATCTTATTTTTCTTACATGCTTTAAAAACTGCTTATTTGTGAAGTTCAATGACACTGAAAAATCATGTCTTTTCAACTATGAGCCATGTGAAGGTAACAGTGATTATCCCAATGTAGAACTTTTTTTTTAGAGAGAGAGAATTTTTTAATATTTACTTTTCAGTTTTTGGTGGGCACAACATCTTTATTTTATTTTTATGTGGTACTGCGGATCAAACCCAGTGCCCTGCACATGCCAGGCGAGCGTGTTACCGCTTGAGCCACATCCCCAGCCCCTAGTGTAGAACTTCTAAGGAACATTTCTGTTTCCCTCAAATATAACAGAGTGATGCAAAGTGATAGGTGAATATAAGTAGTAACTTAAAGTAGAACAAAGAGGCATACAATTGACCAGGGCTTTATTGCATTTGTTTTTTGCAAGTAACAACAACAAACATGCACTAGATACATAAAATGTGAAAAGTGTAGTCTATATATTTCCATAGTGCCTGGAACATCCTTATGTAATCTGAAAGACAAACCTCCAAGTAGTAGTATCATAATCATCATTATTATCATGGCAATCCGTTCATTGGTTCCCCCTTCTTTCTTTCCTGTAACAAAATCTCCAAAAATTAGCAAAGCACCTCATCAGTCAGAAAGGAGCTAGATTTTCCAGCCCACCTGATTTAATCAGAGGTTTAAGTTCTAGCAAATGGGATGGAGCTTTAGATACAATGAAGAAGCAACTGTAGCAAAATGTTAATGTTTAAAGAATCTGGGGAAAGGGTGTGTGGGAATTTTTTGTACTATTCTTATAAGTGTCTCAAAGTCTGAAGTTATATCAAAGTTTTCAGATAAATAAATTAAATAAATAGATATACCAAGCATAAGCCAATCTAACAGATTAAGTTGATTTTGTTGGGTTTATTAAAAGTGGGGCTTTAACATAAACAATGCAGACCATCTTACAGAAGTTTATAAGAGGAACTTATAGACCACGAAGAAGAATAAACCAAAATTACGTATGATAAAACTATACCTCTTAGAAAGTGGTTAAGATATTGGGTTCTAAAACCAGAGTTCCCAGGATTGATTTACAGTTCTATCTTTCACTACCCGAATAAATCAGAAAAGTTACTTCAATTCTGTATGCCTCAGTTACCTCAATTACAAAATGAACATTAAAAGGAGCCACTACATGGAGTTGTGAATATACAAATTAATACTCTGCCCAGCAATAGTAAGTGTTGAATAAAGATTAGCTATTATTCTTACAAAGTGAGTGAAAGTTTAGAAAGGAAAGACTGCCTATCTGTGGAGGCAAAGATACTTTCTTTTTACAGATTCATTAAACTAAAATGAGAGGAAGGCACCCCATCAGAATTTATAGTGAATAGCAAGTCTCTGTTGAAAGTGTAACAGAATTGCAAATGTAGCAGCAGATGTTTGACACAGAATATCTCAACTAAAAGTACTTGAGACATTTTGAGTGTAGCCTCTGAAATTATCTTGCAAAGTAAATGTGCATTATCAACTAAGATAGTTTTGGTCTGTTCTTACAGAAAAATGGTTTCTTTTGAGAAAATATGGTTTATTTTTTAGCTTTACCATTTCTTTTTCTATCGTATGATGTTTCAAGATCATACAATGTGTGTATATAAAGATTTTTCAAATATATGGCATTAGTAGTAAGCTCAGATAATAGTGATCACCCCTTTTACTGATGCATGTTTGATGATTATTTCCTAAGGGGTACAATTTTTGATTCAATCAACAGCAGATGAAATTCCTTAGATAGTTTCTCTGTTGTGCTAGTCATACACAATCTTTATTAATGTCTAAAAGTGTCAAGTTGTTATGGTTTAGATGTGAGGTGTCCCCCAAAAGCTCATGTATGAGACAATGCAAGAAGGTTCAGAGTAGAAATGATTGGGTTGTGAGAGCCTTAATCCAATTGATGAATTAATCCCCTAATAGGGATTAACTGAGTGGTAGCTGAAAGTGAATAGAGTGTGAGCTGAGTTTAGTGTCTCTCTCTCTCCATCTCTCTCTCTCTCTCTCTCCATCTCTCTCTCATATATATATATATATCCCCTCCTCCCCTCCCTCTTCTCCTCCCTCCCCCTCTCTCCCCCCAACCTTTCTGATCATCATGTGAACTGCTTACCTCCTCCATAGTCTTTTACCATGATGTTCAGCCTCACCTAGAACCCACAAGAAATAGAAACTGCTACCCATGGGCTGAGACCTCTGAAACCATGAGCCCTCAAATACACTTTTTCTCTTCTACAATTGTTCTTGTTGGACCTTTTAGTCACAGCAGTGAAAAAGCTGACTAAAACACAAGTATAAAGAAAAAGTCATACAATTCTGGCTTTTTCACCATCAAATCACTAAATCAAAATCAATGGTCTTCTACTCCTGGACCTCTTGTAACAAGAATAAGCCCAGTTCATAGCCATTGTATGCTGGGTTGTTGCTATTTACAGCTGAATGAATTCATAATTGTAAAATACATACTTTAAGATCTTAGGTAATGCTGCTTTCCATACTTTTACTTGTACATCACAAGGCAGCATATCAGGAAAGACCTTCAATACTAAAATTTTTTAGGAGTGATAATATTAAAATGTGTAATAAGTGGGCCTCAGAGATTTTAAAACTTCTCTGGGTTTGTGGATAATAATGTAATTGATGTTGGGCAAGGAACTCTAGTGACATAGTATGTAGAACCATAATAAAAAGTGGAGATTTATTTTTAATGTTAAAAGCAGCTTGTGAATAGTATGAATTTTAAATGCTAAGCCATAGAATTCTTGAGTCCCCTGATAACACTACAGTCCCTTAATCACTTTGTGCCTGATAATCAATTATACCCTTTTAATCAATTAATGCTGGGTAATAAAAAACATCAGAGTCTTAGTGGCTTTTTGGTTAATTGTTGAAAGGACAAACACCCCCAACAAAATTAAAACAAGAAGCAGTGAGATACAAATGGTTTATATTTATTACAAAGTGGAGCATAGACTTTGAAAGTCATAAAAACTTTGCTATGCTCAGAGGCAAACACTACTTAACTTCCAAATCCAAGGAAAGGATTTTTCTTCAAGAGGTGGTGACCTCAATCAATATCACTTGCCATTCTTACAACCAGAATATGATAGAAATTGCATAGCTCCAATTTAAGCCAATAAGAAGGCTTAATCTCTTCCTTTATTTTTTAGTAAATGTGCCTTATGGATTTCAGAAATTACATCTTGGGGAAGCTAAGAGTCACCTTCTTTGACTCAGTTGATTCAGTCTTAAGAAGATATTGCAAATTCTAATTTTCTTTTACTTTAAGTAAAGTTTTAATGTGTCAAAAGAACATTGCATTTATCAAGTATTTTCCCAGGTTTACCTTCTACTAATTTCACAGTTGGGATATCACAGATATATGGCATAGACTTGAAATTAGAAACAGCAGAAATCAAATATCATAATCCTCTGGCTTCAAAATATGTCTAGATTTCAACAACAGATCAGTAGAGAACAGTAGGTCAAAAAGGCAGAAGCTAGAATTCAGACTGATGGCTTGTGTGCACTTCACAATCATGGACAAGCTGACCCTCTCAGCTCTGACTTTGCTGGTATAAATATCCAAAAGGCACAACTAGTGGCTGAGCCCAGAGTAATCGGCTCTGACAAAGATAATGCATCCTCAGGTAGGCAGGACCATTTTGTTGCCAGAGGAAGTGAGCCAGGTCATTTGCAATGAAATAGTAAACCCAAATTTGCTGAAGCAATAAAGACAGAGTATGGGGAGCAGGGAAAGACGAGAGAGAGAGAGAGAGAGAGAGAGAGAGAGAGAGAGAGAGAGAGAGAGAGAGAGAGA
>NW_026000037.1:36328222-36386185 GCF_001458135.2 Marmota marmota marmota
GAGAGAGAGAGAGAGAGAGAGAGAGAGAGAGAGAGAGAGAGAGAGAGAGCGCCCAGGAAAGGGGTTCTGCAGAATTCCTGAAGAAGCTTAGCCATAGGAGCTAAGTAAATTATAGGGCTAGTGGGGGAAGGATTCAGCTTACTAAGCACAGTGCTGATCAAGCATGTGTTGATAACAGTTTGGGGGCAGTAAAACTAAATGTGGACCCACCTACTGGCACATAATAGATCACAATACCTGACTAAGGGAATGCATCCAATTGAGTCTGCAAGGAGAATAACTTTATAATCATCACCTGAGCAGGGCTGGAACAGGCAGGAACTCCAATCCTGAAGGAAGCTACTAAACATGAATTTTCTTCATTGAATGATGATGACCTGAGCGTCTTCAGGATTTGTGGGTAGTAAGCTACTATCATAATAAGCAACAGTAAGTTTTACAACCTGCAAATTGAGAACTGACTTTAGATTCCTACCCCAGGTTCTGCAAAAAAGTCTCATACTCATGGCATAATGTCTTATCCTACTCATAAAGTAAAAACGCAAACATACAAACAAAAAAGTAGTTTAATGCTAAGGGGAAAGATCAAAATAGCAGCAGACATAGCTGCATTGAATTTGAAAGCTGCTCCCTTAATTTCACAGTTATACAGTAAAATATCTTCATTGTTTTGAGATTATAAACCTTAAAAAATGGCCCAGAAAATCCACACTCATGTAAAACCAGAAAATAGGGCAATTCTGTAACATATCTCATGTTGGTAATCTTTTAAGATGAAACAGCTGAACAAGAGGGAATGGGGGGAAGGGAGGAGGAATAGGAAGGGGAAAGACAGTAGAAAGAATCAGACGTAACTTTCCTATGTTCATATATGAATACATAACCAGTGTAACTTCACATCATGTACCACCACAAGAATGGGAATCTATACTCTGTGTATGTATGATGTTTCAAAATACATTCTACTATCATATGTAACTAAAAAGAACAAATAATTTTTAAAAATGCTACAACTGTGACTGAATTACTATAAGGATTTTCCCACATGCATACCCCCCAAATTACATTATTCTGTTGCTTTTACTAAAAGGTTATGTCAATTATATCTCTATTTTGAGCATTGTAATATTGTTTGCCTTAAACTTAATCTGATGCAAAACAAACTTTGCTAATCTTCAAATTTTCGTTTTACTTGGCGTGGATGCATTTTCCTACCTTTTCCATCACCTTATTAATTCACTTTTAAGTGTAGGTCTCTTACAATCTGTGTGCAGGTGAGTTTCCTTTGTTTAATTCCATTCTTAATGAATATGGTAGTATATAGTATTATGGTTTCTCCTTGAACTGTGACTATTTTATTTATATTCAAATTGATATTGTCATTCTAACAGATAATTCCAGATTTACTTTTGCCATCTTATTTTTATATTTGTGACTTTTTTGCATATTTTAAAATCAGATGGATGTTGTCATAGTTGCTTCATTTTTTTCCTGTTGTTTGTCTGTTTTAATCCAGGAAAGTCTTTTTTATTAACACTTTGTTTTAGTCAGCTTTTTCACTACTGGGACTAAAGGACCCAACCAGAATAACTAAAGGGAGGAGGAAAAGTTTATTTGGGAGCTCACGTTTTCAGAGTTCTCGGTCCATAGACAACAGGCTCCATTTCTTGAGGCTCGAAGTGAGGTGGAATATCATGGTGGAAGAGTATGGCAGAGGGAAACAGCCCACAAGATGATAAAGAAGGAGAGAAAGAAGTCTCCACTTGCCAAATACAAATATATACAGCAAAGCCATACCACAAAGCCACACCCCCAATGCTCCGCCTCCTCCAGCCACACCCCACCTGCCTTCAATTACCACTCAATTAATCTCATTAGGTGAATAATTCACTGATTGGGTTAAGGCTCTCATAACCCAATTATTTCTCCTCTGAACCTTCTTGCATTATCTCACACGTGAGCTTTTGGGGGACATTTCACACCCAAACCATAACATACTTAGTAGTTTGAAACCTGAAATATTTCTTATCTTCCTACCGTTTTCCCAATAGCATTTTATTTGGCTCCTTCTGAAATTTTCATTCTAGATATCTTCATTAAAATATTGTTTTTCTCAGTTTGGTGGCAAATGCCTGTAATCCCAGTGATTTGGGAGGCTGAAGCAGGAGGATTTTAAGTTCCAGGACAACTTCAGTATGTCAGTGACACCCTGTCTCAAAAGGACTGGGAATGTGACTCAGTGGTAAATCACCTCTGGGTTCAATCCTCAGTACACACACACACACACACACACACACACACACCTCTCTCTCTCTCTCTCTCTCTCTCTCTCTCTCTCTATATATATATATATATATATATATATATATATATATATACCTTCATTGTATATGGATTGGTTTATAATGTCATTTTTACATTAAGTATATAACTATTACCTTCAACTTGGTAATAACATAACAATTGCCAAATTTAACTGGATATCATTAGTAAATCCTTTAAAGGCACATGATAAGCAATGACACTTACTCCTTCTTAATTTGAATTTCTCAATAATGAGACTTTTGTTCCACTTTTCTAAATAGTGCAAAATATATACTATACATACAAAAGAATGACTATAATGTACATTTTATTGACTAAAATAATAGATAAAGTATATAGCTGATTACCACTCATTCAAACTATGCCCCCACCTAATTTTATTCCTTGCCTTTCTTTATAGTTTTATCATGTATACATGTTTGTGTGTACACACACACATATATGTACTTTTCAATAATGTTATTTTTGGCTGTTTGAAACTCATAAAATGTAATCATTCTACACATATAATTCAAAAGTTTTTTTTCTAAAAATTATGTTTTTGAGACTCATCCACATTTATATGTTCAATTGTAGATAATTAATTTCCTCTGCAGTAGAGAATGTTACTGTACAAAAATAACACGAATCGTGTATCCATTTAACTGGGGCTGGATATTTTCATACACATGCAAATCTCCTGGTGCAATGTACAAGAGTTTCTCTGTGTTGTATAGTGTGTATATTTAAGGGGTTATTCTGCTAATCTTGGGATATAATCATTGCCATATTTATAAAATAAATATAACATTATTTCTAAGGTGTTATTCCAAATTTTTCCCCCAGTACTGGGGATTGAATCCAGGGGCACTTTACCACTTAGTTATACCCCCAATCCTTTTTATTTTTTATTTGAGACAGGTTCTCACTAAGTTGCTAAGGCTGGCCTCAAACTTGCAATCCTCCTGCCTCAGCCTCAAGGGTTGCTGGGATTATACGTGGGTACCCTTGAACCTAGTTCCAATTTTTAACACCTGGTATGTAGGTACTCCCATTGCTCCATATTCTTGTCAGCACTTGACATTGTCATACTATTCTGATATCAGACTCCTGTTTGAAAACTAGGATCTTGTCATCTAAACATGGTCTGTCCAGAAGGAAAGGGGCCTCCTCAGAGTGTAGTCCAGGCTCAAAAGAATAGGAAATATACTCTACCTTCAAATGTAAGTAGTGTGCTGACATTGAATACACTTTGAAATAGCACTATTAAAATTCTCCAATTCTTTAAAGTAGATCCATGGAAATATAACAGCATATCTTTACTGAATATCTTACATTAGAAAATCTTAAGAAATTCTTTTTTATACTTCTCCTATCAATTCCTTTCAATTCTCTGTATAAACAATTAAGTCACCTATAGCAAAGACTTCAATGTTGTCTTAGCTTAGATTTTTTTTTTAAGTGTTGAGGTTCAAAACTAGGGCCTTGCACATGGTAGGCAAATGCTCTACTACCAAGCCACATCCCCAGGCCTTGAATCAAATTTGAATATTCACAAAATAATCCAAACTATTCTTGCACTTCTGACCTACGTTAATTCTGGAACCTATCATCTTAGAATTCCTCACTAATATAAATCTAGATCAAGCATATTTTTAGTCAAAAATCATTCAAAAAAATAAGTATCTGCACACTATTTGTAGAAACATATTGCTTTCTTAAAAGAATATCTGTACTCAAATGTGAATGCTGTTAAAAGACTAAGTGTAACAAACCTAGTGTTACTCTTGAGGCAACTGTGTTTGGAGCTGACAGATAATCTGTTTTAACAATGCCCCATTTCAATATGGCACAATTAGCAAACATGAAAACCAAATATTTGCTTTTTGTAAACCTGATTTAAAATATGAATCAAGGACCAGAACATCTGAGTTTCTTATGCCTCTTCTTGCACCAACCTGTTTATGATGTGTAAATGTTGCTTCATGTATAAGATTCTCAGTGTTGCCTTCTCTCAAAGTGGAACTTACAACCATGGCCTTGCCTCTGGAAGACAATCACTTCGAGTATGGCATCAAAAATTTTATATACCATACTTCGAGTATGGTATATAAAATCAAATTTTGAAATTATAAGTACCTTTTTAAGACATTTAAGACAATATTTTTTTGTGACATGACATGTCTCACTTAAAGACAGTATATTTCTCAGAAATACTTGTTTGCTCACCTGTTGCCACAATTCCTTAGAGGCCACAATTGCAACATGTGAATTTGTCACAGTAGTTTTGTGGCCCTGGGTGGCAGCAAGAACAGTTGCTTCTCTACACTTCTGGTCAGTAAGAGAAGTATATATATATATATATGGGTTAAGATAAAAGTGACTTCATCCTAGCTATAATGTACCTGGTTTATGTTAAGCTAAAATTAAAGAGTTAGGCCTTTATTTTAGTCAACTCTTTCACTGCTGTGACTTAAACACCCAACCAGCACAACTGTAGAACTGTAGAAGAGGAAAAGTTGATTGGAGGGCTCATGGAATCAGAGGTCTCAGTGTATAGAAGGGCAGCTCCATTCCTCAAGAAGCAGAGAGAGAAAGAGACTCCACTCTCCAGATACAAATATATATACCAAAGCTACAACCTAATACCCACCTCCTCTAGCCACAACCTACCACTTCAGTTACCACTCAGTTAATCCCTGTCAGGGCATTAAATCACTGATTGGGTTAAAACTCTCACCACTCAATCATTTCTCCTCTGAATTTTCTTAACATTATCTCACACATGAGCTTCTGGGAGACACCTCATATCCAAAGCATAACAGCTTCCTATTCATGACTGGCACACAGCAGACACCTAATACACAGTGTGAAACATAGCATTAATATATAGCATTAAATTGTATTGTTTGGGGCCGATCTTATGCTTAATAAAGTGACAATTAATGTCTGAGAAGGTTAAGTGAGCAGCTCCATAGGTTTTGACTGTGTCAATCAGTGAAGACTGGAATATTCTCAGACATGCTTTCTTTCAAACCAGATTTGTGAAACTATAGCCAAGGGATACATTTTCAGAATTGAAAACTTCTTTACAAGAGATTTTAAATGCTGCTGTGTTTGTTTGGCAATTATATTTAAAAGTGATACAAACATGTTCTGAATTAGCTGGAGGATTGAGAACACTGCTTTCAAACCAGTTGTTGCCAGATTTGAGAATTATAAGTCACATGATCAAGTGAGGCCAACCCATACCTTATTAATTGTTGTGAGCCAACAGGATAAGAAGGGAAACCGATGAAATAAATGATGTACCAACACCAGTTGAGGCCAGACAGCATTACAGTACACTAATGACCACAAAGCACATTACCATCATCATGTCACACTATACAAAAGTCAAGACCATGGTTCTACTGTGAGTGGTCTACTGTGAGTGGCCCATTTACTTTTAGCAATCAACATTTTTCTTCACAATTAATGTTGTCAATTTATGTTGTATGGCTTTGATGATTTTGCTTTGATTTAGTTTTTTATTTCTCTACATTTTATAATGGTAGAAAAAGTTATATAGAGAAGAAGGGTGTAGATAGTTTAATAAATTTAAGTCAACATTTGAGGGTCATAACAATTGTTCCCTTTAAATGGAATATATGGAATCATCAGGTTTGACAAACATTGTACTATTAAAAATATCCATTCAAAACAATATGCTATAAGCGTGTTGGAATATTTACATTCATCACCCCAATTTTAGGTCTCATATAAATAAAATCATCAATATACACAAGGAACAAATGTTGATTCTTTCTCAGTCCTATGGATTTCTCATATTACTGAGGCTAAAAGAGAGATCCAAAATATTCCTTCCTTATGAGGTCAGTGAATTCTAATCAGCCAGTTGTCTTTCTGAATGCTTCACTTATACAAGTGGTTAATTATTGTTGGGCAACTAAAAACAGCTTCAAGTCTAGTCTGACTATCATTTAAACAAAAATCCACCTTGTGAAAGCTGCTTTTGAAAGATGTGAAAATGAAGAGTATTTCTCTTTCAACTGAAGAGAAAAGTCTTTTCAGACATAAAAATGATTACTGCTATTGGTAGTTTCAGTGCCGCAACAGAGCAGGCAATCAGATACTGCTGATCGTCAAGACAACCTCGGGCAGTTACAGCCTCCAGGAGAAGGATCACTTTTTTAGGGTAAATAATACTCCCTGTAACCACAGATTCAGACATCCAAGGCCCTATGCATCAAGTTGATGGCATCATTTACATGAAGTCCCCACCGCGATCAGCTCTCTGACTTATACATGAAAGAAAAACCCTTCCAAGGCCCAGTTACAATTCTGATTAATAGGTTGGTCAGGTACAGAGCCAAGATTTGCAGTGGGCTGCAGTTGGTGCTTTGTCCAGGACCATGGATCATTTAGGATGAATAGAGCCCTCAGTGGTGGCGCTAATGGCATCACTCAGGCAGCAACTTGAAATGCAGTCTCAGGGTTTGTTTGGCCCTTCAGTTGGCACCACGGCCAGCAAACACTCCAGCTGGGCAGCAGAGCCCGGGCCAGCCCTCCTCACCTGATCTGCCAAGCTTGGCAGGCAATCCCCTTTCACCATCCAGATTCTGAATGCGAGTGTCATGAAGGGAGAAGATGTGGTCATGCTTCTTAATGGTGAGGAAGTTGGAAGAGGTAGGGGTTTCTTGTTTTGTTTTTAAACACACTCTTATTTAAGATAGGTCAGTGAGGAAGGAAAACAGAAAGATAAGCTTTGAGGGAGGAAAATAAGGAGGGCCTGTTGCCAATAAGAAAAAAAATCAACTCTGCACAGACAATGGAGTGGCTGAGTTTTTGCAGTATTTATTCCTTGTGAAAAAGGGTGTGAGGTTTTCGTAAGAGAAGGATAACATAAAAGTGCAAGAGCAGGGCTCCTCCAGCCACCCCAGTCTTCCAGATACAGCTGCTGCCTGACACTGCAGCACAAAGAACCTGGTTGAAAGGCAAAATGGTTTCAGGTTTTCACTCTGTGGTCATTAGACATGTGAGCCGCTCTCAGAGGGTGTGTTGGGCCTGGGAAGCTAGACACCTGTTGTCGGCAGAAACACAATACACTTATTGATTTGAGAGGGCTGCACTGGGTAACTAAAGAGGGCACGCAAAAATCCAAAATAATAAATGGACCCATTACCCGATGACGTGGCAAAGGGGCCTCCAAAGGAAAGCCATAGATCCAGATTACTTTATCTAAGGCAGTACAAAGCAGAAAGCATTGTTTATGGGAGGTTGGAGGAAGGGCAGGAGGAGCAAAGTGAGGAGGGAAGCAGTGCTTAATAAAAAATGGTGTTGTACTTGAGACCATCTGAAAGAACCCCTTCTGATTTATCTTCTCCCGAAGCTGCAGCAGCCGCGATTGAGGTGACTATAATAGCCCAGGAGAAATGTTGGTGCTATTAGTTGGGTGATTGATGGAAGCGCTGCCAAAACAGCTAGGGAATTTGTCAATGTGTTTTTTGAAGTTTGTAAATGATGACACTGGCAAAGTATAAACAAACTCAGCTCCAGCAGACACGTTACACAGTCCCCAAACTGACACTCGGTTTGCGGGATTGTTCCAATTAGGAATCATCAGCTGGAGTAACAAGCTCTGGCTTCTTGGGCCAGGGCAGATGGGGCTTGTGCAACACGAAACACTTAAAGAAAGTCATAAAAGGAAGTTTTGTGGACATGTCCAAAGCAATGAACTGCCTGCTCATTGCAGGGCACCAAGTAGAAGAAAAGTAAAAGATTTGGAAACCTAAAGACTCAGAGTCACACAACTCTGTGACCACTGGAGGAGCCATGTTACTTCTTAAGGTCCATGGAACTGCAATGGCTCAAACCTCCCATTGGTTTGATTTCAAGACTAATTTTTTTAAAAAATCATTTTTTCTTCCTGAGATATTTCTGGAAGAGTTTCTATGTCCCCAAATCCATTATGATTGTGACTGGGGGACTTAGCCAACTGTTCACTCTGCACTCCAGAAAGTGTATTCCTCCCACACAAATTGATTGGGCAAAGTGTGTTCAAGGCAGTGTGCCCCACATCAGGGTACAAAGGTAAGGAAAAGGGACTCAAGCTCTGCACGTGTCAAAACTACATTCACTTAATAAAGACAGGCATTAATCAAATGATAAAATTAGTTATCTAATTACATGTGATGAGTGCTGTAAATAATAAAAAGATGTGAACGGTGCTTTAGGACATAAAACAGAGACCCTGACCTAGTTAAGAGGATGAGGGAAGAGTTCATCAAGGAAGGAATATTTGAGCAGTGTTCTAAAGCAGGTATAGGAGTCAGCTCAAGGCAGGAAAGGGAAAAGAAAGATCCAGAAAAAATAGAATAGCACCCAAGGAGGCATGAAAGAGCAGGGTGTCCTTGGGAAAAAAATACTAAAATTCAGAAAAATAGAAAGATAAGGTCATGAAAGACTGTTAGACTTTGATAAAGAGTTGGGTCTATATTATTTTTAGACAAAGCAATAGAGAAATTTCAGGCATGGAAATGAAATCCCCCGTTTACATGAGGAGAGACCATTCTGGATGGAATGCAGAAAATGCATTGAGAGGGCAAATATTGCACATGGGTCAGTAATGAGGTCATTGCAATGGTTTAGGCAAGAGATGATAGTGGAATGGACCAAGAATGGAGCCACAGGGATGGAAAATGTGAACAGATTAGAAAAACATTTGAGAGGTAAAGATCCATAAATTTTTGACCCATCAAGTGGATATAGACACAGAGAGAGGGAGGTGTCCCTCGCAGTCAGCAGTTGTTATCTGTGGCACAGATGAAGGTACCATATTTTCCTACAGGTAATTTTCTCAGGAAGCTGGAAAGAAGGGTCAAGTAACAGGTTGGCGGTATCATGTTGCCCTTTAATAAGAAGCAGCACAATGCTGCTTATGCAGGAAAATGTAGATCTTTTGCAAAAAAAAAAAGGCCTAAACAAAAAGAAAAATGTTGAAACAGCCATCACCAACCATTTTAATTTTACTTTCTTTAAAAACTCCTCGGGCAAAAGGAAATATGAGCCCAACAGAATCCCCTAAAGAATACAGGCAGGCCGTGTCAACTGTAATCATGATTTTAAAAAGGAATCGGGGTCATAAGTTACATTGACAGAGGATACACAAGGTGCCCCAACAACACAAAGAAACTGAGAAATGCCAGTTTCTATGGTGGAAAATAGTTTAAATATGTATAATTGTCTTGGAGTAGGCTTTGGAGTAGACAGGGCTGTGACTGCAAGAGTTCTTCAAACTCCTAGTGAGGTCAGTTCTCAAAAAGGCATTTCCACTCCCCTATTTGGCCAGTGGGAAAAATCAGTCTTAATTTTGTTCCTGTTATATTTTTTAAAAAAATCTGAGTCTGCAATGATAAATAACCTGAAATAAGTTGTATGTTTCCTGACAAGTGAAGTCAAAATGTTTTTCTGTTTTCTTACAAGAATTTTCGCAAGGCAAGTTTTTCATTCTAGGAAAAACATATCTCTGTGCAAAGATCTGAGAATTTTCTTGCAACTCCTTCGATGCCAGCACCTCACTGAAATTCCCCACCTTTAGGCCATTTCACTTCCAAGGGCACATTCATGGCCATCAGCTTGCTGCTTTCCCACCATGGTCCTGGATTCCAAGCACACCAGCACCCAAGGGAGTCAGGAGATGAGCTTGTGGAAATGTTTTTATTCCCACTCTGATGCGGCAGGGACTGAGCTGCTTTGCAGAGGGACATCCAGACAGACTTCCAGTGAGGCAGTGACTGGCACTCAAAGTAACTTTGTCAAAGACTCTTCCTGTAGAAATACAAAAGGAAAATGTGTACCATTGAAACAAACTGAAAGCATGTCACAGTGAATGGCAAGCTGACTCCTCGAAAGAAGTAATTATTGCTTAATAATGGCAGCATATGCCAAAGATGTGAATTTGGGGGCCACCATTCGTGTTATTGCAGGCTGCCTGACATAACAGGAAGTCTTTTGTGGCTTCCGAAGCAGAACTGTAAAGTGGCTTTGGCCCCATCATTTCAACAGTAGCAGCACCAGCAATAGTGGCACATAACGTGTGTTTTCCACATGTCTGTCGTTCCCTGTTCTAAGCACCAGACGAAGCAAGTTAAAAAGAGAAAGACTCATGGACATGTAGTCATGGCATTTGCTATTTTTAACTAAATCATATTTTCAGGCATATTAATGACCAGCATTTGCACAATCAATCAATTTCAGCCAAAAAGCATCACTTGTTTTTTTGGAATTTCACTGTCTTCTAAAACAATAAAAGAAGAAGATATAATCTTTGCTTACTAAAAGTGCGGAAGCCTTAACTAAACATTTTTTTTTCACTTCTTAGGTGATTTTATTATAGTCTTCTTTGTGTTTACTGAATTTTAATTTTTCTTTTTTTTCTCTAAGAATATAAAAGAAAGACACTTGACTACAAATCATTAAAGGCTTCCAAAGACATACACTACCTCATACATAAGGAATATCCAGGGAAAACAATTTGTATATTAAACAGTAAATAGCTCAATCTGCTCATGCATTTGTTAGTCAGCCTTCTCAGGACACCTCCTCTTAACTCCTCCTGTCCTACAGGTACACTAGTGCACTTTCCATTCATTTAGCTATTTCAATAAAAATATATAACACTTTCTATGTTCTAGGCATGGTGCAAGGTACAGACTTATTTCAAATAAAATTTCTTAATGTTTTTAGAAGATGAAAGTGTTTATATATAGATCATTTTCTTAGAGATAAAAAAAAAAATCTGTACCAGGGAAGATCTTTCTCTCTAGAATAATTATATAGAAACCATATTACCCTTTGTGGTAGACACTGCTAATGACCTCTCTGATGTTCCATTCTTCCCTTCCTCCTCATTCACTGAACTGACTTTAAATAGAGTGGAAATGTGCCTAGTTAAAATAACCAGCTTGTCAGCTTTCCTTGCTAGTAATAATGGTCACTCAACTTGTTTCTGGCCAATGAGTTCGAAATAGCAATATTTACCTGAATAAAATAGGGAAACATATGGTAAAAACATAGTCCCTTTATTGTCAACATAGGGTCAGTGCCCCATCTTGGACCACATACATTGAGGTTTCTTGTCACATTAGAAAAACAAACTGTGGGCACTTTAGTAGATATTGCTAGTAGTATTCATCAAAAACATTTTTATTTCTTCCTGAGAATACAGCTAGACTACTTTTCCAGCCTCCCTTGCAGTGAGACGTAGCCATGGTGACTGAAGTGTAGTGACAGGGACAGCCATGTTTCCAGACCTGGCCTACCTAGCTTGTAGACACATACATGTTCCTCCTCCTTCTACTAGCTGATTTAATATTTAAAGCAAATTTAGAAGCTACATATTGAAGACAAATTATAGCAAAGCCTCTATCAGTGCAGATATCTCATTTTGCTGCCTTGGACTAATTTGTTACGATAACTAAGATTCTAAATTCTACCATTATCGTAGGGGATACTTCCAAAACAAAACCAAGTGTTTGGCATTAGGTTATCAGGTTGTAGATAGTTAGAAGGTTGGAAAATCTTGTGTGTTTTCTTTTTGTTTGTTTTTTGTTTTTCTGGCAAAATAACTGATAAAAAAGGCTGCCTTAAGCAATCCGGAAGGTGGACCAGGTGTCTAGTGAGACTGCCTCTAGGGAAATAGTTAAAAAGAGAGATATTAGTGCATATCAGTTCCTCTGTGTTCCTTATAGCAAGCAATTGTGAGGAAGATTATAACTTATGCAAGAATGAACAAGTTTTAGTAAAATTCCAGGATTAAGTTGAGTTCAGAAATGTGAGATTTCACAGGGTTAGAAAAGCCAACAGCTTCTGAACCCCAAAATGTATGATACAGAGTGACAAAGGACTTGCATGGAAAAGCCCCATTAATTCTGAACAATTAAACAAAGGATTCAAATTGTTGACCTCAGGCATAGCATCCTTTCAGTTGAGAGGGAAAAAAAGCATTAAAATGAGGAAACAATGAAATAAGTCAGGTTTGAGAGTCATACCTGAAAAAGAACTTTGAGAGACAGTCATTGGTGCATGAAACTAGATTGGAAGCATGTAGCATGAGGGCCAGGGAGCTTTCTAAGGAACTGTATTACAAAACAGAAGAAGAAAAGAATCTATGAATATGCTTAAAAAGCAGGAGAATGAAAACATAGCCTATGGCTCTAAAAGAAGTCTTAGCACCCCAAACTTCCACTAGCAAAGAGCAGGTTGTGAAAGCTGTCCCATCCCCAAAGAGGGCAAACTTGCCATTTTTCCTATTCCATATAAACAGGGAAAATAAGAACCTCCAGTCAAGGAAGAACGGGTTGAGGGCAAATCAAGAGCAGCAGAAAACAATGAAAAGGAAATCTGTCGTGAGAGTGAATCAAAACTTCTCACTCCTTGCAATGCTTGTCCAGCAAGATTCCATACCTGAAATGGACCAGTGGACACCTGGCCTCCTATCCTCCTCTTTTCTAAAGAAAATTTGTCTTGCAATTTTCCTGCTCTTCATCCAAGATTGTGTATCTGCAGGGCCAGGGGGCGTATTTTTTAGGGGATTTTTTGTTTTGTTTTGTTTGGGTTTTTTGTGGGGGGTGGGCTATGGAGGAGGTCTCAGTTGTTTTAATTAGAGGTTGCTGGAATCCAGGGATCCCCATCTGCACCTGAGGGAGGGAACTGCTTTTCACTGAGTTATCAGAGACAGGAACTGAACAGTGTTTATTAATTTTCTCCTTTGGGGAAAGACTGAGTATGATATTTAAATAGAAAAAAGAGAGACAAAGAATCAACTGCTAGCTGTTTATCAGAATGTGCTTCCTTTCCTTCCTATTTCTCAGCCTACCTTAGGCAATAAAGAAATAAATCAGACTTGAGATTTATGTTTGAGAAAAAACTTTGGGGGTGGTTACTGGCACCTAAAACATAAGTTGGAAGCAAACAGCTATTTGTTTCTTCTTTTCTTATATGTCTCAGATTCTGTGTTAGCAGTGTTTTAGCTTATGTGAATTCCACCCAATAAGAAGTGAGTAAAAGTGACTGATGTCATCACCACTTACAAACTTGATCCAGAAAAACTTCCCACACATCTTCCTCCATGCTCTTAGTTAATTACTGAAAACCACATATGGAAGGTGGCAGTGTCTGTCTGGTTTGAAGTTTGGCATTTTCAGTAGAGCCCCAGATCCCAAGCCTTGGGGACCAGTAACACCTACATGGGATGGATTACTGAAGAAACAAACTTCTATTGCTTTGGCCACTGTAACCTATGGGATTTACCCCAACACTAATGTTTCCGTTGTGCGACATGGGAGCAAGCATTACCCTTATTATGTGTGGGTGCTAATTCCTAACTGACATTCTTTTAATGAATAAAAGCTTTCACTCAGCTGTATTCAGATGCTAGTATAGATGGTAAATAGATGGTAATATCTGGACAGCATGTGTGCAGACTCAAGATGCGTAGAAACCATGACATTCTCTTTTTCTCACCTCTGCTTTCTCTATTTGCAAGTCATGCGCCATTTCTCCTATACTCATTTTAACTTTCTCAGCTTATGTTTTATTTGCGGCTTTCCTATTATATTACAGATGTTGGTAAATGATCTCAAATGCCAGTACAAGGGGTCTGTAGATGTCACTGTAACAACTTCCTCAACTCTATAAAGTGAAGATCTAAGCAAGAGCAGAAAGAAAGAAAACAACCCATACAGAAGACAGCTGCAAGAACCTGGAGAGGAAAGGAGACAGCCCAGCAGTGGGGAGAGCAATTAGATGAGACTGAAGAGATCAAGCATATCCAAAGCCTGAAAAGAAGTTTGGAATCAAGTGGCTCCACTTGTGATTGAATGTGAGGGAAACTAAGAAAGGCATGCTGAAGGAGTGTCTGAAATTATTATCCCTGCCTGAGGGGTTAGGAAAAAAAAATGGTGCAGCTATATGTGAACTTGCTATTAAAAGTAGACAGCCTAGAGAACTGGGATATGTTTGGTTCCAGAATTTTTCACATTTAACCCAGCAGGCACATGGAGAGCTGGTGAGGATGCAAAGCCCAATGCGACGGGCAGCTGCTGGATTCTACACATTAGCTACACATGACCTCGTTCACTGGTCCCCACAGTCCCAAGTGACAACAGGAGTGGTTAAAAAATAAATCTCTACGTTGGATGATACTTGAAACAATAGAGATTGAATTTTTCTTTCTACTGTTTTTCTCTTGTAGTTCAAAAATGTGACGTTTATAGAAAAGTAGAGATTGTTCCTAACCAAACTGCATAATAGTTTCTCTTCTAAAAATAAACATAATCTCTAAATTTATTTTACTTTACCTTATATTTGAGCAAAACATTTTAAAGAAGTTTTTTTAAAGATTCTGAAATCTTATCATAGAACAAACCCAACACTAAATAAGAGCAAGGATATTTTTGATGGTGCATTAACTCTGCAACTTTGTATAAGTTTCACTCATTTTCATTCAACACCTATTTATCAGTATTCCAGATGAAGGGAAGTCAAAGATAATTAAAATCTGATTGGCAAGCATGGAAGGAAACTGTATTATAATAGAAGGGACTAAACATAAACCCATTGATTATGGAATAATCTGAGATGCCTTGGTTTTCAAAGGGTTGAAATTCTTCATTTTCTACTTGCCAAATAACTCAACAACTTGGTTGTTTTCATACCTCAGTGAGGCAGGAATATGAAGAATGATAATGGCTTCTAATATTTAACTGGGTTATAAGTTTATGCCAGGCAGACTAATAAATGTTTTATATGGATTGTTTTATTCTATCTTTACAAAAGCTCTCTAATAGAGGTTTAAAAAATTAAAATTTATCATAACTTTTCAGAGGAGGGACATGAGTCACAAAATGTATAGCAAACTGTCCAAAGTCACATAGCTGGATAGTGGCAAAGCCAGGATCTGAACCAATATTGTTGTAGTTTTTCCATATGACATCCAAATATGCTATATAAAGCATGATCCATTTGAACCAGATCTTGCCTAGAAGCCTCTGTCATGATATCTCAGACCCATGAAATATACCTCATCTGTGATCTTCAAAACATGCAGAACAGGGGGCCCCAGCCAGTCCATATCCATCAGCTAATGCTAATATCTCGGAGATTATTGGATGCATGTCATGCATTATTGCATCTGGTGATTTGAAGGGTTCAATAAATTTCAGTTTCTCCCCTAAGTCCAAGTCATTCATAAAAATTTATTGCATGGAAAACCATGTGTTAATCTTAAGTTTTTGGTGTTGACTCTTACCTGATCACTCTGACCCAGAATGAATTCATATCCCTGAGATACAGGAGATCCAAATTCTGGGCATATACATGACAAACTCAGAGGAAAATGTCTACCCAGAGCTAATCATTTCAGGGGCTTCCCTTACTTCATTGCTCTATTGATTCACTTGACAGTAGTCAGTACCTACCAAGCGTTAGACATTATATAAGGTACTAAAGTTAAAACAGGAAACACTCTCTATCTTCATGGAGAGGTGGTCTACTAGAAGACACAATGACAGATCATTCTGAGGCAATGGAATTTTACTTTGAGTTTTTTGGTAAACACTTATTTTAGTATTCACACCAACTTGCACAATAAAATAAATATCTAAAGTAATGCATTTGTAAAATTATGATAGTTATACCTATTCCTGATACATTTGGTAGATAAATGAGTATAGAAAGAATAGAATGGTTTGGATAAATAATAAAATTCTAGATTGTGGTAATTTTGGAACCATTTACATGACTGCTCTGAACTTTCAGATCCTATAATAGTTCACATGAAATTAGCAAATCTAGAAAATCCCTTCTAAAGCCATGTCATAAATGTTTCATATTTTTTAAATCCTAGTGAATGGAGATGTAATTATAAGATGACTTTAGGTCTTCAGGTTTACAACAGAATGAACTGTTCCAACAGCCTAGTCACATTGCCTTCTCCTCCCAAGTTAAGCACAATAGATGTGTGATTTTAAATGTTTGCTTACATTGAATTTGTTGATTTTATTCCAGACATTACCAATTAGAACTGAATCCAGAATCAGATGTTGAATTGCTATAAAACAAATCCCATACTCCTGGATTTTCTAGAATTACAGTATAAGGAAAATCAAAGAACAAAATGAGATGGTAGTAGCCTTAAAGATTTGGAAAGATTCATCTTGCAAAGGCAGTGATAAGATCCCTTATCTTCATGGGAGGCAGAATAAGAAAAGAAAGCCTCAAAAGTTGCAAGAGATATGCTTTAAATTAGATGCCCTGAAAAAAATCACCAGTTTGCAAGAGAGTCAAATCATCAGGCACCAGACTAAGAAATGCGGGTGAATTCCTTTGCCCTACAAGGCCATCTCCCTGAGAAGTTTCACTGCCTGCCACCATGAAGCATGCCAGAGGGAGGACTGCTTCTGGAGATCTCAGATGTCCCCTCCAGTCTGCAAGGCTAAGAAAAAAGTGCTGCCTGACCTGGTCACCTTACCCTCCTTTAATCAGCCTGTGGATATTGGGCATTGATTCTGACTCCAGTACTGCAGGTAATAGGAACACTAAGACATTGTCCTTCTCATAATGGATTTAGGGAGACAACTCAGAAGCAATTCAGTGATAGAATATGATAGATAAGTATAAAATTAAGTGCCAAATTTGGTGATTTCACTGCTAGATAAAGGAAAAGAGAAAAGCATACAACTTTCACATTGAGTCTTTTTTATACCTTTTCTAAATTAATCCCATGATAGCCTCCATAAACCAGTATTCTTCCCATTTCATACTTTAAGAAACTGTGGCTTAGAGGGGATAGACACAAGATCAGACAGCCAGAAGTAGGAAACAAGAATCGTATCCACATCTGTCATATATCAAAGTCCATGCTCTTTTCACCAAACCATAATAATGCTGTATGTTGGATCCTGTAAATAACATACTCTCTTCAATGAAAGTGGTGACTGTACTTCATTCTCCTTAGTGTTCTACTTAATATGAACAGCTCCCAAAAATCGTTCAGAGCCATTTTTAAGTGAATAAATTAACTCAAAGCTTGAATTTATATTTTCTTCTCTATAAATATTCTTTTCTAATTTATGAATAACTGTACATGTATTTTATTATTGGTAATTTCACAAAGACACCCAGGGTATTGGGAGGTTGAGTTGGATGTAGGGAAACATTAGCTGTAGGCATGGAGATGAATGGATTTAGAGACACTAAATCAGGAAATCCAATGGGCTTTCACAGCTCAAAGGTTTAGAATTAGCTTCAAGTATTCAACAGACAAATCAAGAACCAACATTGAAAGTGCAGAGCCAAGCATGGCCTCTTGCTCCTTTTTAAAATCAGCATTGCGGGTTTTAAAGATCATAACATTATTTCTGATAATGGCATCTTTTAGGAGCTAACATTATGAGAGACCATGAAGAGCCAAATTGCTAACCTCCACATAATATTCATGACATACAAATTTACAAAAACTGTTTTAATTAAGAAGTTTCCAATTAATTTTTTCTCTGGGTCCATTCTGCTATGTCTTGTGTGAATCAACATTTCCTGAACTTCAGTCACTCACATACCAGAATTCATGGATGATGTACTGTCAGCAGATGGATTGTATTTTTATTTCTTTAGAATTTTTCTTTAAAGTGGTTCCCTTTAAAACTTAAATTTATTTTAGAAGGAAATTTTCCACTGTAATTATAAGTGACAAATCAATTTCATTCGACAGAAATTGGAGGTTTCTATAAAAAATAAATGCAAAACTATTTTTAAATAATATATAAAAGATTGTTTTGTACCACCTAAAGTTAGCTTGCATGCCACAATTGATTGCATACCATGGTTTAGTAAACATGGATCATAGTCTATGCATTTCCTGGTTTCATAGGACTATTCCCAGTAAATAAGAGGACACAGGTAGATAGGGAGAGTGTCTTCCCTCCCATTAAGTGGATCAGCTTAGAGGAACATTTTCCCCAAGAGTGAAAACTTAAAAATGTCTTTTAGATGCTCACCAAGGTGAAAAAGGAAACAGTATTTTGATGGCCCAAGGAGTTGTTCCCCTATCCCCTTCCTGCTGATAACTGATCTATTGCAAGTTAGTGTCTGAGATGCTTTACATGAGGCCTGCCTCAGCCAGAGAAAAGATACTGTGCTGAGAGCAGAATTGAGAATATGGGACTCCTCACTGTGGCTGTCTATCAGGAAACAGCAGAAAAACTCTAACCAGTCACTCCCCAGAGAGTTCCAGATAAACAATAGCTTTTCCTTTACTAAAGTTCAATATAGCTTGAGCTTATCTACTTCTAACTCCATCTCATCTGCAGCTTGGTAACTGGGTTTCCTAAACAAAATTAACGGAAGTGTCAAGGTGAAATTGAAAGTGAAACTGGCAGCAAGGGCAAATCTCAAAGGCCCTTAATAGATTGAAAAGCCAAATGGCAATTTCCAGCTAGGTCCCTAGCCTCAGGCTGGTTTAAACCAAGGCAATCACATTTCACTCTGCTTTTTCAATAATTTTATCAATACATTAGGCCTCGCAAGGTTTAATGTGCACAGACAATCTTATGCTTACTTAGAGTAGGTAGTCACAGTGGGTGATATTTAGGATACCTCTAAAATGTTTTCCCATCCCAGAAATCTCCCCTCGTTGTCTATGCATGCTATAGAAGCTCTTGCCATTGCTTTGGGAGCAAAATTATGAAGGTCACTGTTAAAGAGAAAACATTGAGGAGGGAAGGACATGGGGAAGTACTGGGGAACAAAATCTACCGAATTATGCTATGTTCACATGTAGATATTACAATGAATCCTGCTTAACTATGTAATTATCATGCACTAATGTAATAATAATAATAATAATAATAATAGATGGGAGATCAGTAAGATAGAGCAAGAAAATCAGGGAGAGGTAGGAGAGGAGGGAAAGGAAGGTACTGGAAAATGAGATTGACCAAATTTATGTTATATGCAGGTATGAACATGGCATAATTAATCTCATTATTATGTACAATTATAATGCATCAATTAAGAATGAATTTTTTTCAAAAAGAGCAATCATTTATGCAAAGGCAGCCTATTAGGGCAGATTCCCTTTCCTGCAACAGCCACACATCAACTTTGGGATTAGACATTTACTCCCTTAGATCTTAGACTTTGTGTAAATTTAGACAAAAATAAAGCAAAGGAACATATCATGATCAATTAAAAACTATATACACACACACACACACACACACACACACATACACACACACAGTGACTTTAGTACCAGATATTCTGACTTAATACTTTCAGGAAAACAGACTTGAGGGTGCCACCATTGGGCCAGAGATACAGGAGACTCCTTGTTAGAATGTAGGCAGGGGACTTTAATAGAGAGAGAGGATTTCTGAGAAGAAATCCCACTTACATTATACAATTTGTCTCTATTTTTGAGGTGACAGTCATGGTAACAAAGCTCAATTTCCAATTCTTATCCATTTCTGAATGAATAGGATATTAGAAAATATTAACCTGTGGTATTACTTTCCATCAGTCTATCTCTTCCCTGCAGAGAGAATGCAGGCCCTGGAAACACCAGGCAGCAGCTGGGCATCATGGGAATGTTCCTGCTTTGGGGATGTATTCACTGCACTTAAGAAAACTAATCCACTCTCTGAGTCTGCTGTACCGCCTCCTGCTTTTCCTTTATTCTTACAGATATGGGAGCTCAAGGAAGACAATCTGGGAAACTCAGGTTTCAGCAAGCTATGCATATTATAAGAGTGAATTCTCTCTCCCTCCCTCTCTCTCTTGCAAAATACTCCCTACTTAAATTGCAAACCTTGGAGCCAACACGTCTGGCTCTAGCTGCCTCATCATTCATAACCTTGTTATGCAAATAAAACAAAGATAAATTAAACTTATAATTGAATCCTAATCAAACAAAGTAGCCCCCCAAAGCATTCTTAAATGATACCAAATTCCAGTACATCCCTGATTTGTGTTTGTTGTCAGTTAAAGAAATAGATGAATGAACGTACCACTTGGTATTTCTAATTTTCATGCATTTAGTGGTATGCATTCTTTGTTAAAACTTCCCCAGACAAATCTTGGACCTTACATGAGAAAAGCAGAATCAAAAGGAAAAAAAAAAGTAAGGATTTAAATGAATGTAATGGAGTCTGGAGCAAATCAGAAAATACCTTTCAGAAACTTTATTTATGTTATTGCTGGAATCCTGAGCAGTATCACCTTGGCTATTTCAAAGAATATCTGTCTCCTCCTCACATAAAGTCTTGCTGTTCAAGTCTCTTAATCTTACCCAAAGCTGCCACAAAATGTAAATATTTATGACTCACAAGCTGCATTTCCTTCCTTCTTCAATATATGCTTCCATAGAGCCCTGGGTTTCTTTAAGGTAGATTCAAGGCCTCACCTCTAAGGAACACAGAAAATTTCAAGGCTCTTAATGCTACTTGCTCCAAAAGGCCAGATGATGGTTCTGAATTTCCCTCGGGCAAAGACCTTGTTAGCATAAAAATTCTGTGAGACACTTCCTATCTCATTGACTACATGGGCATTTTTCCAAAAGTTCTCATTAATGAAATAGAAAAATGGAACTGGGGGAGACATAAAATTATCAGATATGTGGTATACAATTTGAGCGATAGGGAAAAGCTCCCTTGGCCAAAATCCACTTTCCTGCTTGTCCTTCCAGTTAGACAAAAGTATAACTTCTGAAGAGCCCTTGCTCTACTTCCTTACCTGTATGATACCATGTCTGACAGGAAAGATTGGAAAATGTCAGAAGATCTAGGTTTGAATCCCAGTTATACCTGGCTCCTGGCAGTGTTATTTTAGACAAGTAACAATGTCTATGACCTCAAACTTAAAATTGACAATAACATTTGTTCTGCTTAAATGATGACCTGAAAGTAGAAGGGGGACTAATAGGGCAGGGGAAAGGGTGGGGAGAAGAGGAGAAGAGGGGAGGTAAGAGAAACTTAGAAGGGTGGATTCGAACAAAGCACAATATATACCTTGTGGAAATGTCTCAGAGAAACATGTCAATCTGAACAGTTAATATGAACTAATAACTAATTTTATTAACAAAATAAAGAAGTTAATAAAAAACTGTCTAACATTAATAAATTAAAAGTAGATATAATGTCTTTAAAGTTACCAAATACTAGAAGAATTAAACATAATACAACTAGGGCTGGGGATGTGGCTCAAGCTGTAGTGCGCTTGCCTGGCATGCGCATGGCGCTGGGTTCGATCCTCAGCACCACATAAAAATAAAATAAAGATGTTGTGTCCACTGAAAACTAAAAAATAAATATTAAAAAATGCTCTCTCTCTATCTCTCTCCCTCTCTCTTTCTCTCTCTCTCTAAAATAATAATAATAATAATAATAATAATAATACAACTAACAACAACAAAACTTGTTCTGCTTAGCTGGTAGGGCACTTGTGGTAATCCAATGGGATAAGGACTGTAAAAACACACTAAAAATATTTAAAGAGTTATCAAATATTATTTTAAAATATATGCTAATAAATTAACATAATCTGATAAACCATCAAACATGCACACATCATCTTTTAGTTTTTGACAACATGAAATTATTATCCCACCACATGGACACCATGGATTTCCTTGATGGGTAAAATTCATTTTGTAGAATTTTCAAAGTTGAACTCTTCCACTGCCTTCTGCTTTCATACTTATATATGTAATATGTAATAAATATCTGAAGGGAGTATATGATTTGGCTGAGTTTCCCTTCTTCCATGCATCTTTCTTCTACACATATTTAAAAATGGTTTCCTGCAATACAGCCTTAAGATGTTAGAAGCATAGAATGTTATGTTGAAAATATTCTTACCTATCCACAGCACTGAAACAAAACATTTTTAGATCATAGAAATGAGTGTGACAATAAAGACTCAGAGCAGGGTTCCAGCATCTACTTCTGAAGGGAGCCTATCCCAATGTTCTTATAGAACTATTACCTATTATTATTAATCCCTTGTTGCTTTTTTCTTAGCTTCTGAATTTCCTTAGGAAACATAACACAAATATTTTAATCAACAATTAGTATTTGTTGACATTATAGGGGAAGACAACAATAAACTAGCCACCTCTCTAATATATGCCAGATAGTGTACTAGACAATTTGCTTGAATTACATCATTTCATTCTCACACCATTTCTTTCAAGTATCATAATCATTATTTTTAATGATGGGAATTTAGTCAAAGGGAGTAATTTTTGAAGTTTGCATAGCCTAGAAATTGATAAGATCAACAAAAATATACAAAAATGTTAATATTATTGACATTACTCAGAAATATTTAAGAAGAAAATAATGTACTTGATATATTTTCATATTAGCATAGATTCTTCAGGCACAGAAGGCATTTTGAATGCAAGGACCTTGAGGGGGTATTCATTCTTCAGAGCAGAGTGGTCCAGTGGAACATTCTGTGATGAGATGTCCTCTATCTATGCTGCCCAGGACAGTAGTCACTAGCCACATGAGGCTATTAAATATCTAAAATGTGGCTCATATGATTGAGGAAATGATTTTAATTATTATTTAAATTTAATTAGTTGTAATTTAAATAGCCACACATAGCTAGTGACTATGGCATTGGACAATACAATTTCTAAAGTATTTGAATATTCATGAGAAAAATTATTACAATACTACTAAAGTGTGCATGTTTGATGTCTCATCAGATGTATGTAGGCTGGATTGCGTGGTTCAAAATTTACATGTACCCAGCAGCCATTACCAGGGTCATGTGTATAGTAAAGTTTAATAGAAAGATACAAAAAGACATTTAAAATAGTTCAAATGTTTTCCATACATAAGAGTATAAATTCTATTCTAAACCATCCCCTTTGAAGTAAAATATTAAGTCCTGAAGTTCAGGTCTGCTATATGATAAGTTATTTCTACTACTGTAAAAAAAAAAGGTTTTGAAAATGACCTCCTGTAATAAGTACTAAAAAGAAACAAAGTGAAACCATCAAGGTGGAAAAAGTATATAGTTCACTGAAAATATTATGTTTCCCAAATTACTGAGATCCATGCTCAACAGGGAACTAATCCTGAATAACTGTAGAGAGATGACCTCTGTCATGACCTTCAAAGGGAGAAAGTGCTCTATAAAGATGCCCTAGGAACAAGAACATGGATCTTTATTTTTGTGCTGCTTTTAACCCTGTTGACTTTTTTCTCCATTTAGTGAGACATCATCAAGAGTTAGGAGATCTGTACTCTCAGTGCAGCTCAAACCAGCTCCTCGACCTAACCAACTCATCGTTTCTTTGCACTTCAATTTATTTACCTATTAAAAAAAAAAGAAAGATTGGCAAAATGATATCTAAAATTGCTTCCAGCTTGGGCACTATTGGCTTCCAATAAATGCCTCTTTTGTCCTTTAAAGACTTATGCCTAAATCAAGTTCTATAAACTAAATTGCGATATTGTGAAATACATAAGTATAAATTTTGCCCGAGCTGGTATACAAAAGCTGAGTCAATCCATTCTTTGGTAAAACATGAAAACCTCTTTAAATGTGTTTTGAGGACAGGCCTTCACCTAGCATGTACTGTTAAACCCTTGCATCCTTTTTCAAATCCCTGTCTGGAATGGAGTGGGGTGAAGATAGTGACTACACAAGAGGTCAGCACACAGTTCACACACTAAAGTGAGATGATATGGTCCCTAAAGTCACTTGTTTCAGGGCCAAGGCAGTTTTATCTGATAAGAACCAAGAGTTTGAACAATTAACTGACAATGATTTACATGCTCTCTTTCATTCCAAAACTCATTAAGTTGTTCAGCATATTGTAAAAGCACATTATATATTCACTCTTCCCATATACATTAACATCAATGGGAAACTGAACTTCTCCTTCTTCACCCCTGGACACACATAAAAATTAAACCATTTATGACTTTGGGGGACTCACATGAAGCAATTCTTTTAACCATTCTATGGACAGATTCAAATATTGACATCTTTCTTGCAGTGGAATATGAATTTGTGACCATAGTCCCCCTATGGACTATAAAGTCTCAAAATTCTAGACACCGACCAAAAATGTTGCAACACTGAAAATTAGTAAATATCAAAGAAACCATATCTGAATTAAGCCAAACACATGTGTCTGGAGGAGACCCTCAGGGGCCTTGTATGTGAAGCACTCTTAGAAAATTTACAACAGACCTGTCCTCGAGTTGCTTTGTTTGGGAACAGAATGAGTTTGGAAATAATTACAGTGACGAAGTCAGCTTCCCTGGACCTGATCCTTGGCATTGCCAGGAAACTTAATGCTGTGTCAAATGCTGCCAAGAACTGTTGGCTAGACCCTACACAGTTCTAAATAAATGATCCACTATAGTCATGTAAATCCCTATTGCCTCAAACCCTACAATGGCTAACAATTATTTTACAATTGACAAGATTTTCAGCACAGTGTGTTGGAAAGGACCTATCATTTTCAGAGATCTTGGTCTCTTTATAAGTACTTGGGAGTTCTGCCAGACAACAGACTCAAGTCATTATTGCTGCACTGCTAGATGGAAATGTAAAGATATATTTATCCCCTATTCTGCATTATATAGCAATGGCTACTCAGGGAAGGGCACTACAAATGGGTTTTTCTTTTCATGCTATTAATTATAAATTGGGAAAACCAGAAAACAGATCAATTAAAGCCAAGTTAGTCCAGCTAAAGAAAGTGCTTGACAATTTCCTTAAGAAAGTTGTGGCAAATTTGAAAATGTCAATAAACCCAAAGGGAAAGGAGATAAATAATGAAAAAGATTATTTTATTATTCAATGTCCTTTTTAATGTTTTAATAATTAATAATAAAGAATATTTAATATTTCCACTTTCAGTTAAACAGTTTTCTTCTGTTAAAACCACAAGGTGCCAAATGTTTTCTTTTCATGGCTTTGTTAACAACTGAAGAATAATAACCTCTGGCCAGATTTGTACTGATTGGTTTCACAACAGGGTAACTTTGTTGTGGCTCTTCTACATTTGACTTGGTTATCACTTTAAGTTACAATATTTTTCTAGATTCCATGACTATCTAACATATGCATTAGGACGCAATTCCTCTGAGCTGTGAATTCAGTTCTTTGTATGTTTTTTAAAGGCAACAATTAGGTTTTCTACTCTTTATGAATATGCAGACTATGATCAGAGACAGAATTTCTAGATAGATCAGCGAGTAGTTCAAGATGCAGCTGACTCTAGCATTATAAATAATTTATAACACATGAAATGTTTAATAATGTCTCCTAACAAAAACACAAAATGAACTCTGCATGGTAATAAACTATGCTCAATTCTGAAATAAAATAGTATTAATGTAGGCACTTGTTAAAGATATCACTTCATGTCATGTTTCCCAACCTCAAAAATTGGAAATTACAGGCTAACACCAAATGCAGAAAAGTGCATCTATCTGCCAATAATAGAATATTCGATTTTCAAAATAAGATATAATAACTAGAATCACCTCTTAATTCTCACCTCTAAAACTATGGCTAACAGATAACAACATAACTCCTCTCTGTCCAAGAAGGATGGTTAGGTAAGAAAAGATCCAAATGCATACTAATCTCTGAGAATCAATTAATTGCTACCAAGAGAAAGTTCAGTTTGATTGAGTAGGTAAATAATTTTAACAAAACGTTCATCTAAGAAGAAAATGATCAAGATACATCCCAGCATAGAAACTTTATCATCTGCCTTTCTCATACAATTAACTTCAGCCCTTCTCCACGTGAAGGAAATTTAATTATGTCAAATAAAACAGTTTTGAAGAACTTAAAGTTTGCCATTCTTTCCATTTCCTTAGATGAACTCACTAAAGCTCCATTACTGTCAATGGAAATTATGTACCTCATACCAATGGAGAGAAAGACCCTCAGCAATCACTTCAATTTGTATTAACTTCTAATACAGAACGAGATAAAGTGCATGTGAGTGCATGTGTGCATGTGTGTAAAAAAAGAAAAGCACTTCCAAGCCTTCCCCTTTACTCAGCAGATGATATAAAATATTTCATTGTGTTCTGTCTTTATTTAGTGAAGGAAAGAATGACAGAAGCTCCCCACTGGAGGTTGGAACAACCTCAGGAAGATTGAGTGAAAATTTGTGGTGATGATGATTGATACCAGTGCAGATCGTTATTACTTCTCATTGTAGGAAACTTCTATTTGAAAATTCCATTCATAACAAAATTCAAAGAATAATGCCATTTAAATTTATGAGTCCTCATGAGATTATTATAATCATCAAAATATGATGAAGGAAGCTCACAAAAGTAGATCAATTTCACATATGCATTTCAATGTCTGAATGCTAAATAAAATAATAGGCACATTTCATTGTACATTAAAATAATGACATCAAATTTATTAGAATGTTAATGAATATAGCATAATAGTAAAATTCAAATAATAATATACTAAGAATGCAAGGATGGCTTAATAAACGAAATCTAATGATATAACTCATATTAGATGAAAAACCATATAGTCATTGCTAAAATTAAAATAATAAATATATTAAAATTTACAGATTTCCTACTTTTTAAAAAATAATGAGCTCCTTCAGAATGCTATGACCTTACTTTGGGTAACAAACACGTATTTAGGAAAAAAAAATTTAATTGACATCTGCTTAATTGACTTCTAGGAATAATACTGCTTAACTTTCTCTCCACAAAAGAAAACTTTGAACATGGATTTTATGAATGATCACCAATAGAAGACTACTATCGAATAGGCTCACCCAATTTTGTTCCAACTTGATACAGGTACACTTCAAAGTTCTATACTTGCCCAAATATTTATATTAACCAGACTGTGCTATATAGCAACACAATTTAATTAGATGCTACAACAATTAATAAAATATAAATGCCAAAACCATTATTATTTCTAAGAAAATTAAGTTAAATTCTTCAGAATGATTCAATAAGGGTGAACGATTAAAAATACTTTAGAGAATAATAAAGGGTTGGGATAATGTTAAACCAGACCCACAAAAAAAATAAATTATAGACAATCTTTTATGGGTATGGTTTATGATAAAGAGAGGATTTACATTCCAATCAGCAGCCTATTTCAAATAAAAGCCTTAATTCTCTAATAAAGTGTGGCAAATGAATGCCTATGTTTGAGTTAAAGTATGAAGTTCAAGGTATAAATGCATCATGTTTTAGTGATTGCTTTTTAAATTGACTCACATGCTACTGGTTTTAAATAAAATGAAAAGATGATATATAATATGGCAAAACATTACATTGTTTCCATTAAAGTTAGGAGAAAGATAACAATCTATTTATAAATATATTAAAATTTACAGATTTCCTACTTTTTAAAAAATAAAGATATTATTTTATAATAGGTAAATTGACATTGTTTTCAGATGCTAAAATTTAATATATAGAAACACTAGTCAATATAGTATAAAAACCATTGGAAAAATTGGAGAATTTGGTAAGATGCCCGATTATACATGATATATAACTTTCGATAAATTGTTGCCAGTTTGTAATTATAGTGGATGAAAGATCAAATTAATATTATTTTAAAATATTATAATTTTAGGCATAAGTTGAACAAAAATTGTACAGGATTTATCAAAGAAAAGTTTTAAATTCTACAGAAGGAATGAGGAATTTCCACTCAAGTTGTAGCTCATATTTTCAGACTTCCCAACTACTCCAGATATAAAACAGAAGTAGATAAAATATAAAACTGAAAAATTTCAAAAGAAACACACACACACACACACACAAACATCTCCATGGAGTGGAAATTAAACAGAACTCCAAAGCAATACAACTCTAAGGGCTCTGGCCTTCTGAACTCTACTTCCAGAAATAAGCAGAGAGCCAGGAATTCATATCCTGCAGCAAACTGTCGGTCTGAACATGTTTGATATCAGGTTGAGGATTGAACCCAGGCTTGCTTTACAAAAAATAAAAGAACAAAAGAAACCAGAGCGAGGTTGAGAGGACGTTAAGAGAAGTTCCAGCTGTCTTCTGTCTTGGTCTGGGCCTTGTGAGCAGCTGATTGCCAAGCAGAGCTATAAGAAGTGGACCAGATTTGCAGCCAGTATTGGGGCAAGCAGTCCTCAGCCTCCGTGACTTTCTGCAATGTCTTTCAATGTCACCATGCCATGGAGGCTTGAGCCAGTGATATACGTCATGGTATACGTCTGTCAGTCCCAGAACAAAGAGGTGAAATAAATAAAGATCCAATAAAGGGGAAAGAGTAAATACAGAAATTAAAGCATCTACTCAAAAAGTCTATGAGAATTACAAGGCACATGTGTAAAATCTAACTCTAACATTTACTTGTCCTTCTCCAGTATAGAGGTAAAGCAGATTCTGAATCCGTAACCTATAGCTATAGCACCATGAGAAGCAAATTTACCAACCGGAGGATACTGTTATTATATTGTTTTGCTTTTGGTTTTGGCTTTATAGTTCCTCATGAAAATGCAATTCTACAAAGTTTCTTAGGTCAGCTCTTCTTCCCTCACCCATCTTCAGAGAGGTCCTGGCATGTCCTGTGTATTACAGTTAGATTCATTCTGGGATTCCCACAACATCCTGGTTGACTATCCATTATGATCAATTTTATTTTCAGCTTTTTTGAAGCACTTCATTTTAGTTTAGTTTTGCTATTTTTATTTGTTTGTTTTTAAGCATATAGCATATATTTGGGTCTTATTTGGGGAACCAAAATGAAAATCTTTTTCTTTTAATAGATATGGTTCAGTTCATTCACATTTATATGATTGTTATATTTGGCTCAATGCAGTGTTACTATTTTATAGTCATGTATATTTTATTTTGCTTGCTGTTTCTTTTTCTGCAAACATGTAATCAAAAGAGGTAATCAATTTTTCAAATAAAAATGTAAATAAATAAATAGAAGTACTATAGGAAAACATACAATATAGTTCTTTATAGAATAGACGATCTCTAGATAGGGCAGAGGGGTAGCAGGGGAAAGAAGGGGGCAGGGGGTTAGCAATGATGGTGGAATGTGATGGACATCATTATCCAAAGTACATATATGAAGACACAAATTGATGTGAACATACTTTACATACAACCAGAGGTATAAAAAATTGTGCTCTATATGTGTCATTTGAATTATAATGCATTCTGCTGTCATTATTTTTTTAAAAAATCAATTAAAAATTTAAAAAATAAAGAAAGGCTGGGGACATAGCTCAGTTGGTAGGGTGCTTGCCTCACATACATAAGGCCCTGGGTTCAATTCACAGCACCACACACACAAAAAAAATAAATTAATTAATTTAATTAAATTAAAGAAAGAAAGGAGAACCCTGGCTAAGCATATTATAAAATTCAGAAGACATAAAGATTCACATTGGTGAAAATGACTACATATAAATTTAAAGTTTCTTTATAGTAATTAAAATCATAGTAGACAAAGTCAAGACTAAAAAATGGGGGAAATTTTTCAAAACATCTAACAAGGAACTATTTTCTTTAAAATAGAAATATCTCTCACAAATTGGCGAAAAGGTCAACAAACCAACAGAAGTGTTTCTCTAAGAGATAAACAAGCTATTCATAGAGGAAAAAAAACTGACAAATGCATAACTAAAGATATCCAACTCAAAATTAAACCCAAAACAAAGTCAGACACCTATAAGGTTGACACACTCCATAATTTATTCCTCTACTTCCCAATTTTTACCCTTTCTTCATTTTCTGGGTGGACCCCACCACATCCCGGACTTCAATTAACACCTGTGTGCCAGCCAAATATTCATCACAGACTGTCTCCTGAGTTCCAGATCCCACGCTTCTGAATAGCTTAACATTCACCAAGTTCTGCCAGTTCTATCTCCTTCCTTTTTGAACCAGTGTTTACCAAATAGAAAAGAATGTCTTTAGTTGGTCATGAAATCAATTTATCAGGCTAGAAATAGCATTTTTAATATTTTAAGCTTATTAATTGGTGTATTTTAATTATACAGAGTGGTGAATTTCATTGTGGCACATTTATACTTGCATAGAACATAATTTGATTAATCTCACTCCACATTACCTCCCCTTACTCTCCCCTACTCCCATTGTTACACCTCTCCCTTCTATTTTCATGGTGCCCCCCACTTTTTTCTCTCCCTCCCCCAACACTAGATTCCACATATGAAAGAAAACACATGATATTTGTCTTTCTGAGTCTGGATTATTTCACTTAACACAATGCTTTCCAGATCCCTAGGAATTTTTAAAATTAAATATGATGTCGTAAAAGAAGCCAAAATAAAATGACTATATACTACTTGATTCCATGTGTATAATTTTATGGAAAAAGCAAAATTATGAAGACATTAAAAAGATCAGGGGTGGCCTGTGGATTAAGGAAAAGAAGGAACAAACAAGAAGAGCATAGGATTTTTAGGGTAGTTGTTATGTTTTAGATGTGAAGTGTTCCCCAAAAGTTCATGTGTGGGACAATGCAAGAATTTTCAGAGTTGAAATGATTAGATTATAAGAGGTGTGACCTAATAAATGGATTAATTCACTGATATGGATGAACTGCACAGTAACTGTAAGCAAGTAGGGTGTGGTTGGAAGAAACAGGTCACTGGGGTTTTGCCTTTGGGGTTCATATTTTGTCCCTGGTGATGGGAGCAGGCACTTGCCACCCCTTCTCTTTCTCTCTATCTCCCCCACTCTCCTGGCTGTCATGTTCTGAGCTGCTTTCTGCTGCCATGACCTTCCACATGATGTTCTGCCTCACCTGAGGCCCAGAGCTATGTAGTCCATTGACCATGGATTGAACCTCTAAAACAATGAGCCAAAATAAACTTTTCCTCCTCTATATTGTTCTTGTCAGATCTTTGGATCACAGCAACAAAAAGCTGACTACAACAGTAGTGAACCTCTCCTGCATGTTACACTGAATGTAGATACATGCAATTACACCTTTTTTTTTTTTAAATCTATAGACTATACAATACAAGGAATGAGTCATAAGGTATGCTGTAGAGTTGGCTAATTAAAAAAAATAGAATAATGTGTTATGGGCTGAATTATGTCTTTATTTAATTCATATAATTAAGTTCTAACCTCCAGGATCTCAGAATGTATACTTGGAGATAGGGCTTTTAAAGAGATAATTGAGATAAAATGAGGTCATACGGGTAAGACCTACAAGAAGAAGAGATTAGGACATAGACACACCACAGGGGGAGATCATGAGAAGATTGAGAGATGAAACAACCATTAGTCAAGGACAAACCCTAATACCATGACCTTGAATTTATAGTCTCTAGAATTGTGAGAAAATAAATTTCTTTTGTTTAAACCACCTGATCTGTGTTTGCAGCAGCTCTAACAAATTAACCCAAAGTAGTGTAGCATGGAATGGTACAATGTAGGAAGAAAACAGAATGCTTCTCAGGTTGTTAAAGTCAATGTTGTTAGTAAAAACATTAGCTTCAAGTGTGGGGTATGTAGAAACATGTATGTGTATTTCTTAATATAGGTTACAACTGAAAAAGCTTGGAAAACACTAATCTAAATAATCTACCTTTTATCCTTCTCCATGACCAGTGCCTTAGTTCAGGCCTTTCTCATTTCTGACCAGGATTCCCTCAGAATTCCCCGACATGATTTTTGTGTTTATTTCTTCATTCAACAAATGTGCATTGCAAAGCCAGTGTGTACCAGATGCTGTTCAGGCATCTTCAGATTTGAACACACAAACAGGGCCTTGCTCTTCTTAGTCCCTCATAGTCTAATGCCTCCACTGCCACTCCAGGACCCTCTAATCCTTTCCCCACACCCTGAGACTAATCCTACTAAAACACATATCTGAACACTGTGCTTTGCTCAACCAGTGCGCAAACTCTCCCAGCTCATGAGACAGCTTTCCTGCAGGTACCTGCCTGCATCTCTGGGGTTCATCTTTCCTGGCTCTCATCTCTACTCTGTGTTCTAGATATATTAAATGATGCGCATTACACCGTCCCTCAAGTGAGATGATCTCTCACACCTTTGTCTTTCTAAAAGCTTCAGCTTCTATCCACCCCCTTTGCCCTTTTCACTTGGATAACTCCCAATTGTGCTTCAAAACTCAGATCACTGCAATTTACCATCCCCCAAACCATGCTTCCTACTTTCACCCTATTCTTCATCTACTTCAAAAGTCTCTGCCAGCCTCCCTAAATTAGGAGGCTGATCACTCCACACTCTCCTTTATTAGTTTTTGAAGATTACCAAGAATAGTCATATAGTTGCTTTTCTAGCTTTTTCCAAATATTAGCACCTTTTCTGGTAGTGAATGGACGAATAGAAAATGGATGGATGGTTGGGTAGAAGGATGGATGGGCATTCACCACTTGTATGAGAATATTTGCAGTCGTTAAAATTATTCAACAAAATCCAGGAGAGGTGTAATCCCAGCAGCAAAGGAGGCTGAGGCAGGAAGGTCGAGAGTTCAAAGCAAGGCACTAAGCAACTCAGCGAGAATATATTTCTAAACAAAATGTTTTTAAAAAGATCTAGGGACTGGATTAGTGGTTAAGCACCCCTTGGGTTCAATTCCTGGCACCAAAAAAAAAATTATTCATCCAAAATTTTTGAGGGCTGGGGATGTGGCTCAAGCAGTAGCACGCTCGCCTGGCATGCGTGAGGCCCGGGTTCGATCCTCAGCACCACATACAAACAAAGATGTTGTCCGCCGAAAACTAAAAAAATTTTTTTAAAAAATTTTTTTAAATGAACATAGTCTATAATGGCATACAGTGACCTACAGAGAAGAGACTAATCATAGGAAAGTATAAATTGCAATAATGAATGTCAGAAATTTCACTAGATTATACATAATTTACTCTGTATTTTGTGAAATATTTTACTTAAAATTTCCTATTAATGATAATTAAAACAGAGATTTATGGATATGAATTAGCTTTTTCTATAGCTCTCAAATGATGTGGATGTAGGACTTTCTTGGGGACTTTTTGCTCAATTGTGTGCATTGCCTGCCATCTCTTAAGTAAAACAATAAATGAATCTGAATAAAGGAGAAGAAAATAAAAATAACTTCCAACTTGGCAAAATATATATACACATCACATATTGTAATGTGAAATTAACAATAAAATGAAATCCACCTATGTGCAATTTTGATTATTATTAGCCAACTGAAGTTTTGTGTTTATCTATATGTTTCCATCTGGAGACTATATCCTGAGGATTACTAAAATGGAAGGAAGTATCCAAGTGCTAGGGTCAAATTTTGCTTAGGTGGCAACTGCTTCTGATAAATCTATGCCTTCCAGATACCCACACTTTATACCAGTGCTCATCTTACAGTACTCAAGCAGGGGTAAGGAAAAAATGAAAGAAAAGAGGAAAGCAAAGGAATGGAAAAGAAAGGAAAAAGAATGAAAAAATAAAAATGGTAAATATGCTTTAGCCGCAGCCACCACTTTCTGAAACAACAACAACAAAAAAAATCTGTAGTTTTGTAACATTTATTCTTCTAAAGGAAACCAAAACTTCAGAATGGAATATGTGATGATTATTTTACATATGTGTGTGCACATATAATATTTTACATAGATATATTTTATATAGGATCTATAGTGTATATTTACATTTGAGCCTAATAAATATGCCATATCTTCTTAGAGGATTTGTGCATGAACTAGCACAGTCCACATGATCTTTTGTTACTTCTCACAATCATTTACTTTTTGGATAATTGCTGTATAATGTATTTTACTGTTAGCCTCTCTCAGAACTTAAATAAATATCTTAAATATAAACCTAACTTTTTTTTTTTTTTGGTACTGGTGATTGAACCCAGGGCATTTAACCACTGAGCCACATCCCCAGCCTTCATATATACATATACACATATATACGTATGTTATAAATATGATATATATATATATATATAGACAGGATGTTATTGAATTGCTTAGTGCCTCACTAAGTTGCTGATCATAAACTCATGATCCTCCTGCCTCAGCCTCCCTAGCCTCTGGGATTACAGGCATGCACCACTGCACCCAGCTTAAACCTATCTTAAATGTAAAGTTATGAAAAGAAATCTGTCCCTGAATGCAGCCTATTGATGTAGGGCATACAGATCAGCCTTCCAAGACAAAGAAGAATGGAAAAGGATAGAAAGTGGGTCTGCAGGAACAAACAAAAGATATCTGACACAACATTGAAGTAACAAAATACTATACAGTATATGTAAGAAATGTCACTGTGCACATTGCAATAGAATCCATGGGAGACCTGAGCACAGCATAGGGTCATTTACCAATAAAAACACCAACATCATTCAATGTGTGCATGGGCATCGCACTTTTATATTCTTCCTTCCAGCAGACCTTCAATGTACAATGAATGTTGAGCCAAAGTTTCCTCCAATACAACCTATCATTACAGACTATAGTAAGAATAGCATCAGTCTACAATCTCCTAGCATCCTCCCTCCCATGGACAGGTCTTGAGAATAACTACTGCATATAGAATCCTTCTCCTCAATCATTCTCAAAAAAGATGCAAAAGTGCCACAGGAATCCATCTTGGTTCCTCCAGGGAAAGAAGAATTTAACATAAGCCTTTTTTTGACAACACCATTTCATTCTTTACTTTGCTCTCTCAGTTTTCTTCTCTTTTTAAATCAATTTCTTCTTATCCCAGTGGGTCCTCCCTAGTAATCTCCTATAGAAATTCCACTATTGCAGTATTACTTGTTAAGCAATACCTCTAACCTCAAAATAGCACACCAAAGTGTTTTTTAATAAGGGAAAATTGAGATTTGGAGAAATAAATTCAGGGATCAGAAAGTGTGGACTCTTCCCATTTGTTGAAACTTCTAGTATATTTTTTAGAATACAAATAGTTAGAAAAATTAGAGAAACTTAAATGTATATAACTAAATGAAAGAAGCCAATCTGAAAAGGCTAGTTTCTACACACTGTCACAGAGACCTACTGGATTGAAAGATACAGCTTGCATTTGTGACAGATTGAATATGTGGACTAATACTCCACTCCTGCCTGTATTCCTGCCTTTCACAGTACAGTTTCACTTCTTCCCACATAGATAGAGGAAACTTTCCTGCCCCTTGACTTTGGATTTGACCCAGTGGCAATTTTGGTGAATAGAATGTGGCTAAAAGGACCAGATTGCCAGAGCTAACTCAAGCCTTGATGAGTATTTTGTATTTGCTGTTGCTCTTTTACCCTGGCCACTGCCACAAGAAGAGCACACCACTAGTCTAAAGAGGTGGAGATACATGGAACAGACCCAGATCCAGCTGCAGCCTGGAACTGCCCAGTTGAGTCCTGCTATCGTCGGTAAAGCCACCCTAACCAACCTGCAGATACAAAAATCTCATAGCTGGATGGATTGCTGTGTGATTCTAAAGAGCAAAACTACAGAAGTAGTAAAAGGTAAGTGGTTGTCACGGATTTCAAGAGAGAAAAGGATGAACAGGTGGAAACACCAAGGACTCTTAGGGCAGAATAAATATTCTATATTATACTACAGTGGTAGATGCATATCATTATATATTTGTCAAACCCACAGAAAATTCCACACCAAGAGTGAAGCCTAATGTAAGCTACAGCCTTTGGATGACAATAATGTGTCAGTGTTCATTGACTGTAACAAATGTACCACTCTAGTGTGGGATGTTCATAACAGGGAAGGTTGTGCATGGAAGGGAGAAGTATATGGGAACTCTCTGTACTTTCTGCTCAGTTTTGCTGTGAACCTAAAACAGCTTGGAAAAAAAACAACAAGATCTATATCTAAAATGAAAAAGATGGAGAGAGTGAGCAATTGATAGCTTCTGACACATAACGGTGGCTGAGACAAATATACACATAAAAATGTGTAAGTGTTTAATGTTTACATATTATGCATTAATGTTTTTATGCAATAAAACAATGTAGTATAGTTCTGATTGTTGTAATTTTAAGAATTATAAAATTATTCATAGTTTGCTAGAGAGAGTGTGGTCTAGAAACAAGACAAATATCTTTAAATTAAAGTTTCATGATAACTCATCCAAAGATATGTGTTTTTGCTATTATATATCTGCAGGTTGGCTAGGGTAGCTTTGCTTTGCTCAGGAGGACTATGCTGGGCATTGCTGTGAAAGGTAGGAGTAAGGTATTGAGTCCACATATTCAATCTGTCACAAATGCATGCTGCTTCTTTTAATCCAGTGGGCCTCTGTGACAGGGTGTAGAAACTAATTAAGAGATCAAAGTAATGAAATCTAAATCAGAGTCAGGTAGCTGTCTCTGTCCGTGCCCTGTCCAAATCCCTACCACTTTCCCCTTTACTTAAATCCTGGGAGGCCTCCTTAGAAAGGAGAAGTGAGCAGAGTGGGCCGTACATACCAGAAAGTTAGCAGGAAATGGTCCTTGAGAGCTTTAACACTGACATATGTTTTTGAAGTTTTCCAGAGGTCTGCCCTCAGTACCTACACTGATAAACTCTTTATCAAAACACTCTACTGGCTTTTTTCTTCTCTTTCCCATCTTATTTCTCCTACTCTCCTTGTAAGGCTTCCAAGGATCACCACACAAATGACCTCAAATCTTTGAAGGAGTTTCCTGATGAGATCCTGATCCAGGCTTGGAGGCTTTAGTAGTTCGGGGTTTCCTCCCATTCACTGAGAACAGTCATACAAAATTAGATCAACCAAACCGTTGAGTAAATCCCATTGCACGGATCAACCCTAGATAGAACATGAGAGCTGAGATGTACACTGCAAGCTATTGGCTGAATCTGACTAGGGTGGACAACTTTTCCTATTTTCCCAGGCCTGAGGGATTTTCTGAGACCTGGGATTTGCAGTGCTTAAACTGGATAGTAGCAGGGAAACCATTATGGTTTGTCAGCCTAATCAGACCATAGGAAATGGGAGTCAATCAGATGGCAAATAGTCTCATTTTAGCCATTTGTGTATCCAATTATTGATATTGCACGGAATTATAGATTCTTCCTAAAAAAAAAAAAAGACTGTCAGATATTATCTAATACAATCTCACAGAAAATGCAGGAAAATGAATTGGAGAAATTTTTTGAAGTGTCAAACACTAACTTCTGTCAGAATAGCTTCAGTGATAGGGAACTTCAAGTCCACCCATTATTTTTTTGTAATTTGAGTTGGAATCTCCCTACAACCTAAGTTAATTGGCCCTAGTTACCTAGCATGACACTGAATAAGTATAATCCCTAGTTCATGTTCATAGGCAAGATTCTATTTTTCAAATATTTGAAAACAATGGTTCTTCCATCAGTATTCTCTACCTGGTGAAACCCCTCCCATTCTCCCACAGTGTGGTTTCTATATTTTTGTTGTTGTTGTTGTTATTCTGGGCATCCTCCTCAGATCTATGCTAATTTATCAATGCCACACTAAAACTGAATATAATTCTCTCAACATAATCTGATGTATAGAGAATTCAAGGGGACTAATATTTTGCATGTTCTGGGTATGCTACGTTAATGATCTAAAGATCGAATTAGATTTCTTGGCAACCCTGTCTCATTATAAGTTCATATTGAACTTGCAGTCAATTAAAACTTCTAGGATTAATTTTCCACACAAACTATCATTAATCAGGATTCATATACTTGTGGTATTAATTTTTTTAATTATATTGTTAGACTTAAATTTTATCTGATTGTTCCCAGCACTTCCTTCCAACTTGCTGGAAATTTTATTTCTATTAACCAGAACATTATGTGTGTCTGTGTATGTATTTACTAATCATGTGCATATATGAAAAATGAAACTTTTTCAGCTTCTTTTAAATCACTGGTGATAACCTTGCTAAGATCACAGTCATATAGCTACCTTCCAGCACAGTAACTTCAAGATAATATTGATCCACTAATCAACACCATTTTGATATGGTTGTTTAACAGGCTACAAATTTACTTAATGGTGTTATTATTCAGTCCTGATATTTCCATCTTCTACATTAAGATATAGTAGCAGCCTAAATTATTTTTGCAGAAATTCTTTACTAAAATCCAGTAAATCTTGGGAAGCCCAATGAAAAAAAATATCCCACCCACACTTGCAAAAAATAAAATCAGGTTAATTTGTCATAATTGATTTGAGCACAAGATGGTTCACTTAGTGTTTCCAAGTTGCTTAACAGATATTAATCTTCAAGATTTGGCAAGAAAAAAGTTAGAACTCTCAGGAATTTCTGAAATCATAAGTTAATCTCAAAATACTTCTAACATTCTTCATACTCTTTACTTATTATTATGGAATCATGACTAATTTTATATATCAATTTGACTAAGCTAAGGAATGCCCAGATAGCTCGTAAAACATTATTTCTGGTTGCATCTGTGAGGGTTTTTCCAGAAACAAATCTAACACTTGAACCAGTAGAGGGGGTAAAGAAGATCACCCTCACCAATATGGGTAAGCATCATCCAATCCATGGAGGGCCAGAAATAGAATAAAAGGAAGGCATAAAACTCTCAGTTTGGGCTGGGATATCTATCTTCTCCTGTACTTGCACATCTGGATTCCTGATCCTCAGGCCTTTGGACCTGAACTGAAATACTCCACCAGCTTTCCTGACTCTGTAGCTAGTTGATGACAGATTGTGGAAATTGGCTTCCAGAATCCCATAAGCCAATTCTAGTGTGCGCGCGTGCACACACACACACCTTTCCTCCTCTTGGAGATCAGTAGTAAATATGAAAACAGACTTTTTTCTAGAAATAATTTATTCAAAGTGCCTGACAAAGTAATTGGCTTGTCGTAAATACTCAATTATCACTGTTGCTATTGTTATGAACTTCCACCTCATTTTAGTTTGGATTCATTTTTCCTCATTTGGTTTAGTTTTGGTTCATTCGTTGACCATGGAATTACACCATGATTTTCTCTAAGCTCTTTGAAGTATACTTTTGAAAAGTCTGAGATCAGATCTCTCTGAGTCCGTCTTTCTCTTCTTAGTTATGAAGAACTTCATCGTGTCATAGTCACTCCCATTCCAGTTCCAGCACTGGAAGTTCCCAGCACTGTTCTTTCATGAAGCAGTTCTTTCCAATTGATTAAAATAAGAGCAGACCAGCATTAAATTTCTCAATCTTGTCTTACATATGAAATTCTTCATCAGTCAGGAAATTAATTCTGTACCAATGCCTCTAATTTTCACAGGAGATTCTTGTAATGTTCAGAAAGAGAGCTTTTTTTTTTATGTGCCATACCTTTTACCTGTATCTGGCCTCTTTATCAATTTTGTAATCTCTATCATGAAAGCCTCATTTGTATTCTCCACTTGACCAGGCATGCAGTAATCCCTTCTACAATACTATCAGATCAATTTTTCTCTCTTTTTATCTTTCCAGAAATCTCTCCACCATTCATCATAACCCTATCCTATTAAAAATGGATTACATATAATGCCCTTACACTCCATGTTGTTTGAATAAGACATATACTTCTCACTATCATATTACCTCCCAAAACGTTTGCCCATTAAGTCTTAGTGAAAGATGGGAGTTTATGTTTATCACTCAAAATTAAATTTTCATATCTCTTTTGTTTGTCATTAGCCCACTGAGATCATAATTTTCGGCGCTGATTCTCTACCTTGTCTCTGGCTCATCCCCCATATTCTTCTTCTACCTACAGACATCTGTTACACTCCATAACAGCTAGAACATACAGCTCTTCATTATTCCAGAAATTTATTTCTCCTTCCTACAAGTTTCAATTTGATATTACCCAATCAGACCATTACCTCTCATGAGAATCAGATATGCCCTTCATCTTTGCTCAATTATGGTCCAAAAAAAAAAAAAAAAGAAGATAGTCTTCAAGAAAAAAAATTTAGAGATAGCATGAAAATCAATCAAAGTCATAAAAATATAAACTGACTGAAATGTTAGCACTTCAGTTTCATATGACTTCAGTTTTCTATTTGTGGACTTTTAAAGAACAGGATATGGAAACAGCATTTATTTTTGGTTATATAATTTATCCCTACATAAGTTAAAAGTTATTAGTAATTAGCAGGCTTTTTTGTGCCAATTTTTTACATTCTTATCTTAAATACTTTCTCAGAAATTACCTACCAACAAAGTATGCTAAAGTTCCCTCCAAGGAAAATACAATCCCCACAATATGTCATTTCTCCTGGACTTTAGGAAGAACTTCATGTCTTTGCTGTACCTAGGAATGTTCTTCATTGCTTCAGGTACATACAGATTCCATTCCAGAAAGTCTGATTTCACACTCAGAATAATGCAAATGATTTAGCTTCAGGGGTTCACTGAATTCTTTCAAACAGACCCACTCACCAACACATTCATGATCATTTTAAATCTACAATCCTCACAGAAACATTTTTCTCACCATTTCCTTTTTGAACCATCTCTCTCATTGCATATAAATGACCTCACCTCTTTAAATAAGTCACAACATACATACATTCTCCAAATCTTTGCCTTCAACTTGGAAGACCATACACATTTAGAGCTCCTATAATTGCTTCATAAATAATCTAGCCCAATTATTCCATAGGATTACTTTCTATATCAGTTATCTACAGCTACCTAATTACCCCACAGCTTGATGGCATGAAAAAAATCACTTCTTATTTCTGATGATTCTTTGGTTGAACTGGGCAGGTCTCACCTGGAACATTATGGGGGTCACAATCTGATGGGCTATAGAATGGCCAGAAGCAGAGGCACTTTTTGGGTGAGGCAGGGGGAAGTAACTATCCAGAGTACAGGCAATCAGGTGCATCATGTGTAGAATTGTAGAGGGATAATTAAAACTAATAAAAGTCAGCTGTCTTTTGGTTACATCATGTGCTTGCAATTCTACACAGCGTCAATGACAAACTACTACTCCTGAGGGAAACAAAAAATAAAAACAGAAACAGTATTGGTCTAGTTTCTAAACAATTGCTAGAGTTCTTGATTTTAATAACATAAACATAAGCTTCAAATTAGCATATTTTATTGCCTATCCCTTAATAAACACTGCATTCTACATGGAAATTAATTTATTCCCCGCCCCAAACCCCACAGTGTGGGTTACGCGTTGGTTTTAAGAATAATTTCATAATGATTGGGAATTGTTCAAGCCTCCTTTGTGTGCAGTTCATGTCACCTGCCTGTGCTACTACATATTCTTGGGTTTAAGCAGAAGATCTGAAATTAACAATGACAGAAAGACAAGATAGAAGGACTACATTCTTCTTCCTTGTCTCTACAATCATTCTCCTAAGACCATTTGGAGTTTTTATATGTGTAAAAATTTCTTAAAGCTGAATCAACATGAGAACCTGGGGTATAATATTTCTGTTGGATAAATACAACTTTTAATTCATACATAAAATATTTTGATCAATTTCAAATATCATTGAAATTGATATTTACTCATTATTTAACCTGCAGTTGTTTGAAAACCAAACAACATATAAAAATTTATAGTATTTATTATTATTAGAAATAAATTTACCATATGTTTGGGAAGGAGTTATAATGATTGAACACTTTGTTCAATATTTAAATACTCCATTGACCAGAAAAACCCAAGATGCATTCACTCATAGCCTGGAGTGGATGCTGTCAACTAGGGTGTCTGGGATCCTCTCCCCAAAGCCGCTCATGCTACAACAGGCTCGCCCAGTTGCCTCACAAGGCAATCTCAGGGAGCATACCCCCAGAAGGCTAAGGCGGATGTTGCAAGGTCTTTGAAGATTCGCCAGCAACAAAACTTGCACAATTTCCCTTTCCCTGCATTCTACTAGTTAAAGCAAGTCATGAAGTGAGTTCAGAAATGAGGGGTGGGGAATAACCACCACCTCTGGATAGGAGGGGTTGCAAGTTTTAATAATGCTATATATTGAAAATTCCCTCAGGAAATCCTTTGTAGTGAAATTATAAAACTCTCAATGTAAATTGCTGGGAGAAACCAATTCATTTCCTGTTACCTAGAAACTATTGGGTTCCCAGCATGGCATTTGCTCTGGAGATGCTGCTTTTGCCTTAGTCTGGATGCTGCCCAAACTCCTGTTGGGTCATTACTGCTAATTGTTAGCAATTAATGCAGACTGACCCCAGCAGTGTAGCCCCAGGCTTTCTCATCATACACTCATGCCTTTAAAGACCAGATATTTGGAACCCTGGCTTGCATCTTTGACCTCTACTGTCATTCTTTTCAGAGCTAAATTCTAGTCTTCTTGGCTAGGGCAGTTAGGATCTTCTGTAAGATCTCTTATGGGAGAGACTTATTTTTGCAACAATTTAATTTGCCAATGTTAGTAAGAGACAGAATTAAAACCTAATTATTAAGAATTTGATTCCATTGTGAACCAAATCTAACCAAAGCTAGAAGGTGCACTTTTATTCTTCTGACCTCTAATAGCCCTTTATTTTGACCCACTGTGCAGCATAAAAACTTGTAACTATTATCATGCGTACTTAATGCAATATTGTCTCTTTTCTGGTGAACTTCAAACATCTGGTGGGCAGGTTCATGCTGCTCTCTCCTTTATATCTTCCACACAGTATCCTGGGCAGTTCTACAACACAATGAGTCCTAATATCTACTGATGAATAATGAATGAATGAAAACTTTCTCTGTGTATTTACTATTTATGATACACCAAAAGAATTTAAAAATGGAGCCAGGCACAGTAGGGTATGCCTATACTCCTAGAGGCTCTGGAGGCTGAGTCAGGAGGATCACATATTTAAAGCCAGCCTCAGCAACTAAACAAGACCCTGTCCCAAAAAATAAAAGGGCTGGAGATGTGACTCAGTGGTTAAAGGCCATTGGGTTCAATCCCTGGTACAAAAAAAAGAAAAAGAAATTAAAAAGTGACCCTTAACCAGCTACGCCAGAGAGGTAAACACCATGACAGAAGATCCGCTAACCATGGTAAACAATAATGAAGTGTGTTTACTTTGATTCTGATTTTTCTATTCTCAGGTCTGGTTTTTCATCTGCTTAAATTTAGGATCCTCCACCAAAAAAAAAAAAAAAGCATTATTCCAAGTTTCTTGAGGTGTGAAGGGAAAAACACAAAACGCACACATTCATTTCCTAAAAGTTCCAACAGAGGCAGCCACACCGTCACCACTTCCTCCACTGCCACCTCTGGATGGAGGCAATGCTCATCTTTGTTCTCCTGGCCTTGTCACTTTTCATTTCCTTCAGCTGTGTGTGTGTCTCCAAGTCCTTTGTCTGCTGCCTGGACAATGAGTATTATCTTAAAGAATAGACCACTGCTTGAGGAAATGAAAGTGTATGATCAATCTTTTTTACAAATCTGTCTAATGGTTATTTGCAAAAGAAGTGAAAATACTAAAACACTTGGGCTTTAAAGAACATAATAAGAAAAAATATGCCCAATGATCCCGTCCAGTGTTGATCTAATCAAAGGATATTAATTATATAATTCTGTACTGTTTTATTTTAATTTTGCTTTATTTATTGTTAGCTTCACTTGTTGATTTTGGTGGAGGGGTGGATCCTAGGGCTTGAATCCAGGGTGTTAAACCACTGAGCCACTTCTCCAACCCCCTTTTTTATATTTTATTTTAAAACAGAGTCTCACTAAGTTGCTGAGGCTGGGCTTGAACTTGTGATCCTCCTGCCTCAGCTTCCTGAACCACTGGGATTATTGGTGTGCTCTATTGAGCCCGGCTTAATATTCTTTAAATCAGTGATTCTCATGCCATAGCTAACAGCCGTGTCACCTGGAGGACTCATCAAACCCAGATGCTGGGCCCCACTCCTAGAGTTTCTCAATCAGTCCTGAAGTGGGTCCTAAAAAAAATGTGTTTTTCATTAAATTTCCAGATGATATTGAGGATGTTGGTACAGGAATCCCACTGTGACAACTTCTAATTTAAACCATCATTATGTATATGTGGCTCTCCTCCACATACACATTCCTTATTCCAACCCCTCCCTAGATTATCTCATGTAATTTTGGATAATTCACCACCTGGCAAAATAGTTAGTATCATAATAATTTATAGTTAAAATGCATTTTTCATTAATAAATGCACAGTTAAAATTAAATAAATATAAATCAAAACCAACTCAGTCTCGATAGTGTCACGGAATCAAGATGTAACATTTTTCAAAACTATAGACTATTTTACTAAATCAACACATCAAAGTGCTCTTTTAATTCCAATTAACAAATTAAAGGCACTTCAATAAGTGAAATTAAATTATTCACCTTCTGCTTCTGCTTATTGAAATACCACATAATATTGTATCTCAGGTGGTTTTACCTTAAGGGTAGGGGCAGAGAAGGTCCCAGGAGCTTTGAAGGGAGAATCTAGGCCATTGATGTCTGTAAATAAGGTCATTCAAGGAAAGTCCTAGGTAAGGGTCAAGAACAAAAGATCAAGAAGAATGAGAAGAGTAAATTGCCAGGGTAAAGCCTTTGCTCATATTAAAGAGAAATATTTGCAAGAGATGCCTTGCACCACCAAGAAAGAAATGGTGTTTCCCTGATGGCCCAGAAAGAAAGCTCCCCTCCTCAATCTGTGGTCCTCAAACTCACGTATTCACCCCTTCATCTTCTGCAGCTTCCAATTCAACGCATATGTGGCTTTCCTCCAGTATTCATTAGGCCACTCTGTATTGTATTGCTATCACAGTACACACAGGCCTTAACTAATGTTTACCAAATGAATGTGTGGTAGAAAAAAAGAAAAGGTCATAAACCTAGAAGACAGGGTAAATTGGTTTTTGCTCTTGGGTGGAGCAGGTGGTCTTTTGGCTAAGGCCATTCCTCACATGTGTGGAGCTGGAGGGTGAACCACGGGCAGAGCTGCTGTGCACAGCTGTACAGAGTGTGCACCAGAAGATTTCACAGGTTCCCCATTTAGATCACAGTGTAGATGGCAACCCTGAAATTGTGGGGAGCAACAGCTGCCTAATGAAAACACAGAGGCCCTGTGAAGCAGTCAAGGACAGGAAGTAAGAGCTAGGCACTGAGGGTTGAGTCCAGACTGTAAAGGAATTCTCTAGTGTGGGGATTAGGAGTTTAGGACTTGGGAGTGAGACAAACTCTGATTAATTCTTATCTGCATAGTATGTGTGTCTGATCTCTCTCAATAGCAGTTTACTCATCTGTTGAAAGGGTTAATAAGACTAGTCCTGCTGTCTTCAAAATGGCTAGAATATACCTTTCTCAACTAGTTTGATTTTTCCTCTCCATGACCTTGAACTGCTTCTGGTTTTATACAGCCTTGGAACATGTGTGTGTGTGTGTGTGTGTGTGTGTGTGTGTGTATGCACGCACCTGATACTGGGGATTAAACCCAGGGTCTCAGATGAGCCAGGCAAGCTTTCTACCACTGAGCTACATCCCCAGCTCCTCTTATTTTAAGACAGGGACTCATGAAGTTGCCCAGGCTGTCCTTGAACTTGTGATCCTCCTGCCTCAGCCTCCTGAGAAGTTAGGATTGCAGGTGTGTGCCACTGCCCTCCATCAACTACGGGAACATTAACTCCCGTGTGTAATTTCTGATCCTAGAACTGGCTATTACCCAACTTATCCAGGCTGTCCCAAGTCCCCTCCTGCTGGGACACAGTTGATAATTTAGACCTCTGGTATCACAAAGAACATCTAAGGTCTCTATGTGCTAGTAAATATTTAACAACCAGCGCTCTGAAGGGAAAAAAAGAAAAAAAACTCTAATTGGTAGCATTTGCCAATTTCTAGGGTATGAATACTCCCATCATACCAATTTCAAGGTACCAACATAATATCACTGAACAGGGCTCAAAAGAGAACTACAATCAGCTTTGCTGAGTCTGTTCCAACTGGCTCCCATATGGCACTGCAAGGTAATCAGGAGCATCCTCTACTCCCCCCTCCTCTACTCCTACTGTTTCTTCTTTCTTTTCTTGTTTTCCCTTTTCTATTTATCTGTCAGTTCTTGAGACTTGTCAGTGTCACTCAGAAAGTCCACCAAGTTTGCTAAACCCTGACAATATTTCCAAGTCTTCCAATTCTTATTTTATATTCAATACACAGCAGAAAGAGATAATCCAAAGATCATCACTGATTGCAATAAGAGTTGGCTTGGGCCTCCCATGAAACTTGCTAGAAATTAAAACCAAAGAATCATTAAATGTGTATCAAGGATGAACCCATAATTGCTGTTTCAACATCTTCTAGTTTCACAAAGGGATTCCAGAATTTTCCATGAGCTGACATAGTATGATAGAGCAGAAATGGTAGAGAAAAGAGACCAGTGATGGATTTAGCTCTGAGAACTCAAGGCGGGGCTCAGATTTTCAGTGTAAAGTTTTACAAGAAAACTCATTCCCTTTGCATGGCAAATGAAGTAGAAATGCCTCCAGTAAATAGGATTATTTCCAGAACAAATATTGGGCCACCTCACATTCTGAAAGATTTTCTCTTGTACCAAATCTAACTTCCCCTCAGCAATCTTCCAAAAGCCTTTGTAATCGAGTCTATTATCCAGAATCTTCCCTACTTCCACCCCACTCCCAGCTCCAGCCACTCCTGTTAAAAAGAAGAATATAATACATAAGTATATCAAGTTAAGTGAGTCTTTGCCAAAGTGTGGGAGGCAGGGGCCCCTGAGAGCCACACCACATAAAGCACATTGTGGGACAGGTTCTAATTTGAGGCCTCCTTTCAATTGCTTGAGAATTAATAGTCAGGTACATTCAGAAGAGAACAGAGTGCTCATAGCTGCAGACCAGTAATAATGCTCTTTCAGGAAGATTGTTGAGGTGCATTTATAAGTTTTCTGCCTAGTTTCAGAGACAGAGAAACATGCTTAATATGGAGCTCATCTTATTCTTAGGTATGAATTGTATAATTCAACTCTCAGGAGTCTAATGCAGAACAATTGCTTCATATTAGTGCAGCTTCATTATATGCTCTATGCTTTAAATGTTCACCTCTCTGTTTGAGTGCTCTCAGCTCCTAATAAGAACACTTTGAAATGGAGGCATCATTGTGAAAACAACCTTGGATTTAAACTTTTGGATGGATAGTAAATCAAAGTATAGAGCCATCTCTTTAAAAAGTCACTGAAATCTAAGGGAGGCCACATAAAATGCTCTATTTCAAAACAATTTTGCTTTGTGGGATATATATACCCTGTTTTCCTTACCCTGCTTATATTACTGACTTTTTAAAATTGAATTGAAATTGTCCTGTAGACTTGCTGCCTGATTTTGGAAACATTAAATAAGATGATCATTTTGCAGATGCTGCCTGTTTTACAAATATGTGCAACAAATTACAATCTTACAGAACAATTAGAGTAATTATTTGCATTAGAAAAAGAACTATTCCATTATAAAAGTTTTCATGCATTTCTCTTAGATACTGCATTTTGGGAATGCACTACAAATGGTATTGATTTACAATAATTGAAGAGAAGGAAAGAATCAAGGTGAGAAAAAGAGAAAAACCTATAAAAGGTAAGAGAACATGTTTTTGGTAGGGGATAACAAATGCTACTAGTAGTTGATTCCAATACCAGTAATGACATTCCTGACAAAAACTCAAAACTTACCTAGACACACTGATGCTTGTTCCTGAGCCAACAGTGAAGTATATTAACAAGGTCAGCTGGCTTGACACTGAGGATTGCAAAAAAGGTCTTCTGGTCATAGAACAATGTACAATGCCTAGAGTAAGACCTGTCCCTCCTGACTGGGACCTTTATCTTCTCTGCGGATCCAAATCCACTAACTCCAGACACTAGTCAAGGCCCAACATTGAAAGTACTAACTGGGTCCAACTGTGGCCTCCCCATGTTCCTGGTTCCTGGCTTCCTGTTGCTGTGCCCTGCCTGGCACACTGGACCTGTTCAAGAGTGAGAGAAGAAACAAAGGTGGACATAGATAGAGGTAACAATTCTTCCCATAGATGGATGCTTACCCCTGCCCCCTGCCTGGCTTCAGGCTGTTGGGTTTTTTGGTTTGGTTTTGGTTTCTGGGTTTTTTTGTTTGTTTGTTTGTTTGTTTGTTTGTTTGCATCACTTATTCAGCATCTCCAGAGGCATTGAAGGTAGAAAGCACCATCAGATTTCTTTGTGTGCTGATTTTCTAGTTCTTATCACTCAATAACCTTTTAAAAACCCCTGGAGTTCACATTCAAACAAGCAGTAGGTGATAGTTTTTGAGTGGACAAATTTCAACAGGGCAGGTCTCATCAAGAGATTAGCTATAGCCAAATAATTAGCATTAAGCCATAACAAGTCCTCCTTTGTCTATAAAATTCAAAGAATAATGGGGACCTCAATAAACCAAAGAAACAGAAATCACCTGCACTTTATAGAAAAAAGGCCCAATGACAGAGTAAAGACTTAACATCTTGGATTCCAGTTTTCCTTTAACATCTATTACCTCTCAGATTTTTGCCCCAATTCTTTGTATTGCCCTAGCAATACAAAGGGTGAATAAAATATTACTCAGAATCAGTTTCCTATGTTAACTCTGGAAAAGAAAGGGATGTATACAAGACCAACATCCAAACTTCAGAAGTTCTCCCATGCTTAAGGAGGCACAGGTCTAAGAGGATTGCTCTAGGGCCTTGTTCTAAGAGGCAAAAGAACTAGTCCTATAATTGGCCTGGTGACTTCTGTAAGCTAGTTACACTGCTCAAGAGTCTGTTTCCTCATCTGTGTGTAGGGATAATAACAAATGCTCCCACTTCAGGAAGTTGCCTTGAGACAAATGAATGAGAAAATCAGTGAGAAATGGTTAGCCTGACATAGAGCCATAGTGAGAGAAGCCCCACTGCATATGCCATGCCCTCTTTAATTCCAACTCTTAGAATTTATTATTTGACCCCCACTAGAAGATTTCTATTTCAGTTAAAATTTGTTACTTGGTTAACAAAACATCGCGTTCACCCGGTGAAGAGGTTACACAAAGCATTAGGAGAAAAACCAGACCTATCAACTAAGTCGTAATGTCTCCAAAGAAATGATGACATGCTAGAGCATGAGGTAAGGCTAACACCATCCTAAAAATGGATCAGAGATGAGATAATAAATGCAAAAGAGCTCTGAGTGTATAAAGCACAAAACTACTATGTGTTGTTACTGTTAATGAGGAGGGGTTGGGTTTGGGCAACAGTAGCTCCTGACTGGACCCAAGGTCGCACAGTCAGACCTCAGACATTGCATAGACAGCTGCTGCTCTGACTGAAGAGAGGATGCCCTGTCATCCTTGTCCCCATATAGACTGTGAATGTTACTCACACAGCTGCATCATTCTTGTTTAAAGCTTCTGTTGATTTCTGACTGGGGTTTAAATGAGGTTTTCTTCTATATCTACTTAGAAACACGGGAAAACAATATGACATGTGCCAATTTGTCTTTGAAGTGTCTTTAAACTCTTTGGTTTCATTGGACTAAACATATGAGGACTAACTTTTAAATAAGAGATCAACTCCCTGTTTAGAAGAACAGAAGTAGTAGATAGTTTGGTTCTCCTGGTTATTGGACATGATACTAAAGCAGACACATTTCGGTGTTGATATGGCTTCTGGACTTTTCTGATGAGATGGTTTTGAAACATACCACAACAATGCCACTCTAAACAAACGGATGGGTTCTCTAACTTCATTTCTTTTTTCCTGTCATTCTTCCCCCAGAAACAACAGAACCTTGATATCCTTCCTCCAATCCTTTCCTCATTCCCCCTCCCATCTGCCAAACAAATACCCCAGAACCACAGTACTTAACTAAGAGCTCTGGACTAAGGACATCAAGCTATTCTCGGTGAATAAAGCATGGAGAACATCTCAATTATTTATCCCAACATTTGTCTCCATTTTTAACAAAAACAGCTAGGATATTTACATATTTGTTTATTTATAAAATGACAAGCATCAGTTCTTAGGGGTTTCTGTAATCATTGTGTTACTGAGCACTGCATGTCAGGCCTGAATTATAACAACCTTTATAAAGAGTTTATAAATAAGTAAGGTGAGACCTAGAAGAAGGGATTTCCACCATTGGCCAGACTGCTGGTTTATTATCTGATCTTTCTGAGACACCACTTTTTTCATTATACCATGTTGAAAGTTCTCCTTAATCCCACCCTATCCCCTCACCCCCCCCCAAAAAAAAACAAGCTTTATTCTCAATTCTGGAAAGTGATATCTTTTTTCTTTAGGTATTCCAAAAAAAGAACTAGTGAAAATCATCAGCAGAATTTTAAAAATAACTTTTCCTGTTCACCTATCTTTGATGTGGGTTTTTAAGTTATGTTGCCAGAAAAAAAATTAAGGTTTTTTGAAGATGAGATGGCACAAGGTCACATTAAAATATGTATGTATTTAGTTATGAAAATTATTCATAATTAATATTAAGCAAATAGAAGAACACACTAAGTACCAGGGATCTGGAGACGGGATCATTACTCCCCCACTGTTAAGACACAGCATGGCAAATAGACGATTCGGAAACGAAAACTCTCATAAATATCTATATGCCATCCTGAGTACCCCTCCATTTCAGTAACACTAATTGCCCTTTTTTTCCTTGCTGCTCCTAGCCATATTTCTTGGAAAACAACAGCTGTGTTTATTCAAATAGCAGCATACTGATGACTTGATGATAGGGTAATCTGCTGGAATTCCAAGTGTGACGGTCCCAGAGACAACTTCTCAGCACACCAGAAAAGTATCCTTTGCATAGTACAAAGCATTGGAAAGGAATCCCCACTTTGTTAGCATGTGGGATTGGGTGTTCTTTATTTCAATTGGTTGCAACATTGAATTTCTTCCAGCAAGTATCATATTTTCTGGTTCTTGCAGAATAATCTTCCCATGCATCATTGTCAAAAAGTAAATCTGCAACATGAACATTTTCACTCCAATAGCTTCTCAGCAAAAGGATTAAACAGTGCCTTGAATTACAATGAAAACAGCCACAAGATTCAGTTCAAAATAAAAGCAGTAAATTCCACTTGTTGTTATTTTCTCTGCATCAATGGTCACTGGAGGAGATAATAATAGTTTAAAAAGCCATTCACTAGAAAAGCAAAACAAAAAAAAAATGAACAAACAAAAAATAAATAAATAAATATCCATGAGAATGTAATGAGTTGAAGAAGAGATTTCATTGCCAAGAGCATTAAGGGTTAAACTTATATAAGAAGTTAGTCATCTTCCATGATAGTGTCCACTTGGGGACACATTTCTAGTAAATGAAAGACTTCTAAAACATACTTAGTAATAAAGCAAGTTCAAAACAATCTAGCTAACGTTTTAGAAATAATTAAGTAACTGGTCTCTTTTAATAAGAATAATCTTTATAACTCAGAAAATTTTAAATTGTATTCCTGAGATGGTACTTATCAAAAACTGAGTTCATTTCCACAGGAGGAATAATATCAACTTAAAAAGACAAACTTGTTATGATTATACTAAAAAATAATAATAGCAAATACATAACACAAGATGTTTTAGGTGCTCCTTTGCATACTCAAATACATTAATTCTTTCAATGAAGGAATGCTTCTTTCTTCTTTTTTTTAATGAGAATCTGAAACACAGCAAATCTACCTCTTGCCTAAGGCCACATGCTAATAAGGGACAGAGTTAAGATCCCAGCCCAGGCCTCTGACTAATGTGGTCCATGCCCTTCACCAGAACAGTACATTTCTCCAGAAACATGGTATGCAGGAAAAAAAAAAAAAAAAGTTTACACTGAGGGTTAAAAGCAAAATGTTACAGATAATAATCCCTTCAGATGAAAGAAGATTTATCCTCTTTAATATATGTATCTATGTGTATAGAGAGGACCCACCTAGTCAGAAAGATTTTAATGTACAGATATACCTGGTCCATAAAGAGACTCAAAATCAATAGAAGTGAATAGAATTTGGATATTTTTCAAAACCACTATATTCTATATTTCCTAGAGAAAATGGGAAATAGGCTTCTAAGAGTCAGTTCGGGTTGAGTTGGACTTTGAGGAAAAGCTCTCTGTCTGCCAAAAATAAGTTCCTTTAAATGTTTATGGAAACTTTTATTCTAGATAATATGTTTGTATTTTGTTTTGCTTTGTTTCAGTTTTAATATAGTAAAATACTACAGGACTAGAATGGCTTAGTGAATTCTAGAAAGAGGCCAAGTGGAACTTCTGAGGGCAGTTCTGCCTTGGGAATCAAATGGGATAAGAACTCAGTTCAGCAGATGACTCAAGTTACACTCTGTTTCTCCACTCACTCGACACCACCAAACAAATTCTAAACCTCTCCTAAATTTGCATAAAAATCCCTAGAGAGGCAGAAAAAAAAAAAAACTACACGAACTAGGCTGTGTATTCATACACATATAGAAACATGTACGTACCTATATGTTTATTTCTATATAAATCTGCATATATTATATATTGTAATGTCTGCATGTATGTACATGTCCATTAATATCTCTGTGTGTTGTGTGTATTTGCATATTAGCTTTCCAATATGGTAACACATCCTTAAAATTAATCAATTTATAAAGATGAAAGATTTATTTTGGCATATATCTTTGAAGGTTTTTGGTCCATGACAGAGTGGCCCCATTGCTTTGGGCCTGTAATGACATAGTACATCACGGCAGGAGCATGTGGTAGAGATACCCATTCACCTCCTGGTAGTCAGGAAGTGATGAGAGAAAAAGGAAAAAAAAGAAAGAGACCAACACCCCACAATTCCCTTAGAGGACATATCCTCAATGACCTAAAAACTCCCACTAGGCCTGCCTCTTAAAAATTTCCAACCACCTTCCAATAATACCAAGCTGAGAACCAAGTTTTTAACACACGGGCCTTTGCGGGTCATTTCAAATTCAAAGTAGAGAAGTAGCTGTAAAATAAGAATGATGGTAAGTATATAAAAAAAATATGGAAATTCAGTCTCAGAACTATGGAGATTTCTAAGGAAGAAAAGAGAATAAATAGAATTGAATCAATATGTAACGATAGAACTAAAGAAAACATTCCAAACTTAGTTTGCTATGTTTCAGGAAATTTTAAGTAAAATATATCTATACCTAGAGAAATCCTTGGGAAATATTTCTTAAGAGTAAAAAAACTCTCATAAGCACCTAAGGGGGAAAATAAGTTAAAAAAAAAAAAAAATATATATATATATATATATATATATATATATATATATATATACACACACACACACATATATGTATGTATATATATATGAATATACATGTATGTACACACAAAAAAAAACACTCAAAGAAACAAAATGGAAGTTAGCCTCAGACTTCTACTTTTTATATTAAAAGTCACAGAAGACAATGGAAAAAAAGTATATAGATTTTAAAAGTAAATTCAATATTCAGAGTAATCTATTTTAAATGTATAGCTATTCATATCCCCCTATTAAATCACCTCAAAGATTTCCACTGCCCCTAGAGCAAAGTAGTAAATTCCAACATTGATTCATGTGGCCATCAATAATGGAGTTTCTATTCACCACTTCATAGGGTCCTATGTCCCACTCCACTTTAATGACATGTTTCTTGGCATGGTGGTTTTCTTTCAGAATCTGAAATTTGTAAAATGTCCATACCTCAATACTATCATTTGTAGAGTTCCCTTTATGCAGAATATTCTTCCCAGTCTGTACTTACTTAAATTGCAGTTCTCGGTCTAATGATTGTTTTTTAAATAAAAATTTTTCCTGACCTGCAAAACAAGTTATTGATTTTTTCCCTCTAACTTCCACACCCATATGTCATTCTTGTTATTTTTCCATTTTATTTTTATTTATCTTATCTGTTTTATGCAGTGAATTATAGACAAGCGGTCATGGACCGTAGCTGTCATATTCACTTTTATAACTCTAACATTTAATATTGTGCCAGGTATATACTTGATACATAATAAAAACTTGTTATAGGAATGCATAAATTAATGAATTAAACACAAAAATATTCTTATATATTCAAGAGCTTGGAAAAAATATACCACTCATATACCATTCTTTAAGTGTATGTGTGTATTAATCTAAGAGCTCAGGAAAGGGAACAATTTAGTATAAAATGACCATTGGTGAGCACTAAAATCAGTAAAATGGATATTTTTCTACAAAATTTCTGAAAACATATCATCCTATAAAAGGCAAATAGAGATAAATTTGAAGTTAGGAAAAGAATTACCAGTAGTGTATATCAGTCATAGGATTATGTCTGATTTTCCTATTTTTTTAATATTTATCTAATAGTCTAAAAAATATGTTCTTCTTCTAATTAAAGAGTTAGTGAGATGGGGATGTCACTCAGTAGGTGAGTACTTCATTTATTTGGCATGTATAAGGTCCAGGTATGTTCCCTAGCACCTCATCCAAAAAAAGAATTCAGCATATTTCTACTGAAGGATAAGTATTGAGAAAGTGAAAAAAAAAAGTACATAAAAATTATTTGGGGGCTGGAGATGCGGCTCAAGCGGTAGCGTGCTCACCTGGCATGCGTGCACCACATACAAACAAAGATGTTGTGTTCACCGAAAACTAAGAAATAAATATTAAAAAAAAATTCTCTCTCTCTCTCTCTCTCTCTCTCTCTCTCTCTCTCTCTTTAAAAAAAATTATTTGGTCCATTCCCTTTGAAAGTGATAAATTTAAGAATATGGCGAATTGACTCAATTTGGGTCAATAAATATAATAAAAAAATCTGCTGGAAGGGAATGTTCTGGAATTAATGCATAATTAATCATATCCTCATATTAAAACTCCTCAAAGATTTCCACTGCCCTTAGAGAAAAGTAGTAAATTCCAACATTGATCCATGTGGCCATCTACAATGGAGCTTCTATTCACTACTTCATAGGGTCCTATGTCCCACTCCACTTTAATGAGATGTTTCTTTTATGACAAAATAAATTTGAAGTTAGGAAAATAATTGCCAGTAATGTCTATCAGCCAAAGGATTATGTCTGATTTCAATTTTTTTAAATGACACTTTAATGACAATGTTCCTTCCAAATTAAAAAAAGGAAAGAGATGGACATAAAGAATTTCTCTTTCATCTTTATCAATTTCAGATAAGGATATATCTGAAAAATGACTGAAAATGCTTCACCTACCATATTGGGGGAAAAAAACTCCATTCTGCTTTCATTTGGGGGGTTTGTTTATTTTGTAAAGTGATTTGGAAATTTAAATTTTTATTTTTATTCTACTCATCTTACTATAATTTTTATTGGTACTCTTTGGTTTGATGACTCCTGCTATTCTTTCTACTCAAAATTATATAACTTTTTTGTCCTACTAATTTTACTTTTTCAAGCCAAATTCAAATATCACCTTTGCCACAAGACTCTTTTACTAATATTTTGAGAAATAAATTCTTTTCAGTTCACTTTTTAAAACTCAGCCAATTTTATTAGAAAACTCCTTCAGAGCGTTAAGGAATAGGTAACCCTATGTGCTATAAATATCTAAGGCATACAATTAGAAAACATTCATGGTTTCTGAAAAAGATGTATTGGAAATACACCTCCCTATTCCCCTCACTAGAATAAATAAAAACCCTAGCAGTTATACACAGAACAATTAGAAGACTGAAAGATGGAGAGAAGAAGGCAGACTTAATAGGACCCTTAGGGTTCCAAAATAACATGGTGGTGTTTTTCCTGGGTTTTCTCTATGTCACAAATATCAAAGTTTTCCTGGATCTGACAACTCCAAAAAACTACTACCTAAAACTGCCCAAAGTTTCCAGATTTTGTAGTATATACCTACAGACTTAAAAAACTGAGCAAAGCCTAAACATGATAAGCAGTAAAAACTCCATACTAAGACACTTCATAATCAAATTTATGAAAACAAAGAAGAAAAAAATCTTAAAAGTAATGAAACAGAAATAACAGCTTACCTATTAGGAAAAAATATTTGAATGACAGTGGATTCCTTATTAAAAAAAATCATAAGGCCAGACAAATGTAGTACTTTTTTTAATTGTGAAAGAAAAGAACCCTAAACCAATAATTCTATATGCAAAGTAAATATTCTTCAGAAATAAAGAGGAATTCAAGACATTTTCAGATGAAGGACAACCAAGATAATTGTGTCCAGAAGATCTATCCTTTAGGGCTAGGATTGTGGCTCAGCGGTAGAGCGCATACCTAGCACAGGCGGGTCGGGGTTCGATTCTCAGCACCAAATAAAAATAAAGGCATTGTGTTGTGTCTATCTACAAAAAAAAAAAACTCTCTCTTTCTCTCTCTCTCAAAAAAACAGGAAGAAAGAACATACTAAACAAATAGATGAATAAATATACTCTCCATCTCCCCCTTGAGTTTTCTAAATTATGTTTGATCATTGAAGTGAAATTATAACACCATCTAATATGGTTCTAAATGTATGGCAAGAAAATATTTCAAACCATTATTCTGCACTGGAGAAATGACATAAATGAAGGTGAGATTTCTGTACTTAACTTGAACCAGTAAACTGATGGCACCAACAGACAGTGATAAGTTATAGAATGTAATAAAATCCTTGGAGCAATCATGTAAAAAAAACTCTACACATGGACTCAAGTGTAGCTCAGAGATATAGTGTGTGCCTTGAGTTCAATCACCAGCAACAAAAATATGAAATATGAAAAAGACACACTTAAAAACAAATAAAAATGGGATTCTAAAAAGCAACTGTTGAAGTCACTTATAGAAAAGACTGAAAAAGAAAACAGAGGGAAAAAGAAAGAAAGAACAGATAGAGGGAAGGGGTTGTTGATATAAATCCTAACATAGGAATAATTACATTAAATATAATTTGGCTAAGTATACATTATAAGAGAGATATTAGCAGTGTATTTAAAATACAAAGCAACTATATGTTATTAGACACTTCAAATAGAATTACACAGGCAAGGGTGGAAAAGATTTGTTATGTAAATATTGATCAAAGGAAAAGAGGACTAGCTATGTTGGTATCATATCAAATAGACTTCAGAGCAAAGATAAGTACCAGAGAAACTAAGGGACATTATAGAATGATGGGGGGAACCAATCCACCAAGAAGACATAGCAATCCTAAATTTATTTATTTATTTATTTATTTTTTAATTTTAAAACAGATTTGTTATTGTATTATACTTACACATGGTAGTGGCATTCATTGTGACACATTCATATATGTGAATAATGTAATTTGATTCAATACATTCTCAGGCACTTCATTTTTCCTCCCAACCTACTTCCTGTGTTCTTCCTCCTCTCATCTAGCTGCTATTTATTTATTTATTTTTTTATTTATTTTTTTTAAATTTTTTATTGTGGGTTGTTCAAAACATTACAAATTTCTTGACATATCATATTCGACACTTTGATTCAAGTGGGTTCTGAACTCCCACCTTCACCCCATACACAGATTGCAGAATCACATCAGTTACACATCCATTGATTTACAAATTGCCATACTAGTGTCTGTTGTGCTCCGCTGCATTTCCCATCCTCCACCCTCCCCCCTCCCCACCTCTCCCCTCCCCTAAATCTGTGCTGTTTTAAACCACTGAGT